>NC_133288.1:16597120-17197120 GCF_005239225.2 Populus alba
CTATTGAAATGAAATCATGAATGCATAAATAAAATAAAGTATGAGATGTCAAGATGAAAATGAGTAAGTAAATATAATTGCCATAAAGCATGTACTATGAGTACCAAAATATATTGATGAATATATATGATGTAGAATATGAGTTTTGAGTATGGAAATAAATCAAATGAACCCAAGAATATGACTAAAATATGAGATAAATAAATAATGAGTTTAATGAGTCCAAAAATATAACTAAAGCACAAGTCATAAGTATCTATTTGGATTAATAAATCCAAACTCATTAATAAGTTAAAATACAAAGATAGGGTAGTGATATTGATCAATTTTAGTATAAAGTGTGATCATTGGATGAAATAAATGAATGGTATTGTATGCTTTGAAAAGTAAGATAAATATTATGAATAAATATGAGAAGTTTTTTTTAAAAAAAGTTTCTTATAATGGAGAATAGTAAGGATATATTATATCTTAAATTTAAAAGAGTTCATGTTGATACAAGTATCAACAAGATTAACACGATGGGATAAGATTTAAGGGTTCCACTAGAGAATACCATGGTAGGATAAAAAAGGAGAAAATTTTATATAAACAGAGAATAGCATGAATACACTCGAAAAAGGATTGCCAATATTTAAGATTGTCCTTATAGTCTTAGTTATATTTTGGTAAAAATTTTGTACATGTATAGTTTTATTTTGATGTGTTTGTTTATACAACTAAAAAAAAAAGTTATTAAAATAAATAAATGTAAATATGCTCACACGTCAACAATTTTTTTATTTTTTATATATGAAAATACAACATTACTGCTAGTACAAAAAAAATATATATTACAAAAAATACCATTGTGAATCGAAAAATAAGCCTTTATAGTCAAGCTTTTAAAATTTTGACATCATGGGTAAGGGATCATTACACTGCAGAAAAAAAAAAAGAAAAAAAAAAAAAGTTGCGATACCAAAAAGCTCCAATAGCATAGTTAAATGTGTTTTTTTTCTTCCAAGAGAAGTAAAGTGATTTTACTGTAAAAACATGAAAAGATCAAGATGCCCCAAACAATTCTAGAATGAAAAATGAACCAAGTGAAAAACATATTGTATCCTTAAAGATAGTTCTTTGTGTTATTTTTAAACGTAAAATTATAAATTCATTATTAAATCAAGGCATACGTAACATAGGTTTTATGTTTTTATAACTAGCAAGCCTCCCATATGCATTTCATTTTGTTTTGGATGATATGAAGCTGATAGTCAAAACGATTATATCTACTATCTGATAAATGACTTTCCATTCGTTCTATCGCAATGAACAAGGAATTCTGGCGTGAATTAGCCATTCGCAATGAATAAGGCATGTACTTTTTCCGCGTGCAGGTAGCTAGCTGGCCAATCTCAAAACACAGATTGAAGAGGCTAAAAAGAAGTACCAATCCTTTTCTTTTCTCATATCAATATGCCCTATGGCTACGCGATCCTCCTAAAACATTCTAAAGTTAACATTGACGTATCCGCGCATTTACATGTAAATTACATGCTGGAAAAGTACATGTGAATGAATCTACAAAGCTCAGATAACTCAAACTAGAGCAAAACAAGTGAAGAGAAAGGCAAGTAAAACCTTAGCATCTTGAATACCTGGATATGATCCTGAGGTTTTCTATGACAATAGAAATCAAATTGCCCCTGGTTAGACATGTAGAAGAACTGAACTGGCAACATGACGTGGCATAACCAGAAGGATTTCTGAAAAATCAACTCAGGACAGGAAGATCAGATGCATATATCCGTGAGAGCTAGAAGATTCATCAGAGAGTAACTTAATCAATGAAATGCGAGAACCATACAATTATAGCCAACGATCAACAAAAATACCCAGTGAGCCCAAAAGAGAACTCCTATCATCCAAGGAGTGTCTTTAATGGAGTGGAGATGACATGCTAGGCATGCTACTAGCTTGGGGATTTCTTCAAAGATAACCAATCAGGACAGGCCTGCATGCTAAGTTGCCATCCATTAACCAAGGTTCCTCCCAAGAAAAATTATGGGAGGTTGGAGGAGAGGACAAGAGAAATTAGGATCTGCCATACCCGTTACAGATCTATAAAACAACATCAAAACTTTGGAGCATGCTGCTCATATGTCACTCGTTGCATGAATCATCATTTAAAGAAACATCATCCTTGTGTTTCATACAAAGCATAATGCACATTTCATCCGAAGTCCAAACACTCAGATATCATAGAACTTGATATTTGCATATCAATAACACAACAAATCACCAAAAACAAACAAGAAGGCAAAGAAACATAAGATTAGTAACAATTTTTTTTTATTTTTTTTTTGGAGAAGATTTCATTAATAAGACACTAGGTGACTAAATAACTTATAATATAGATCTAACACATGTCTGATCACCTTAGTCATGAGATATGGCACTAAGCAAAATTGATCAACAAGCTATGCCCATTAATACAGCAGAATTCAAAGGATGCCTTTTGTTCTGTGGCTATGACACCCGCAATGCTAATAATGAAAGCATAATTTTTCAGATATTCAAAGATACACTTATGGTGAGGATTATTGCATCTTTAAAAAACCTCAAACCACAAGCAATTAAGAAAAATCCAAGTGCTTGTGAGCTAAGAGAATTACTTGAGAATGCATCAAAACTAGGACTGAAAAATAAAAAAGCTCCGAATTTTGAAAGAGCAATAATTTGAGACAGGAAGGACAGTATTTTCCACTCAATATAGATTTGAATGAATAATATCATGAGGTGAAATTTGCAATTCAGAAGACAGAAGACAAACTAAATGATACAGCCAGAATGAAACATGCATTCAGATTATGGCAATACAAGGCACATCTACCCAACATCCACCCCCAACTCAACCCACAAGAGGAATTGAAATCAATAGATGGCAAAGAGAAAAGCTTTTGTCCTCAGTTCAGAAGCATCAAAAGCTCATTTGACACTCAGGCGATGCCTCAGATGTTAAACTTTTCAACTAATATAAATCTTATGAATCTGATAAACAAGATCATGCTCAATAGAAGAGCTTTCTAAATAATCGCCCAAAATAAAAGAGAAACGGCTTTCACAAACTGGCAGGACTGTTAGAAACCAGCTGCCACTTAGAGAATTTCAAGGAACTGGTAAACTTTTGAACTTGCATGCAACATTAAATAGCAAGCCATCCTTCTCTGTTTGAGTTATTACTGTTGCAAGATGTTACAGCTCAGAAAGAATACATAAACCCCTCAACATTATGCATTTCTTTTGTAATAATTGCATCAAATCATTCTTTCATTTTGTTTTCAATAATCAGTCATACAATTTTGTGAAAGGATAAAGACCACAGACAACAGAACTGTGGATATATCATGGAGCCAAACAGGAGATGGATAAGACCACGCACAAGACTCTTCAAAGAGTGGCTGGTCTAGCCCCAAAGGATTCCAATCTTAACAAATACAATTTCAACCTTTCATAGGCTAACAAACTTCGGATAAGATTACAAGAATTCTAGCCATAGATTAAAGGGAATACACACACACACACACACACACACCCATTCACCAAATACGTATGAAATTCTTGGTATTAAGATAAATATTGCTATCTTATCCACATATAAAACTGAATGAAACCGAAAAATACAAAAAAGCATGCCATCACTTTCAAATAGTGGCTATCACATTCATGCCCCAATATTGATAATATATCTATTCAGCTTTGAAATTAAAGTTTACTTAGACCTGAGCAACATTACCAAATTTACTAATATCATAACAATTTCAGTAACTGTAGAAAAAATAATTAATCTCATATAAAACAGGTAAAATGTAATCAGTTTCATGTTAAACAATAACCGATGAAAAAAGAAAAGGAGCTATATCTTATGCAAACAATCGCCAACATAACCAAATTATACAAAAAAAAAAAAAAACCGATTAGAACAGAAAGCGAATCTGCTCCATCTTCTATGCTGGTTTGCATCCTTAAAAAAAAATAAAAGGAGAGAAGCAATCACCAAACCTTGAAAATGCAACAATCCACAAAAGAATTATTAACAACCACCGCGCTCGTGTCATCATTAACTGAAACCACCCACATTCTCTCACTTGTTATCAGTATTAGGACAGTCTCTCGCAAAATGCCCTTCCTCTCCACAGTTGTAGCATCCTCCACCTCTACCTCCACCTCCACCACCACCACCAGAATATCCTCTGCTTCCACCTCCACCATATATCCCACCACCACCGCTACCCTGATAACAATCCCTCGCTAAATGACCGTACCGTCCGCAATTAAAACAAGCACGACCGCCGCCGCCATATCCTCCGCCTTCATATCCTCCACCATTTGAACGGCCGCCTCTGCCAAAACCGCCTCGTCCTCTTCCGACGTAGTAACCCCTCCCGCCACCGCGGCCTCCACGAGGAGGACGGCGAGATCTGGACACGCCTACGACATCAACGGCCTTGGTGCGGCCGTCTTCACCTGAATCAACGGAGAACTCCACAGGCTGTCCGTCGGAGAGGGTACGGAAGCCGTCGGACTGGATCGAGGTCTGGTGGACAAACAGATCCTCGCTGCCGTCATCGGGAGCTATGAAGCCAAAACCTTTTTGTGCACTGAACCACTTGACGTTGCCAGTGGATCTCTTGGTCTCAGCCATTGAAATGAGCTTCTAGGAGAACCTAGAAGGTTCTGGAGTTGGTTTGAGTTTATCAATGGCTTAACGCAGTGTTTGCGTGAGTGTAGTATGGCGTGTGCCTTTTGTTAATGAGTGTCAGAGTTCGGGGAGGTTTTGAGTTTGTTAGGCGGGGGACCCAGTGGATGAGAGATCGGATGGTGTGGAGTGGATTAGATTGGCATCGTACGGTTGTTAAGGATTTAGCGGTTTGTCCCATTTATGTTTGACTACTCATATCTCTTCTTGTTGTTTTGAAACTATGAGATTTATTTGAAAGTAACATTATACATAATTTCACCGGTCAAATTCTAAAATATTTCATGCAAATGCTTTCTGTAAACCCCAAAATTTTCTTTTTTGGTCATATAAACCTTTAAAGGTAGAATGCAACTTATCTCTCCTTTTTCACCCAAACAAACCTTAAATCTTGCTTAAAATAAACCCAAATAAAATCAAATGATTTAATGATAAATAGCATACAATAAATCCTTGGCATATGCTACGCCAGGAGCTAGATTATTTTTAAAAAATTTAAACTAAAAATATGAGGTCATCAAGGACATGTTTTCTATAAATAAAGCAAAAAAATAATAAACACAAAACCCGGTGTATTTTAATTAAACCTTTTTTAGTTATTGAGTTGGTGACATATTAGATGATATATTTTTTTAAAAAAAAATATTAAGACAATGATATATTAGATTGATCTAAATCAACCCCAGCTAGCATGCAAAACTCGCAACTTGAATCATGAGATAATGATAGCCTCATGAAAAGTAAATCGAAGCAAACTATAAAGCTTTTATTGTTGCAAAGAAATATTATTTGGTTGATGTTACATATCTAAATGGATATAGATATTTAAATCCATATAAATGTGAAAGATATCACTTGCAATGTTTTCAGCATTAAGAGTAACTAAGAAATCAGGAAGAAGTATTTAATTGTGTAGAATTTGATCGCCATTCTAATTTTATTCTCAATGACTTTTTAGCCGATGTCGCTCCATTCTCAAGTAACCTTGGATACCAAAGGCCTTAAATGGATTATATACATAATGAAATTGCAAGTAGTGACAATAAAAATATGAACTTAATAAAGAATTATTCTTTTTATAATGTATTAATAACTCAATGCATAATAATATAATTCAAAACTATAAACTTACTAAATATTATTTGTAATCATTTTATTATCAAAATCACTTTCAAAAACAGTTTTAATCAAATACCTTTGAATTAATTTTTATTCAATAATAATTCCAACCGTAGTTTTAACCAGAAATATATTCTATCCAACTATCTACAACTAATAGTAACTTTTCTAAACTAACTTATATTTAAACCACAACAATAAAAGCTACAACAATACCAAAATTTAAATACATATTTTCACGTTACAAAAATTAATGCGATAAAAATAGCATATACCACAAGTGAATATTTCAATAATGGTTAGAGGAAAAAATATGTTTTTTCCCTAGATTTATATATCAATATTTCACTTTTATCCATGTGGTTTAAAATATTTTTAATTTTCAAAAAGTTTTCTAATACTAAGATCATCTTTTTAGCCATTCCTTTTGAGGTTCTTCATTATTCTTCGGAGATGTCACCACACAATGTAGGAATTGATGTGATAAAATGAGTTTTTTTAAATAAATAAAAAAAGAGAGAGAAAAAGAGTTTTGCTAGCTATTTAAATGAACCTCTTAAAACCAACCACATAGGTGAGAGTATAGAAGTTCAAACTACAAGGATGGAGTTGGAACATAATTGAATCTACAAGGTTAAAAAAGAAAGTTTACCCGTGAATAAACTAAGATTTCTTGTCAACGGGAAAGGCGTCAAATCATTGTTTTGGCCCATGGAGCTAAAAACAACATGTCGTTAGATGGTTCCCTCTAATCTAATGCACCTACTTGGCAACATCAGAGGTGTTCTAGAGACTTTGACTTCTGTCCAAAACCTGCCACTCTTTCTAATACCCCTCTCCCACACAATGTGAATTCCTCATCCAATCTCAATCTCCTTCTCTGAAAAATCGAATCATGTTCTTCTCCCCCTGTCTTGTTTAACATTGTTGTTTGATTTTGTATTTCGACAAATAAATAATTACAAATAAATATAGAATCATAGCTGGTGGTGAATCCTAATCAATGGAGTGATGTCTGCGTATGAGAACGTGATAGGGGGAAGCTGAAGCTGAAGGGTAAAGCACTGGACGTGAAAGCAGGTGGCATTATCAAGAAAAAGAAGAATCTCTGTTATAAGAAGCATCATTATCAAGATCAATCTACAACAGGTTTTTGTTTCATGTCTTCTTCTTCTTTACCTTGATATTTATTGGTAACTATGATTTTTTTATTATTGGATACTCTCATGTAAACTATGCACGATGAATGATGAGTTAAATTAGGTGGTCTTTCTAGCAATTTGTAATGTCGGAATAACTGCGTTATCTCCTAGTTATGAAGGCATTTCTGATTGGTAAAAGGCTTGAAAAAATGCATGTGTTTTAAATTGGAATTCGCTAAACTTTTGACTTAAGAAATGCAGGTGTGATTTTTAAAAGTTCAAAGAATAGCGAGTTGAAACAAGAGGATATATTCAATAGTTGAAGGTGATGTGGGATGGCTATTGCTCGATTTCATTGGGCAGCGGGGATTAGTATTCAGAACAATACTATAGGATTTGAATGTAATGTGGCATGATGGGAGCATTGATAATTTTACATTTCTCTTCTAAACTCTCATGGATAAGATTTTGGGGTGTAAAAACAGAGGGTTGAGTTCATGTTTGAGATGGACTGAGCCAGCTCTAAAATTGACAGGAGTCGAGAGAATAGCCTTTCGAGGCATCCTCTGGTTTGGAGTTGTAGTATTATCTGAGTAATTGCTGGGAAATAATTATAAAAAATCTTTGCTGATCGGAAAATGGTTCAGTCCCGACTACATCCCCAATGTAATTTACAGACTAATTCATTAGGGCTCATTTAACCTTCGTATGAGTAGATAATGAGATATATAATTTTCATTTGATGCCCCACTTGCCGATCCATCCAGAGTTCATAATTGGATTTGTTGCCTGCCCTTCATAAAAATTCAGTGATGATAAAGTGTGGATGGAGAAAAAAAAAGCTATATTGCTTTCTTTGCTAGTGCGTGGGAGCTGAGAGAAAGGGAAACAAAGACGGAGAGAGAAAATGGGAGGGGGGGTTTTACTTTAGTTTTATGCAGTGACTGTCTATGATGTCATAATGCTTTCTACAGTTTCTTTATTAAATCATTCATTGTTTTCAGTTAATATTGCCTTGATTCATGAATTATTAGTTATTGCTAACAAAATGTCTTCATTTTAAAGGTTATCAGATGGAAATACAGCATTAGCAACAAAACATGTTGGGGATATGAACAAGATAGACAAAGATGATGAATAAGAGTAGACTACAAAGTATGATGATCATCTTACACCAGCTGAGAAGCGATATCTCCAGTAGTGGGAGAAAATCGATACCTAAAGGATGGTTAAGATGGCCAGCAAATCTCACCGTGATCGGATTCAGGAATTCAATCAATATATGGCTAACCTAAACAAGCATTATGACATTCCAAAGGTAGAGCCTAGTTAGTTTGTTTCTCCAATTTGTCACTCGGGTTTGTACATTAGTTTAAAGGATTGAGAACAATGAGCTTTAAGAGTTAAAAGCCATGTATATTGATTGAAAGCATGACATTTGTCTAGATTTATATGTTTTAAGTTCATTGACAGTTTGGTCTCTATGTATTTAAATTATGAATTATGCAACTAAGTTTAATGGACAATTTTGATGTCTTACCAGTTGAATCTTTGCCTTTGTAAAGCTCCCAAAAATTCTAGTTAACTGTGGATAATATTCCAACTAGTAGAAAAAATTGAATGGTTTCCAAATTTCTTATCTATGGTGATTATCTAGTTTTTTTAATTTATTTATTAAAATAATTGTTTTATATAAATATGTATTAATAGAAATAGAGACACAAATTGAATTGATAAAATAAAAAAAGCCATCATATGTAAGGTTGCACATGTTAAAAATATTATTTGAAAATAAAAATTTTATTTCAAAAAATAAAATTCATTTATATAAAAGATAAAAAAAATTATAGAAGAATCAAATTCTTCTTTTAAATTTAAATGCATAACAAAAAAAAATCATCTCTTCAAAGAGACTATCCAAATAAAATAAAAGGAGAATAAGTACTAATTTAAATTTAAATTAAACAAATTTTGAGAAAAAAACCATAAAAAACTATTAATTTGTTTTACTAGCTGGAATATTATCGATATATTAATTATGTAGGTGGCGTAGACTTAGAGTATAGTCCATTTAATGAATTTATCGACATATTTTTACTTAATGGTATGAAGAGATTTTTGCTTCATTTTTGTCCGTGGTATTCTAGCTTTCCTTGTATCTAATTACCTGAGAAATTTGGGTGGTAGTTATGTTTTAGTGTATAATAGGTATGTGGTATTCATGTAATCAAATATATATTAAAAATATGTGTAATATAAATAAAAAATTTATTAATAATATTTAAAAACAAAACTTGAAAAATTAAAAGATAAATGTATATCCAGATATTTTATTTTGAAATACAGGATATTTATCTGGTTATGTTCGATAAATTTATTTATTAAAATAATTTTTTTAATTTAAATAAGTATTAACTGAAATAGAGACAAAAATTAAATTGATAGAATAAAAAAACATCATATGCAAGGTTGTACATATTATAAATATTATTTGAAAATAAAAAAAATATTTATATAAAAGATAAAAAAAATTATAGATGAATCAAAAAAAATTCTTCAAATTTAAATGCATAACAAAAAAAAAACAATCATATTTTAAAAGAGACTCTCCAAACAAAATAAAAAGAAGAATGAGTACTAATTTAAATTTAAATTAAACAAATTTAGAGAAAAAAACCATAAAAAAATCATTATTATTTTTTTTTTTAAAAAAAGGCATAAGCCAGGTGTTGTTGGGTCTGGTAAGTCAAGTTAGCCTATATGACCTATTTTGTCGGGGCCCATACAATTGGACCCTTATTTATTTATTTATTTATTTTTATTGTTTACCATAAAGTTTTTTGAAAAAAAAAAAATCAGACAACACGTCGTCTGATTTGCCTAGATATCGGCCATTGTGGTTGTTGGAAAGTCACGACTTAAGTATTTTTTACCTAAAAATCCTTTTTTTAATCCATTTTGACCCAAAAAACTCCTATAAAACATCATACAAACCATGATAAACTTATCTATGACCTCAAAAAACCGCCTCAAAAACTAAAATCAACCTAGATCCAAAAATCATTCCGAATTCAAATTTTTTTTTTCACAAACTTTAAATGTAAAAAAAACACTTAATATGAAATCCATCATCAATGGAACAATTTGACACAAATATCTTTCGTTTTTGTGGTCTAAATTGATGTCAGCAATATTTTTCTCTCTACCATTGAAATTTAGTGATCTTTCTCTCTCTCTCTCTTTCTCTCCTCTCTCTCAATCCGTGACTAAAAAATAACAAAAATAAATTTTTATACCAAAATTGAATTGAAAAAATATTGAGGAACTGAAATTATATAATCTGCATGCTTTTTAAAGTTCAAGGACCAGAGTGTATTTTTTTTCAAAACTTACGGCATGCCACCTATGTTTAGTATCTTTTTCATTTTGGTCTCTCTTATTTCAATCTCATCTTTTCATAAAAAATCAAAATCAAGTGGTCTTCAATTAGGACTAAATCGCAAAATAAATATTTAAGAACCAAATTGAAAAAAACATAAAATTTTATATAGTCAATCCACAGTAATGTATGAGAGAATGAACAATGGAGTCTTACATAGTAAAATCCACCACCACCACTACCACTATTATTATTATTATTATTATTATTATTATTATTATCATCATTACTACTATTATTATTATAACTAACATTACTACTATTATTATTTTTATCATCATCATCATTAAATTTTTTTTGTATTATAATCATCATCATAAATAATATTATTATTTTCATTACTTTTTTTTTTATTTTCATTACCATCATTATTATTATTATTATTATTATTATTATTATTATTATTATTATATTACTATTACTGTTACTATTATCATCCTCCTCATCTTTATTATTACTATTACTGTTACTTTTTTTTACTTTTGGGGGTATTTTTATTATTTTATTGTTCATAAAAATATTGTATAAACAAAAATACTCTCACACAAATCAATAATAATGAATGACCCATGTAAAAATACTAAAATATCCATTAATTAAAGATGAGCAATTTTTATTTTTTTTTTGCCAAGGTCATAGACATCAATCCACTATTGTAGTGAATAGTGAAGTGATTATACCCACAATGATTCTTTTATACATTTTAATATATTTGTTATATATATATATATTGTAATGTCTCTAATTTTCCAGGAAAAAAAAGACACATATCATTTCATAGAACCTAGGGATTTTTTTTTTAAGGCAATTAATTAATTAAAACTATAATAATAATATTCAAACATTTAGTTTACCATAAATTCCAAAAATTTATAAGTATAGCACTTAACCAGCTTATCCAATTCACTACTAGTTAAAAAGATAATTACATCATTCACACGACATCTCAAAATCACATTTTTCTTGTTTTACAAAAAGAATCATGTAGTCGGAGGAATAAGTTTTACAATTATCCTAACCCCACAATTAACCAAATTTTAAATAAAATAAAATAAAATGGAGGAATAAGTTTTATTGTCAATTTATTCAAATTGAAACCTTACCCATACATTTTTTCCATATGTACAAACATCATTCAATCATGATAACACGCATTTCAACAACCTAACATAGAAATCTAAGTTCACCATCTCACTAACAATCTCAATCTTTTCCAATCACTGCAGCCCAACAAAACTAATCACTTAAAACAAAGTTTCTTACCTTCCACGAATGAAAAATCAAGAGTTTATTGTTTTACTTTGCTTCAACACTTAAAATCTTCCTCCCAATCACTGTATAAATAAGTTATCCACACTAACCCTTTTATTTTCATGGATTTTCACCAAGAATTGAAGAAGGATGAAAGACCTAGCCTCCCCCCCTCCCTCTTTTTCTCATCACCCACCAGCCACTGTAGAGAGAATGGGGTATTTATTTTCTAATTTTGTTGACAAATTGCACTTTGGTCCTTCATGTCTTTTGTTTCAATTTTAATCCCCCCATTTCCTTTCTTTCTTCAATTGATTCCACACTATTTTTCTCCTTTTTAATTCAATTTCTTTTCTCCCATCTAATTTCACTTATTTGGCTTATTAATTAATTAACTTCTTCTTTTATTAACTTGGAAAAATTCTAGCCAAAAATGTACAATAACACTGTAAAATCTCGCCTGGGGTTTTACATATAGATGGTTAATCAATAGTTATATGTGGCATAAATTTTGTTTATATAAATATATTTAATTATTTATAAAATATTTATTTATCTTTAATATTTATCAAATATTTTATTAATGAGTCTACAATAAAGATGAAGTTTTAGGAACAAAAATATTTTGCAAAAAAAATTATAAAATTATTATAATTATGAGATTTTTAAGCTAAGGTATATATATAAATGCTTGTTAGATGACATTTACACTGAATTGACTCCCATAAGATTTCTATATGAAGAAATAATCTATGTCTATAGAAAGACTAATGTGACATTTTATAAGTAATCCTTAGATTTTATATCACTAAGTTATTTTTGTTGGGTTTCCCAAAATACATATATGCAATGGAAACAATTATTTTAAAATTTTTCAAGAGTCTCAAGGATTTCATTAGATAGATCTAGAGTTATTTGGGGTTCATGTAAAGATTATCTGCAGATCAAATATTTTTTTTGGTTTTGAGTATTTGCTTCAAGGCTGGGTTGTCGTAAATCATAAGTCGTCCAAGTGTTCGATCTTTAACGGTAATTCACACGAACCACTAGTAAAAAATCTCTTAAACCCTTTTAAAAGAGAGAGAGTTTTATGCCTTAAAGAGCTAGTTTTTTTTTTTCTTTTATGTTTTAGGTATTTACACACTGTACTTTTCTCACATTCTTTTTTTATTTATAGAAAATAAGAGTTATAACATTTTATTTATAGAAAAGCCTAAAAAGTCTATAAATGATAAAATATCATTTTTTCTAAAAAAATAATATTATATATATATATATATATTATTTTAGGATAATTTTAGAAATTCACTCAATAAAGTCCCTACTTGATTTTTTTAGGTTTAGAATTGTAATCCCATATAATAATTACATTGCAATCCTTAATTTTTAAAATTTACTTACCATCAAGTTATACATAAAAAACATTAGTCAGAAATTAAAATAGAATAATTAATCAAGTATAACTTGATTGTAAATAAGTTTTAAAAATTAAGAACTAAAATGAATTTAAATAGGGAATTTTAATTCTAAATCTAAAAAAAACAAATAAAAATTTAATTAAATAAATTTAGATCATAAGACTCTGGGTATAAATGTTTTAGAAAACCCAATATTATGCACTTGTATAAGATTGTTTGCTGTGTAAAATTGTTTGATCTGGCATCTCTCTTTTACTCTCAGTTATATTCTGATTTTGCAGGGCATGGGGATATTAATATTAATCTGGGTTGAGAAAACCTTCAAATTTGAAAAACTGAAGATGCCTTTTTTATTAAAAAAAAAAAAAAAATACTTTCTCTGTATTACTTACCGTACACAATTCGAGGCCAATTCCAAGGTTTGATTCTCGGGCTGAATTTGAGTGAATTCAGCTCACTGCATACCATGGGCTATGGCCATGCTAGAGCCCATCACAAAAAAACGTACCTTACCTCCCCATCTTGTGCGTAGCTGGGGCCTGAACCGAGCCACTTTCTGAATAAATGATGCATTCAGCTCAACGCAGCGTAGCTGGGGCCTGAACCGAGCCACTTTCTGAATAAATGACGCATTCAGCTCAACGCAGCGTAGCTGGGGCCTGAACCGAGCCACTTTCTGAATAAATGATGCATTCAGCTCATCAACATGTTTTTATCAAAATCTGGCTTGGCGAGCAAGGTTGATTGCAAGCGCCACGCTGCAGCCAGTGGTGCCTATTTCTCTTACCGGAGCTCCATTCAGAGAATCGGTAGGATCAGCTTGGGATCGAGATAAGGACCCCAAGAGATGCCATGCCAAGGACGATCAATTTTCACTGGCTTAGGTTGCTTGTGGGTCGCTAACCATGCACGTAGCCATCGACTTTGTTAGTTCACGTCACATGTCTCTTGATCACGACATGAGAGGTGGAGGTTTTCCTCTTTCTCTCTCTTTTTTTTTTTTTTTTTATACTTTGTGTGTGTGTGTGTGTTTTGGTCCACTAGGAATATAATTTTAAAGAAGCTAAAGGCGAGTTCGGAAAGAGAGGCAAAATATCACCATATCTACGATCTGTATTTGTGTTGATCCGTGACGGCTAAAAAATTGTCTATGGATGTTTAATAAATAAAATGACGCACATCACGTTGATAATGGGGGATTACAGGCCTCTAGAATATCTAATTTATTTTTATATTTTAAAAGTGTTTTTTTTTTAATTTAAATTTTAAAATTTTTTTATTTTAAATTATTTTTTATTTATTTTTTTTCAAATTAAAAAATATTGATAACAAAAATATTTTTTTTAAAAAATAAAAAATATATTATTTTGATACATTTCCAAACAAAAAATACTTTAAAAAATAATTGTTACTCAATTAATAAAAATAACTTATGTAGGTGTTTTTTCTTTTCAAGGTAATAAATTAAGAATTTCTTTTATTATTATTATCATTTGTTGTTGTTATTATATCTACAAAATAATTATTTAAGTTTTGATGTAAGGAGATAACTTTTTACGGTAGTTTTCTGTTTTTAAGCAAGTAAATGCTTTTAATAGTCCATAATTTGCAAACACAAACATACAGGAAGAACCTCAAAATATGAACATATAATTGCATCATTACCTAGGGGTGAGCAAAACCGGTTCGGTTCGGTTTTTATCTAAAAAACTAACCAAAATCAAATTTTCAAAAACTTAAAAAATTCAAACCGAAACCGAACCGAAACAGTTAAAACCGACCGGTTTCGGTTCGGTTCGGTTCGGTTTTTTTTAACAGAAAAACCAGAAAACCTGTTTTATTGTTTTGGGCTTTTTAGGCTTTTCGGATGGGCTTTTTGATGGGCTTTTTGATGGGCTTATAATTAATATAAATATTATCTAATTTTGTAAAAAATCTATAATATTTTTAATATTTTTTTGTCACTAAATTTTAATTTATATTAAATTATTAGTGCTAATATTGTGTTTAATAATTAATATGTTTCAAGTCTTTCTAATATTTGTGTTTTGGACTCCTAATGCATCAAAGTTTAAATAACACACACACACACCAAATTAAAATTAAAATTACAAAGCCTTGCCTTCAAAAGGGCTTAAAAAAACAAACAACAAAGAATATTGCCATAAAAAATAAAACACTTCATGCAAAAAATATAGATCTTCATTGTGAACATCATCACAATAAAAAAGCACATCTTCATCTTTGATGTTGGTGTAGTACCCGTTGATGAAGCATTTTGAATTTGAGTAGTTTCCATCTGTTATTATATAATGAAAACATGTTAAAAACCTATAATTTATAATAGATTTAAATGTACTAAAATAGCAACCAAAAAAATCACAGTATAATTTTTATTTACACAATATAAGTTACAGAAAACATGCATTGCAAGCTTAAAGAAGCAATAATTTTTATGTTGAATATCCATACCTTCTTAAACATCACAGTATAATGGTTATTTACACAAGTTCCTTCTGGAAATATGAGAAGAGGGTTATTGTCAGCTTCCTGAACATGATCCCGTAACCTGAAATATATAACTCCATATGATCATGAAGAGAACATCATTTTCAAGAACAGTAATTTTAACACCAGCATTTACACCTATTTCTTAGCTACAATCTCACGATCCTTTGCCTCTCCACGATTGAACCAGATACATCCTACACTCTTTGATATTGTGCTTTGCAACAGCCCTGCATTTAGAGCAACCACCATTGAATTTAATAAATATGCTATGCTATATTACATGACAATCCTTTCAGCTTGGCCACCACATTTCTTACTATCTATAAATAACCACCACAAAGGACTTGAAGCAAAACAACTAGAATAAGAGCTGGGACTGCACTATTTCTTCCTTCAAAATTGTACTTGTGGGATATTATCAGTTACACATAATTCAGGGATCCTTTGATATTTGTTGACAGACATGTAACTTAGGATGTAACTGTTAATTGGATCAAATATCTGAAATACATAGGACGCCATTTCTCACTTACCAACCCAACCAGGGTGTTTCTGCATAATCACAGCAAATGCAGTCATCTGTTCCAGGATAATGAAATCGATCATGGAAGTATGATTGCTCACAAAAACCTGTTCAGCAGCAAGTTTATGCTTATAAGTGAGTATGAATAAAATTATTGGATATGCTCAGATCAAAAAGAAAAAGATTCACAAGTGAAAAAATTAAAACATATTAGACATAAATACTTAAAAAAAATTTATACCGAAACAAACCTGTTTAGGCTGTATGCTAGGTCGTGGTCCATGGTATTTGACAACCCCAGTCCATGACGCAACAAAGAACATGCAAATTAACTCCACCAAACACCTCTGAGAATAAATTAAAAAATATGGAATACATTCAGCACAGTTTGCAATAACCACTTATAGAGATATTAGAACATTAAAATATAGAGAAACCAGATTTTCACAATTGTCTTCTCTGATATACATATATATTAAGAGGTGAAGTGGTGAACAGAAAGGAGCCAAGATTGAGGAATTAAAGAGAGAAATGAAGAATCGAAGATGAATTAATTAACTTGATTTTGTATAGAGTGAGTGAAAGTGTGGATATGTGAGCACGGCTGTGAGGATTGAGGGAGCGGCGCTGGAGAGAAAAGTATTTAGGGTTTTTAGTTAATTAGGTTTCAGGAATTAGAAAGTGTTTTTTTTTTTTTGTATTTATAGTACCCCTTAAACAGACCGGTTCGGTTCGGTTGGGGTTTTTCCGGTTTTCGGTTTCGTAAACCGATACCGAACCGAACCGAAAATTTTAACAAAAAAAATAATCGGTTTAAATCGGTTTTTTTTTCGGTTCGGTTTTTTTGGTTGTTTTTTTTCTCGGTTTACTCGGTTTCTCGGTTTTTTTGCTCACCCCTATCATTACCCCCTACATAATGCATTATCAATAATAAAAAAAAAAAGAGAGAGAGAGAGAAGGAGTTTTCACTGTAACCATCTCACATAACACTATTTATGGAATAATATTTTTTTCTACCAAAGTAATTGAGTCATTTTAAATTAATTATTAAAAAAATATTAGCAATATTTAGTTATTTTTTATGTTAAAAAAAAACTAAACCTACCGAATGATCTAGTATTTCTAAAAAAAGAGAGGAGTAACTTAATTTAATAAATCGGCTCGGAATTCACGTGTTGTATCCCAGAACAATGAGCCTTGAAGATGTCACTGTTACCATTGCATCAAGAACAACCCCGGAAATGATCTAGTCATTAAAAGAACAGCCCACTTAAATTATTGAAGCCCGTGTGGTTAATACTAATAAAGTCAGAATCCCCTCTCTCTTCTCTTTTGGGATTTGGAAAGTAAATTTAGTTTGATTTTTGCAATCATTACTATTTCTACGTATCAATAGGTTGATTGATTTTTTTTTTTTTGTAACCCGGGGTGTCCGGGCCAGCTTACGCGCACCACGACTATTCCCCGGGTCCACTGAATATCCTGCAAGCCCAGTAGGCAGGTAAGGCACCGCAGGAGTGACAGGCTGGTACTCTTGAGGATCGAACCCAGGACCTTCGCAAAGACAAGCTTTGTTGTTGACCAATAGACTAGACTCTCAAGCGTAGGTTGATTGATTTTTGCTTAGGTTGCTTGTGGGTCGCTAACCATGCAAGTAGCCATCGACTTGGTAATTCACGTCACATGTCTTTTGATCACGACATGAGGGATGGAGGGGTTTTTTTTTTTTTTTTTATTTTTTATTTTTATTTTTATGTATTGGTCCCCTTGGAATATAATTTTAAAGAAACCAAAGGCGAGTTCGCAAAGAGAGGCAAAATAACAATATTTCTACGATCTGTATCTGCAAAGAGAGGCAAAAAGTCAGAGATAGTGTGCCAAGGCAAGGGACCATTTTCCGAGCCCGTGTTAGCAAGTAATGTAAAAGAGTCGCCGCAGAGGCCTTAAATAAACGAAGGGTTCCAGTTGTTGCACCGCCTAAACCGCCATAGCTATCGTTTTTCTCCTTCTCTTTCGCTATCTCATCTCATATCATCATCCTTTGAATGAACACGCGGCTGATAGATTGTTTCAACGGCCATCAATGAATTCGCTTTTGATCCAACTCTTCCGTGCGTATTTGAATTAATTCATACACTTGGTAAAACCAAGAAAGCCTGAAGAACACTTTTACCCTCGTCCCTCCTGAAGCAGCAGCGTTCCCTTTTCTCAGCTCTCACCCGTCTCTTTTTCCACGAGGGTGACTCTTCTCAACACTCCCTGTCTTTCTTTTTTGCCTTTTGCTGTTCCATTTGGATTGAAATGAATGGTCTAATAAAGTTAGCTTTCTCTCGTGATTTGATTTCACAATTTCTTTTCTTGGTTGGCTATGCTTAGCATGCTCGGAGGGCAAGCAGTCATAACTAATCTCAAGTTTACTTTAGTCTCAAAAAGGCCCTGAAAGAAAGCAAGCTGTTCTTTGTTGGGGATAAATTATTTCTTTGCTGCCATTCTCATTTATCTGGGTTGTTGCAATTATTGCATCTATTTTTGATTGACCTGGGAGTTGGGTATCAATATATGAAATGAAGAGTTCTATATAGTTCACAAGTAGAAGGGCGGTGGTTGATTGACTTTTACTGATTTAATTTATTGAGTACTGTTGTCTGAGTCTGAGTTATGGATCGTGGAACTAATGAGCCTGAACCCAATCTGAGTGAATCATTTCGTCAGACTAGTAGCGTAGTCTCTTCAGTGAGAAGACGTTTTTTAAGTTTATCACGCAGCAGATCCTTCCAGGTAGATGATGATATTGAGAGTGAAAACGTGTCAGAGGCAGGTGATATTGGTGACAGGGCTCTTCATAGCAACAGTCGTAATGAAAGTGGCAGCATCAGCTTATCCATTGACAGCGGGTTAGAAAATGGTATGGTGTTTCCCATTTCAAATGATAACTTCCTACGATCAAATGAGTTGTGGGCTCATGACTCCACAGCTTTGAATACAAGATCTTCAGTGTTACCTTCGCCAGAAGAAATCATGTCTCCAATCTCAACTGATGCAGTGGTCTGCTCCAGGGAAAAACAAGAAGTGAGAATTCAAATGATCATTATTATCTATTTCATCAGCGCTTATAGGATTTGTTTGGTTTATTGCCTCATGGATATGGGTTTGTGTCTTTAGTGGTTGTTTGTCATATGATATAAGATCAAACTGCTGCTACTTGTCTAAGACTGTTAATCTGAGAATTCATTGGTTTCTTGCTGCTATATCCAGGACAAGGTGAAAGCATTTGTGTTGTCACCAGCACTCGAGTATATCTCATGTCTTGTGTATCTAGCATTTTTTGGAATTCTTGGGGTAATACGCACAACCTTTTTCTTTTTACTTTTGGAATATTTAAAATGGCATTAGTAAATGGTAACCTAACTTTAACGACTTTTTATTTTTTATTTTCTTATGTTATGTTGGATTCTGGTGTTTCTTTTCCTTTTTTCTTATTTGTCAATTTTGTTGGCTTTTTTTAAGTGGTTTTGTTATTATGCAGTTCCTGCTAGAATTCTGATGTTGCAGACAGCAACCCCATAAAATTTTAAAAGGCAGATAATATTTTTATGGAAGTTAATGAAAAGAATTTAATAAATCCATTATTACCATCACTTATAGTTTTCAAGTGCTCAACATGACCACTTGAAGAGAATATAATTTGAAATTGAAACCACATAGCCTCATGGAAACATTTTTACAATAAGCTAGATCAAGAAATATTCTCTTCGCTTGACATAAGCTGTGTTGGAAACTGGTTTTCTTTAGTTACCACAACAAGGAGTAGCTGTCTTTCTAGGAGGATGTTAATCCTAGGAAGTGTTGTCAAAATCTTGCTAATTTTCATCTTCTCCAAACAATAAATTAAGGTCAGATGAAGACTAGTTGAGGCGAGTAATTTGTACATCTTCTAGACATTATCAATAATCTAACAGCAAAGCGTAATCTATTCCTTAAAAAAGATATCCAACAGTCCTGTTTTTCTTTTGGTTACTAATACAATTGAAAGCAAGTATCACAGTTCTCTGCTAACATTGAAGGAATTTTAAAATAGAGTCAACGTCTACTCTATTAGTGAAGGTTGCAAAGGAGGTATAATCTGATTTTGGTTGTCCTATAAATAATGTATTCTTATTTTCAACTTTTAATATACAATGCCATCATCTTGAAATGGGTTTATTAAAGAAACGTTGTACCAGCAGCATAATTTATACGACAATGCTGCATTATGTTTTCTTTCTAATTGATTATCATGTTGATTTTTTTTATTTGTCATGTTTGTTTGTTTGTTTTTTTGATTGATGTGTGCATTAAACATTGTGCTTGATGGGAGTGCAAAACCAAAAAGAGCATTTAGACATGGCTGGGAGAGGGGGCATTTTCGGGGCGTGCGGATTAATATAAAAACTACTAATGTTTGACATGACATGATTTGCAGGTCTTAACAAGGTATTTATTACAAAAGCTCTTTGGTCCTGATGTTGCTGGTGTGACAAGTGACAACTATCCGCTATATCTTGACCTACCTTCCAATATGGTCTCTCTCTCCCTTTTCTCTTACTTACAAATACACCCAAATATACAGAGATATTGCATCTACATTATTTTTATGTTTAAAGTTGAGATCATTCCTAATCTTAAGTTGTCTAGCTTGTTTAACAGTAATGCGTGCTTTTGTTTCATTAAAATTTATGAGGTTTTGATGTGGTTGGATGAAGTAACATGAATATTTCTTTTTGACTTTGTTATGGTATAACAATTCATTAGTCATTACTCATCATGGAACTTAATTAGGATATTATTATTCTAAATTACTTTTATGGTATTCCCATAATACAAGATTAATTGAACCAAAAGGATTCTCGATATTGATTCGATAAGTAGAATTTTTTATGAAGTTATTAGTGTTTGGTAGATTCAATTGCCATGTAAGTTGAACCTTGGGGTTTTTGTTGTCAAACTCAATTGTTTTAGAATAATCCATAATTAGAGGTTCTGCTTGTGGTAACTGGTACTCTGTTTGTCCCATTCCTTTTAATAAATTGAACAAGTAGTGCAAGAATACTACAACTTGTCTATATCACCTTTAAGATGCATAAATTAATGAATTATAATGTTTCGACAACACTTGGACTCTGTGTTTTCAACTTTGGAATACAAATAAAGCTCATTAATTTATTACTTATTTGTAATATGTGCTCTTCTAGGTCGGTTCGTTCTTGATGGGATGGTGGGGTGTTGTTTTCAAAGAAGACATATCTAAAGTGTCCGGTCATTTGACTATTGGATTAACTACTGGTTACTTGGGAAGTCTCACAACGTTTAGTGGTTGGAATCAGAAAATGCTTGATCTCAGTGTTAGTGGCCATTGGGTGTTTTCCTTTGTTGGCTTTCTCATAGGTAACTGGCATTTGCAAATTATTGTAATATATAGTTGTAGCTTAAGTGGGACATGGAAACTTAACTATTTCTCTTAAACATGGGTCTGTTTAAAATTTTAATGAGAGACGAGCCTTCGTAATGCCAGACCATTAAAAGGTAAACGAGTAACTTCTCACTGTGTGTATCTTTCAGGGTTATTCCTTGCAGCCTACTCTATAAAATTAGGTATTGGTACGGCCAAATGTTTCAAGTCATTTTTCCAAAGGTCAAACAGAAGTGCAACTTTAGCTAGTTGGAGGGTGGACAACCCTAATCATCACTTTGCAGTTATGGTGGTATTGGTGGTAATGTTAGGCCTTTTATGGGCTTTGAGTGGAGCAATGCTAAAGGAGGAGTATAACCACGACAGTAGTGGGGCTCAGCTATGGCTGGGTTGCATAGTTGCACCCCTAGGGGTGTGGATTAGGTGGTTCTTAGCAAGGCTCAATGGACGTGGGTTAGGTAAGGCTGGTTCTTTGAAATGGATTCCTTTTGGAACTCTTATTGCAAATGTTTCTGCAGCATGTATCATGGCAGCACTGTCTACTGTGAAGAAAGCGGTATGGTTTCATCTCTCTCCCAACCGAACTTTTTCTGCTCCTTTTGCGTGAATGTGCTATACCTTTCAAGTTAAATTTGTTGATTCTAGATCTGGCTAATTATATTTTTGTGTTAGTTAGGTTAATTGTGAATCACATATTGTTTATTATGTTCTAAATTCTTGCTTTTCCTTTATTGTTTTAACCCTCGTGGTGCTACCATCCTTACTTAGCTTGAGTGAGTTTTACGAAGAATACTTCACTATAAATTTTGATGATATGAGATTTGGGTGATGTAGGTGCATACCAAAACTTGTGATACCATTTCAACTGGCATACAGTTTGGATTTTTGGGTTGTCTGAGTACGGTTTCTACTTTCATTGCTGAGTACAATGCAATGGAAGAAAGCCAGAAAAGCTGGAGAGCTTATGTATATGCCTTAATAACGATAATTGTCTCATTTAGCTTGGGGACCTTGATATACTCTGTACCTGTTTGGAGCAGGGGATACAAGTAGCACGCCGACATATTCATAAATCTCTCTTTTGGTTTTTGGCTTACTGCATGTCAACTAGGCACAAGAGAAGTGCCCTTCCAAAAACATGCTTAAAAGCCTGTTGGTTAGCGATGTTGTACATAATATTGAATACATGAATATATTTTGGAATTTTTATATTTCCTGTAATTTCTTGATCAATATGCACATTTTCTTTTTTCTTTTTATTTTTTTTTAAATAAGCAGACAAAAGAGATTTGAAATTGAAATAATAAGCTAAGAAGAGAGAAAAGAAGAAGTTAAGAAAAAAAAAAACCAAAGAAGAGAAGAAGATGCTGGAGAAGAGAAGAAGGGGGTTGGAAAAGTCTAAAACTTTGTAATTTTTATTCAATTAATAAAAAAATATCTAACATTTAGAAAAGTAGAAATAAATATTAAAACCATAACTAGAACAAGTAGTTGTGCTGCTAGTTTATTATATAAAATAGCCAACAATAATTAAATCATGTCAAACAAATAAATCCCAATTAAGAAACATCATCTATAAGTTCAAATAAATTAAACCAAAACATGAGTTAAAGCCCAATCTCTTGATGAATTGGGCTTCCCTCTATCATTTATGATCATATGAGTGCGTAAATAATATCTCGGTTTTGGTGTCTCTACCAATTAATTTTCCTCTCAAATCTAGAGATTAAGTTAATCTTGTTGAAATATATCTAAGTTACATAATCTTTAGTTTAAAGACCTTATTTAAAAGTGTATTTAAACCAAGGTGGTGGTGTTAACATCTTATGTGGTATATTGCAAACATCCTAGTTGAATAAGTGAGAGCAATAAAGTCTTAAAGATAAATAATTCATCTTTGACAACAAAAAAAATCACATTACCTTAAAGTGATTTAATAAGTAAATTCCTTTTTTTTTTTCAATTTAAGCACGCGTGCATGCACACACATATATGTATGTATAATATTAGTATGCATGCTAAAAATTTGAATTAATATCAATTGTAAATTTCAATATATGTTTTGTATTCATGCTAGTATTATATTTGCGTTGAAAACAAGTTTGTTGTTGTAACTAGTTAAGTTACTGTGACAACTAATTAATATTGATTTTAGTTAGTTAACTTATATTAAAAGAAAGTAATTAGAGATAGATTAAAAGATGATTAAAATGAACAAATATAAGGTCAAGATGTGTTGGTAATGTTATAAAGATGAATGTGAGAGAAAAAATAAAAAAGAAAAGAAAAGGAGTGATAAGTTTCAACAATCTTTTTATCTCCCATGTTCATGCTATTTTGTAGAAAATTAAAAACTTTATTTTTCCTAAAAAATGTATTTTTATGTTGTTTTGAACACACATAGGTTAATAACTTAGCCAAAAGTAGTGATATCATAGTAAAGTTTGAAGAAAGACGAGTTCGAAGGTGAAATAAATAAAAGAAGCTGATTTGCAAGAGATTGTCAAAGTAAACAACTTAAACTGGAATTATATCCAGCCTCCTATGTTCACAAGATTAAATTATGAATTTTGAAGCATAAAGATGAAGATTTTGCTCACTTCACTTGATTTGTGGGAGATGATAGAGATTGTCTTTAAAGAATTTGAATCAATAGATAACCTACTCATAACACAAAGTTAAAGATTTAAAGGATAGAAAAAGTAAAAATGTTGAAGTTCTTGGATTAATTCAAAGAGATTTTAACTTGGATTCATATACTAGGATAAAGATGACCTTAATTGATCACATCATTCAAAATATCATGAGAGGCAACTAAACATGTGAGATTCTACAACATGAATAGAAGTAGATATGGAGGTAAGGGTTATTAAACAACAAAGTCTTAGAAAAGTATTTCAAAATTTGAAATTGAAAGAGAATGAATCATCTGAAGAGTACTCAATAAGTTGATAAAACTTGTAAATCAAATGAGAACATGTGGGGATGAAAGTCTTGATAGAAAAAGTAAAGATGAATTTTTTTATTAACTTGGATGAAAACTTAATCCTATTGTTGTTGTTGTTGAAGAAACTAAGGATTTGTCTAAGTTAACTATTTAAGAATTGGTACAACAATCTAGAAAATGGGTTGAAGGTGCATTTCAATCTAAGCTTAATGTTGAAAATCAAAACCAAGAGAAAAAGGTCTTCAAATGAAAGAAAGAAGAAGTTTTGAGTCATTAGATAAGGTAGAAAAACTAGCAAAGGTAAAGGTAGAGTAATGGGTAAAAGTTTTAGGAGGGGGGCAGATTTAATTTTTTAAATAGAAGAAGCTTTGACAATAAACTAACAAAGAACAACTCTCCATGGAGGTGTTTTCTTTATAATAAGCTAGGATGTGTTGCTAAAGATTGCTAGAAGAGAGGAAGAACTTAGTATTTCAATTGAGAAATATTTGGCTATATGGTAAAATATTTTAGAATGAAAGGGAAACAACAAGCAAGATTTTTATAAGAGGTATGAGATGAAAAAAATAAGTTTGTTTTATACTTTTCAAAGTACATTACAATAGAAAAATGATAAGTGCCTTATATATTGGCAACTCGTGTAGTAATCACATGATAACAAATGGAAGGATTTCAATCATCTAGATATTAATATCAAGTTTAGAGTGAATATTAGAGATAGGGATTTGATTAAACGAAGATAGAAGAAGACGTATACGTAAAATCTTGCATGTTCATAAGCTTATCAAAATTTACTGTTGGATAACTTATGGACATGGGTATGTATGCACTCTATTTTAAAGATGATTATTGCAGTATTTATGATTAAAAAAAAGTGTTAAGATGGGAATTAACACATGTTAAGATGGTAAATAAGTGTTTGCCCCCCAACTTGAAACATATAAATGGTGTGGAAATGAACATGAAAGGAGAAAATGACTCATAGCTTTGGAATATAATGCTTGGTCATTTGAACTTTATTAGGCTCATGTTACTTCAACAAAAAAAAATATGGTGTAGGGAATTTCATTACTAAAGAGAAGGATAATGTTTGTGAAGGTTTTGTAACTAGGGAGCATCATTAACAAATTTTTTTCTCTAAAGAAGTAGCATGCAAAGCCAAAAGAAAAGCTTGAGCTAGTGTATACGGATGTGTGTGGTCCTATAAAAACTCCTTCAAATTCACTAAAAAGGTACTTTATTCTCTTCATTCATGATTATAATAAACAACTTAAGTGTATTTTATGAGGCATAATTTTGAAGTTTTCAGCATATTCAAGAAGTTCAAAGTGATATTTTGAAAAAAAAAGTGACTGCAAGATAAAAGCTTTGAGAAGTGATCATGGAAAGGAGTATGTCAAGTGAATTTGAGAAGTTTTATGAAGAAGAAGGTGTGAAAAGATTGTTAACAGTTGGTTATACTCCATAGAAAAATAGGGTATCCAAGAGGAAAACTCATGTTGTGATGGAAATAGTTAAATCTATGTTGTTTGGGAAGGGTCTTCCAAGAAGTCTTTTGGGTTGAAGCTGTAAATACAATGATTTTTTTAATCAGTAAGTATCCAACAAAAGTTTTAAACAATTAAACATCATTTAAATCTTGAAATGTCAGGAAGTCTTTAGTAAATCATCTAAAAGTATTGGTTGTGTGTGTTATGCTCAGATTTCAAAGAAGAAAAGACATGAGTTAAAAGAAACTAATGATAAATGCATCTTTCTTGGCTATAGCTTTATGTTAATGGGTTATAGACTATATGATTTGAAAAGTAGAAAAATTAATGTTGATAGAGATTGTGTTGTTTAATCTTAAGGCATAGTGAAAATAAGAAGAAAAAAATTAAAGCTAATAGTGATTCAGCTTATGATTCAAAGCAAAAATCAGTTAAAGAATAAGGAAGAGTATTCAAATCTTAGAATAAATGTTTAATATCCTGAATTTTCACAAGCAAACTAAGTAATATAAATCATAAAACTTTCATGAAAATAAAGGTAATTGTTTTTTAATCTTTGCCTAAAATTTAAAAGAGTTTCCCTTGTTTTTAAGCATATCAAGTTATCAATATCTTCACATTTATATATCACAGTCATCACTATTATTAAGGTCCAACCATCTTGAACCATATCCTGTTTCAACACAACAAAATATGACATTATATATCACAATCATTACTATTATGAAGGTTACACAATTTAGCTTTCTTTATAATATGATAAATTGAGTTATTTTAAATATAAAAAAAGGGAAAAAAGAGCTTTGCTAGCTATTTAAATGATAAGGGAAACACATCGGAACCTCTTAAAACCAACCACATAGGTTAGAGTATAGAAGTTCAGACTACAAGGATGGAGTTTGAACATACTTGAATCTACAAGGTTAAAAAGGAAAGTTTACCCGTGACTAAACCAAGATTTCTTGTCAACGGGAAAGGCGCCAAATCATTGTTTTGGGCCGTAGAGCTAACAACGACATGTCATTAGATGGTTCCCTCTAATCTAATGCCCCCATTTGGCAAGATCAGAGGTGTTCTAGAGACTTTGACTTCTATCCAGAACTTGCCACTCTTTCTAATACCCCTCTCCCACGCAATGTGAATTCCTCATCCCATCTTAATCTCAATCTCCGTCTTTGAAAAATTGAATCATGTTCTTCTCCCATTGTCTTGTCTAACATTGTTGTTTGATTTTGTATTTCGGCAAATAAATAATTATAAAGAAATCTACAATCATAGCTGGTGGTGAATCCTGATCGGTGGAGTGATGTCTGCGTACGAGAACATGATAGGGGGGAGCTAAAGCTGAAGGGTAAAGCACTGGATGTGAAAGCAGATGGCGTTATCAAGAAGAAGAAGAATCTCTGTTACAAGAAGCATCATTATCAAGATCAATCTTCAGTAGGTTTTTGTTTTATGTCTTCTTCTTCTTTACCTTGATATTTGTTGGTAACTATGATATTTTTTATTATTGGATACTCTCATGTAGACTATGCACGATGAATGATGAGTTAAATTAGGTGGTCTTTCTAGCAATTTGTAATGTCAGAATAACGCCGCTATCTCCTAGTTATGAAGGCATTTCTAATTGGTAAAAGGCTTGAATAAGGGCATTTGTTTTAAGGTGCTATTCGCTGAACTTTTGACTTGAGAAATGCAAGTGTGATTTTCAAAAGTTCAAAGAATAATGAGTTGAAACAAGAGGATATATTCAAGAGTAGAAGGTGATGTGGGATGACTATTGCTTGATTTCATTAGGTAGCGGGGATTAGTATCCAAAACAACGCTGTAGGATTTGAATGTAATGTGGCATGGTGGGAGCACTGATTATTTTACATTTATCTTCTAAACTCTCATGGATAAGATTTTTTGGTGTAAAAACACAGAGGGTTGAGTTCAGGTTTGAGATGGAGTGAGCCAGCTCCAAAATTGCAAGGAGTCGAGGGAATAGCCTTTCGATACATTCCCCGGTTTGGAGTTGCAGTATTATCTGAGTAATTGCTGGGAAATAATTATAAAAAATCTTTGCTGATCGGAAAATGGTTCAGTACCGACTACATCCCCAATGTAATTTACAGACTAATTCCTTATGGCTCATTTAATCTTTATGTGAGTAGATAATGAGATATATATTTTCCATATTGATGTCCCACTTGTTGATCCATCCAGAGTTCACAATTAGATTTGCTGCCTGCCTTTTATAAAAAATCAGTGATGATAGAGCGAGGATGGAGGAAGAAAGCTATATTGCTTCCATTGCGAGTGCGTAGAAGCTGAGAGAAAGGGAAGTGAAAAAGGAGAGAGAAAATGGGAGAGGGCGGGTGCTGCTATAGTTTTATGCAGTGACTATCTATGATGTCATATTGCTTTCTATAGTTTCTTCATTAAATCATTCATTGTTTTCAGTTAATATTTCATTGATTCATGAATTATTGGTTGTTTACTAACAAAATGTCTTCATTTTAGAGGTTGTCAGATGGAAATACAGCTTTAGCAACAAATCATGCTGGGGATATGAACGAGACATACAAAGATGATGAACAAGGGCAAGCTGCAAAGTATGATGATCATCTTACACCAGTTGAGAAGCGATATCTTCAGTAATGGGAGAAAATCAATACACAAAGGATGGTTAAGATGGCCAGCAAATCTCACTGTGATCGGATTCAGGAATTTAATTAATATTTTGCTAAATTAAGTGAGCATTATGACATTATTAAGGTGGGGCCTGGTTAGTTTGTTTCTCTAATTTTTCAGTCAGGTTTATACACTAATTCAAAGGATTGAGAAAAATGAGCTTTAAATGTTAAAAGCCATGCATATTGACTGAAAGCATGACATTTGTCTAGATTTGTATGTTTTAAGTTCATTGACAATTTGGTATCTGAATATTTAAATTATGAATTCTGCAACTAAGTTTAATGGACAGTTTTAATGTCTTATCAGATAGATCTTCACTTCTGTAGAGCTCCCAAAAATTCAGTAAACTATGCATAGTATTCCAGCTAGTAAAAAAAATTTGAATGGCTTCCAAATTTCTTATATATGGTGATTATCCAATTGTGTTTGTTAAATTTATTTATTAAAATAATTGTTTTATTTAAATAAGTATTAAAAGAAATAAAAACATAAATTGAATTAATAGAGTAAAAAAAAAAAAGCCATCATATGCAAGGTTTGCACTTATTAAAAATATTATTTGAAAAAATAAAATTTATCTATATAAAAGATTAAAAAAAAAATTATAGATGAATCAAATTTGTTTTTCAAAATTAAATGCATAACAAAAAAGAAAAAAACAATCGTCTCTTAAAAGAGACTCTCCAAACAAAATAAAAAGGAGAATGAGTACTAATTTATATTTAAATTAAACAAATTTAGAGAAAAAGAACATAAAAAAAATCATTAATTGTTTTTTAAACAAAAAGTAAAGGCTAGGTATTGTTGGGCCTGGTAAACAAAGCAAGCCTGCATATTCCATTTTATCATGGCCCATACAATTGGACCCTTTATTTATTTATTTTTATTGTTTGCCATAAAGTTTTTTGAAAAAAAAAAAAATTCAGACGACACGTCGTTTTATTTACCTAGATACCAATTACTGTGGTTGTCGTAAAATCAAGGTTTAAGTGTTGTTTTATCTAAAAACCTTTTTTCCAATCCATTCTTGACCCAAAAATCCTATAAAATATCATACAAACCATGATAAACCTATTTATAGCTTCAAAAAAATCGCTTAAAAAACCAAAATCAACCCGATCCAAAAATGATCACAAACTTAAATTTGTATTTTCACGAACTTTAAAGGTAAAAAAACACTTAATATAAAATCCTTAATCAATTGAATAATCTGACACAATTATCTTTTGTTTTTGTGGCTTAAATTGGTGTCAGTGATATTTTTCTCTTTCTACCATTAAAATTTAGTGACCTCTCTCTCTCTCTCTCTCTCTCATTCTTCTTTCAACCAGTGACTAAAAAATAACAAAATTAAATTTTTATACAAAAATTGAATTGAGAAAATATTGAGGTACTGAAATTATATAACCTGTATAATTTTTAAAGTTCAAGGACCAAAGTGTACGTTTTTGCAAACCTTATGGCATGCCACCTATGTTTAACATCTTTTTCATTTTTGTTTCTCTTATTTGAATCCCATCTTTTCATAAAATAAAATCAAAATCAAGTAGTCTTTAATTAGAACTAAATTTTAAAAATATATTTAAGGATTAAATTGAAAAACATAAAATTTTGTACAGTCCATCAACAATAAGCTGTGAGAGAATGAATAATGGATTTTTACATAGTAAAAATCCTCCACCACCTATTAAAATTCATCACTACCACTATTATTATTAGTATTATTATTATAACTAACATTACTATTATTATTATTTTATCATCATCATCATTAATTTTTTTTGTATTATAATTATCATAATAAATAATATTACTATTTTCATTATTTTTTTTATTTTCATTACCACTATTATTATTATTATTATTATCCTCTTCCTTTTCATTATTATTATTATTATTACTATCATTATTATTAGTAAAGAGAGGCAAAAATATCTCATCTCATCTCATCTCATCATCCTTTGAATGAACACGGGGCGGATAGTTTGTTTCGACGGCCATCAATGAATTCGCTTTTGATCCAACTCTTCCGTGCGTGTTTGAATTAATTCATAGACTTGGCAAAACCAAGAAAGCCCGAAGGACACTTTTACCCTCGTCCCTCCTGAAGCAGCAGCGTTCGCTTTTCTCAGCTCTCACCCGTCTCTTTCTCCACGAGGTGACACTTCTCAACTTTCCCTGTCTTTCTTTTTTGCCTTTTGCTGTTCCATTTGGATTGAAATGAATGGCCTAATAAAGTTAGCTTTCTCTCGTGATTTGATTTCACAATTGCTTTTCTTGGCTGGCTATGCTTAGGATGCTCGGAGGCAAGCAGTCATAACTAATCTCTAGTTTACTTTAATGTCCAAAAGGCACTGAAAGAAAGCAAGCTGTTCTTTCTTGGGATAAATTATTTCTGGGCTGCCATTTTCATTTATATGGGGTTGTTGCAATTATTGCATCTGTTTTTGGATTGACTTGGGAGTTGGATATCAATATATGAAGTGAAAAGTTCTATATAATTTACAAGTAGAAGGGCGGTGGTTGATTGACTTCTACTGATTTAATTTATTGAGTATTGTTGAAAAGATAAGAAGAAGTTGATCTTCAACACATAAAGTTAATCTGCTGCTAATGTTGATTTACAGTTGAAGATTATCTACTTGCTGCTGATGTTGATCAACTGCTGAAGATTATCCTCTGGAATTGAGATTGTGTAGATGAACTGATTGAGTTGGACTCAATCACTTGTAGCTTCTATTTTCTAGCTATGTATTTGTATATAAATATTCTCATTGTAAACTCTGTTGCAATCAATACGACTGGAATAAAACTTCTGTTATTATTCTTCCTAGCATTCTTTTATCTTGTTTTCATGGTATCAGAGCACATGAAATCTTAAACATATTAACCAAGCTTCCGCAAAACCTCCAATGGAGGACAATACTAATTCAACCAGTATTAACCAAAACATTACCCTTCAGAACATGTCCTTTTTAACCATTGATCATTCTGATCATTTTTTTATCCATACATCAGATCATCCAAGCATGACTCTTGTTCCAAAGGTTCTTGATGGAACCAATTATGCAATGTGGAGACGTTCCATGCTAATAAGTCTCAGTGCCAAAAACAAGTTGGAATTCATTAATGGAACCATACTTATACCAGGAGAATCTGATCCTAAATACATGTTATGGCAACGATGCAATGATATGGTTCTCTCTTGGATTCTTAACTCCTTAAACCAAGAGCTTGCCAATAGTGTTCTTTATGTTGAAACCCCCTCTGAAATCTGGTTGGATCTAGAAGAACGATTCTCACAAGGTAATTTTTCTCATCATTATCAAGTTCAGCGTTCCATAATAGAATTGCAGCAAAATCAGGATTCCATCTTCACATATTACACCAAGATAAAAACGTTATGGGATGAATTGAAAATGTCCAGTCCAACAATTCAATGCACATGTGGTGGAATGAAATAACTGTCAAACAATGAAGAAAAGATGAGACTTGGTTAGTTTCTTATGGGATTAAATGAGAACTATTCAGCCATTAGAGGGCAAATCATGCTCATGCAACCTTTACCAATTGTTAAGAAAGCATATTCACTCTTATGTGAGGAAGAAAAGCAAAGAGGACCGGTTGAGCACAAAGTTACTGAACAGGTTCATGCCATAAATGTAAAAAGATCAGGTTCTACTTCACAGCGACGAGATTTCTCTCGAAATTGGATGTCTGGCTCATCAACTATACAAGGATAAAAGAAACGACTTCACTACACCTATTGTGATGGAACTACACATACAGTGGAGAGATGTTTTTATTTGATTGGATTTCCCACCGGTCACGCTCCTCATGGCAAGAATTTGCAGCCTCATAATCGAGCTCAAAAAGCTGCTACAAACCAAACAGGAATTGAATCATTTCACACCAACATCAAGTCGGTTCAAACCTCTGATCAACCTCTTTAATTCACTCCTGAAGAATTTTCACAAATCAAAGCTTTCTTTCAAGCCGAAAAATCCACTGTATCTGCAAATTATACAGGTAATATCACTCTTTTTTGCTCATCTTTCATGACTCAAAATTCTGAGGCTTTACAATGGATCATTGACAGTGGTGCCACTAACCATATAACCACTTCAGTTATTAATAAAGCCACTGTTCCTATGTTCTCTCAAGTCACCTTTCCGAATGGTTCCTACGCAAAAATTACAAGTGCTGGCTCTGCACATGTTACCAAAAGCCTACATGTCCATGATGTTCTTTGTGCACTCTCATTTCATGTGAATCTGCTTTCAGTCAGCCAACTCACATCTGCTCTTAATTGTTCTGTTCATTTTTTTCCCACTTTCTGTATATTGCAGGACCTAGCTACGAAGAGGATGATTGGCCTGGGGAAGTAGAGTAAGGGACTATACTACCTTATGCACAATCAGAATCACATTCCTCTTCAACAAAATCATATCAAGTCTCTTTTCCATTAGGAGCTGTTTGGCATAACAGATTAGGACATCCATCAAAATTACCCTTTCAGTTCCTGTCAAAATTAATTTCATCTTTTGTTTATGATTCACAACATTCATGTGAAGTTTGTTCTTTGGCAAAACAAACCAGGTTATCCTTTCCCATAAGTTCTATTAAAAGTACTAAATTTTTTGAGCTTATACACTGTGATATTTGGGGTCCACAAAAGATTGAAACACACTCTAGTGCACATTATTTTTTAACTATTATGGATGACCACTCGTTTTACTTGGATTTTTTTTATGAAATTCAAATCTGAAACACAAGGGTTGTTAAAATTATTCATCACTTTTGTCCACACTCAATTTAACTGTCAAGTTAAAAGTATATGAAGTGATAATGGGCTAGAATTTATCTCCTTAAAGCCATTCCTTTCCACTCATGGCATTTTACTCCAAAATTCATGTTCTTACACACCTCAACAAAATGGTGTTGTAGAACGAAAACACAGACACCTACTCAATGTTAGTCGTGCCTTGAGATTCCAAACAAATTTACCATTACAATTTTAGGGAGAGAGCTTGCTCACTGCCACCTATCTCATAAATCGTCTTCCCACCCCAGTTTTGAATCACAAGTCACCATATGAACTCCTATATGGAAAACCACCCATATATACACATCTTCGTGCTCTTGGTTGTCTCTGTTATGCCACTAACTTACAACCATTGACCAAATTTTCACCATGAGCTCATCGATGTATTTTTGTTGGATACCCTTCTATTCAAAAAGCATATCGTGTTTATGATTTTACCACTCGACAGTTTTTCACTAGTCGAGATGTTGTTTTTCATGAAAATACATTTCCTTTCATAAATCACACTTCAGTCGATTCCTCTCAACAACCATCTCTGCCCACCATACTTCCTGATCCTAATGACAGCTCAATTCCACAACCATTAATTTTTTCTCCCTCACCAATCGAGACCCCTGCCACTCCATTATCTTCCCCTACCTCTACAGACTCTCCATCATCACCATCATCCACTCCCACACAATCTTCTCCTTCTCCAACACCAAACACACCTACTCCTATTCTACGTCGCAGTGATCGGCCACGACAAACCTCGGTTCTGCTCTGTGATTTTCATTGTGGTCAAGTTGGTATGTCACAACTCTCTGCATCCACAACCAAGTCAGCCTCTTCACGGTCAGGTACTCAATATCCATTATCAAGTTTTATTTCCTACCAGTCCTTATCTCTTTCTCATCATATATTTATTAACAACATTACTAGCACTCTTGAACCAACAACATATAAGCAGGCACTTAATAATGATCTTAGGTGGTGTGAAAGCAATGAGAAACTGAGCTCACTGCACTTGAAAATCAGAAAACATGGTCTTTGGTTTGATTACCATCACATTGTCATCCCATAGGCAACAAATGAGTTTTCAGAATCAAATACAAATCTGATGGAACTATGGAACGGTATAAAGCACGGTTAGTAGCCAAAGGCTTCAATCAACAAGAAGGCTTGGACTATCATGAAACTTTTGCACCGGTTGCAAAGTTAACTACAGTTCGTTGTCTTCTTGCCTTGGCAACAGTCCGTAATTGGCCTCCTATCTTCAACTAGCATATATATTCACCAAGGCATTAGGGGGAGACAATTTCAAGAAATTATCAGGTAAGTTGAACATTCTCAATATTCATGCTCCAACTTGAAGGGGAGTGTTGAAAAGATAAGAAGAAGTTGATCTTCAACAGATAAAGTTAATCTGCTGCTAATGTTGACTCACAGTTGAAGATTATCTACTTGCTGCTGATGTTGATCCACTGCTGAAGATTATCCTCTAGAATTGAGATTGTGTAGATGAACTGATTGAGTTGGACTCAATCACTTGTAGCTTCTATTTTCTAGCTACGTACTTGTATATAAATATTCTCATTGTAAACTTTGTTGCAATCAATACAAATGGAATAAAACTTCTGTTATTATTCTTCCCAGCATTGTTTTATCTTGTTTTCAAGTATTATCCGAGTATGAGTTATGCATCGTGGAACTAATGAGTCTGAACCCAATCTGAGTGAATCGTTTCGTCAGACCAGCAGCGTAGTCTCTTCAGTGAGAAGACGTTTTTTAAGTTTATCACGCAGCAGATCCTTCCAGGTAGATGATGATATTGAGAGTGAAAACGTGTCAGAGGCAGGTGCAAGTGGTAGCATCAGTTAATGGTACGGTGTTTCCCCTTTCAAATGAAACCTTCCTACGATCATATGGGTTGGGGGCTCATGATTCCACAGCTTTGAATACAAGATCTCCAGTGTTACCTTCGCCAGAAGAAATAATGTCTCCTATCTCAACTGATGCAGTGGTCTGCTCCAGGGAAAAACAAGAAGTGAGAATTCAGTTGATCATTATTATCTGTTTCATTAGCGCTGATAGGATTTGTTTGGTTTATTGCCTCATGAACAGGGGTTTGTGTCTTTAATGGCTGTTTGTCATATGATATGGGTTTGTTTATTTAGCTTTAGTTTTTATGTTTGTGGCGTAAAAAATACAGTTAGGTATTTGATAACACATTAAAATGTGTTTTTATATTATGAAATTCATTAAAAAATTAAGTTTGCAGTTTTTGTAAAGCAATTTTTACAAGTTTTTTTAATTCAGTTTCGTAAAATTGTTTATTTTTACGTTTTAAAAGCATTTTTTTATAAAAATTTAAATTTTATTTTATTTTATTTATTTACTTTAATTTTTTTTTTGTATTTTTAAATTATTTTAATGTGTTTTTATTAAAAATATTTTTAAAAAAATAAAAAAATTATTTTAATATATTTTTAAGTAAAACAAACGCAATCAAACTGCTGTTACTTGTCTTCGACTGTTAATATCAAACTGCTGCTACTTGTGTAAGACTGTTAATCTGATAACTCATTTGTTTCTTGCTGCTATATCCAGGACAAGGAGAAAGTATTTGTGTTGCTACCAGCATTCGGGTATATCTCTTGTCTTGTGTATCTAGCAGTTTTTGGAATTCTTGGGGTAATACGCACAACATTTTTCTTTTTACTTTTGGAATATTTTCGATGGCATTAGTAAATGGTAACCTAACTTCAACGGCTTTTCATTTTTTATTTTCTTCTGTTATGTTGATACATTTCTCCTAAATAAAAATTTAAAAGATTTTTTACTGGTGATTTACTGCATTATTATAGTCGGATTATTTTTGTATCCCCCTTATTATTATTTTCCTTTAGCTTACTTAAAACATAAAACCCCATCTCATGACAAAAAATTAAGTCTTCTCCAAACCAACCAATTTGGCCAAATTCTTCCTCCTAACAACAATGAGTTTCTCCTCTCTTTTTCTCCATTCATAATTGCCTTTATTTTCAAAATTTAACAATAATCGTAACAATTTAATCACATTCTCATTAATTTTTCCCATCTAAGCAAAAAATTCAACAATTGCAAAGAAATGAATTTTTCACGTAACCTCTTCCAATGTATGATTCTCGGGCTGAATTTGAGTGAATCCAGCTCACTGCATACCATGGGCTATGGCCATACTAGAGCCCATCATAAAAAAATGTACCTTGCCTCCTCATATTGTGCTATAGCCATCGACTTTGTTTAGTTAAAATTATATTTTTATTAATTATCTAGATTATTTTTTATTTATCAAAGTAATTGAGTCATTTTAAATTAATTTTTAGACGGTTTAAAGGTTTTTATTAAAAAAATATATTAGCAATATTTTAGTTATTTTTTTTTACGTGAAAAAAAAAAAACTAATCCTACCGAATGATCTAGTATTTCTAAAAAAAGAGAGGAGTAACTTAATTTAATAAATCGGCTCGGAGTTCACGTGTTGTATCCTAGAACAATGAGCTCTTGAAGATGTCACTGTTACCATTGCCGGAAAATAAATAATGAATTGCATGTTGACAAAGATGGAAGAAAAGTCAGAGATAGTGTGCACCAAGGCCTTAAATAAACGAAGGGTTCCAGTCGTTGCACCGCCATAGCTATCGTTTTTCTCCTTCTCTTTCGCTATCTCATCGCCGCAGAGGCCTCAAAAAAACGAAGGGCTGATAGTTTGTTTCAACGGCCATCAATGAATTCGCTTTTGATCCAACTTTTCCGTGCGTGTTTGAATTAATTCATACACTTGGTAAAACCAAGAAAGCCCGAAGGACGCTTTTACCCTCGTCCCTCCTGAAGCAGCAGCTTTCCCTTTTCTGAGCTCTCACCCGTCTCTTTCTCCACAAGGTGACACTTCTCAACTTTCCCTGTGTTTCTTTTTTGCCTTTTGCTGTTCCATTTGGATTGAAATGAATGGTCTAATAAAGTTAGCTTTCTCTCGTGATTTGATTTCACAATTGCTTTTCTTGGCTGGCTAATCTCTAGTTTACTTAATTTCAAAAAGGCCCTTGAAAGAAAGCAAGCTGTTCCTTTTGGGGGATAAATTATTTGCAAAAACTCATTTACTGTTAAGAAGAACTTAAGCTGAGTCCAATCAGATTGAACAAGTGGTGGTTAGGTATTATTATATATATATATATATATATATATATATAATATATTATATATATATATATATATATGTTGATGCTAACAGAAGAACAGCCCACTTAAATTATTGAAGCCCATGTGGCTGATACTAATAAAGTCAGAATCCCCTCTCTCTTCTCTTTTGGGATTTGGAAAGTAGCTATTTTATTTTATTATTTAGTTTTTTATTTTACTTTATTATTATTATTATGCTGCCATTTGAATATGCCGTAGCTGCGCTTCAAGTTTGTATTTTTTCTTATAAAAAAGTTCAAATCTAAGAAGTAACTTGTAAAAAGTTATTTATTTTGCAGCAAAACCAGTGCTCTGCTTCTTCTTTTTTTATGCTTGCACGGAACAATTGACTGCATTAATAATGGACTCTGAAAACATTGCTTAGCCTCTATGGACAATTCAGTCACGGTTCTGTTTTACGGTCAACCTTACTATTTGGACGGAACATAGAAAGCGGTGACCACTTGATGCTAATTTGGATGGTCCACGGTGTGTTCTGAGAAATCACCTAAACTGCTGGCTGCTGGTCGGTCTTGAGATTAGCTTTGCCCCGTGACTAAAACACAGTATTTCTTATTCTTGTTAATGAACTCCTTTCCTCTTTCATTTTCATTTATCTGGTGTTGTTGCAATCATTGCATCTGTTTTTGGATTGACTCGGGAGTTGGATATCAATATATGAAATGAAGAGTTCTATATAATTCACAAGTAGAAGGGCAGTGGTTGATTGACTTTTGCTGATTTAATTTATTGAGTACTGTTGTCTGAGTCTGAGTTATGGATCGTGGAACTAATGAGTCTGAATCCATTCTGAGTGAATCATTTCGTCAGACTAGCAGCGTAGCCTCTTCAGTGAGAAGACGTTCTTTAAGTTTATCACGCAGCAGATCCTTCCAGGTAGATAATGATATTGAGAGTGAAAACGTGTCAGAGGCAGGTGATATTGGTGACAGGGCTCTTCATAGCAAGAGGCATAATGAAAGTGGTAGCATCAGTTTATCCATTGACAGAGAGTTAGAAAATGGTACGGTGTTTCCCCTTTCAAATGAAACCTTCCTACGATCATATGGGTTGTGGCCTCATGATTCCACAGCTTTGAATACAAGATCTCCAGTGTTACCTTCGCCAGAAGAAATCGTGTCTCCTATCTCAACTGATGCAGTGGTCTGCTCCAGGGAAAAACAAGAAGTGAGAATTCAATTGATCATTATTATCTATTTCATTATCGCTGATAGGATTTGTTTGGTTTATTGCCTCATGGATAGGGGTTTGTGTCTTTAATGGTTGTTTGTCATATGATATAAGATCAAACTGCTGCTACTTGTCTAAGGCTGTTAATCTGATAATTCATTTGTTTCTTGCTGCTATATCCAGGACAAGGAGAAAGCATTTGTGTTGCCACCAGCACTCGAGTATATCTCATGTCTTGTGTATCTAGCATTTTTTGGAATTCTTGGGGTAATATGCACAACCTTTTCTTTTTACTTTCTGAATATTTAAAATGGCATTAGTAAATGGTAACCTCACTTCAACGGCTTTTTATTTTTTATTTTCTTCTGTTAAATTGGATTCTGGTGCTTCTTTTCCTTTTATCTTATTCATCAACTTTGTTGGCTTTTTTGAAGTGGTTTTATTATGAATACTTAATTATGCATTACCTGCAAGCATTTTAATGCTGCAGACATCGACCCGTAAAATTTTAAAAGGCAGATAATAATTTATGGAAGCTAATGAAATGAATTTAATAAATCCATTATTACCATCACTTATCGTTTTCAAGTGCTCAACATGACCACTTGAAGAGAATAGAATTTGAAATTGAAACCACTTAGCTTCATGGAAACATTTGTACAGTAAGCTAGATCAAGAAATATGCTCTTCGCTTGACATAAGCTGTGTTGGAAACTAGTGCTCTTTAGTTACCACAACTAGGAGTGGGTGTCTTTCTAGGAGGATGTTTAATCCTAGGAAGTGTTGTCAAAATCATGCTTTGGAAAATAATAAACCCAGACACTGACACAAGATACTAGCCGGATGAAATTCTTGATGCGTCTAAGTACATAGCTCTTGATAGCAAAAAAATGAAACAAAGAAAAAGGAACGTGATGAAATGATTTGTAAATTACTAATGACAAAACTTTACGATACCTTATTATGCTTTTGTTAATTTTCATCTTCTCCAAACAATAAATTAAGGTCAGATGAATACTAGTTGAGGCGAGTGATTTGTACATCTTCTAGACATTATTGCTAATCTAACAGCAAAGCGTAATCTATTCCTTAAAAAAGGCATCTAGTATTCCTGTTTTTCCATTGGTTACTAATACAATTGAAAGCAAGGATCACAGTTCTCTGCTAACATTGAAGGAATTTTAAAATAGAGTCAAAGCTCTACTCTATTAGTGGAGGCTGCAGAGGAGGTGTAATCTGATTTTGGTTGTCCCATAAATAAATAATGCATTCCTATTTTCAACTTTTAATACACAATGACATCATCCTGAAATGGGTTTATTAAAGAAACGTTGCACCAGCATCATAATCTATACGATAATGTTGCATTAAGTTTTCGTTTCAAATTGATTATCATGTTGATTGCTTTTTTATTTGCCCTTCTTTTTTGCTGATTGATGCGTGCATTAAATATTGTGCTTGATAGGAGTGCAAAACCAAAGAGAGCATTTAGACATGGTTGGGAGAGGGGCACTTTCGGGCGTGTGGGTTAATATGAAAAACTATTAAAGTTTGACATGGCATGATTTGCAGGTCTTAACAAGATATTTATTACAAAAACTCTTTGGCCCTGGTGTTGCTGGTGTGACAAGTGACAACTATCCGCTATATCTTGACCTACCTTCCAATATGGTCTCTCTCTCCCCCCCTCTCTCTCACTTACAGATACACACAAAGATATTGAATATCCATTTTTTTTATTTTTAAAGTAGAGATTATTCATAATCCTATGTCATCTTGCTTGTTTTCTAGTAAGGTGTCTATTTGTTTCATTAAAATTTATGATGTTTTGATGTTGTTGGATGAAGTAACATAAATATATCTTGTTAACTTTGTTATGGTATGCAATTCATTAGTCATTACTTATCATGAAACTTGATCATGATATTGTTATTCTAAATATGACACTTATGGTATTCCCATATTACAAGATTAATTGAAAAGGATTCTCGATATTGATTGGAAAAGTAGAATTGTTTATGAAGTTATTAATGTTTGGTAGATTCAATTGCCATGTAAGTTAAACCTTCGGGTTTTTGCAATGAAACTCCACTATGTTAGAATGATCCAGAATTAAAGGTTTTGCTTATGGTAACTGGTACTCTTATCTGTCCCCTTCCTTTCAATAAACTGAAAATATAGTGCAAGAATACCACAACTTGTCTTTGTTACCTTCAAGATGCATAAATTAATAAATTATAATGTTTCGACAACACTTGGACTCTGTGTTTTCAACTTTGGAATACAAATAAAGCTCATTAACTTATTACTTATTTGTAATATGTGCTCTTCTAGGTTGGTTCATTCTTGATGGGATGGTGGGGTGTTGTTTTCAAAGAAGACATATCCAAAGTGTCTAGTCATTTGGCCATTGGATTAACTACTGGTTATTTAGGAAGTCTCACAACATTCAGTGGTTGGAATCAGAAAATGCTTGATCTCAGTGTTAATGGTCATTGGGTGTTTTCTTTTGTTGGCTTTCTCATAGGTAAGTGGCACTTGCAAATTATTGTAATATGTAGTTGTAGCTTAAATGAGACATGGAAACTTAACTATTGCTCTTGGGCATATGCCTGTTCAAAATTTTAATGAGAGACAAGCCTTGACAATTCTAGACCATTAAAACATAAACGAGTAACTTCTCACTGTGTGTATCTTTCAGGGTTATTCCTTGCAGCCTATTCCATAAAATTGGGTGTTGGTATGGCGAAATGTTTCAAGTCATTTTTCCAAATGTCAAACAAAAGTGTAGATTTAGCCAGCTGGAGGGTAGACAACCCCTATCATCATTTCACAGTTATGGTGGTATTGGTGGTAATGCTAGGCCTTTTATGGGCTCTAAGTGGAGCACTACTAAAGAAGGAGTATAGCCACGACAGTAGTGGGGCTCAGTTATGGCTAGGTTGCATAGTTGCACCCTTAGGGGTGTGGATCAGGTGGTTCTTAGCAAGACTCAATGGTCGTGGGTTAGGTAAGGCTGGTTCTCTAAAATGGATTCCATTTGGAACTCTTATTGCAAATGTTTCTGCAGCATGTATCATGGCAGCACTGTCTACTGTGAAGAAAGCGGTATGGTTTCATCTCTCTCCCAACTGAACTTTTTCTCCTCTTTTTGTCCGCATGTGATATACCTTCCAAGTCAAATTTGTTGATTATAGATCTGGCTAATTCTATTTTTGTGTTAGTTAGGTTAATTCTGAATCACATATTGTTTATTATGTTCTAAATTCTTGCTTTTCCCTCATTGTTTTAACCCTCATGGTGCTACCAGAGTGAGTTTTAGAAAGAGTAGTGCACTATAAATTTTGATGATATGAGATTTGGGTGATGTAGGTGCATACCAAAACCTGTGATACCATTTCAACTGGCATACAGTTTGGATTCTTGGGCTGTCTAAGTACTGTTTCCACTTTCATTGCTGAGTACAATGCAATGGAAGAAAGCCAGAAAAACTGGAGAGCTTATGTGTATGCCCTAATAACAATAGTTGTCTCATTTGGCTTGGGGACCTTGATATACTCTGTACCTGTTTGGAGCAGGGGATACGAGTAGCACGTCAGCATATTCATAAATCTCTCTTTTGGTTTTTGGCTTACTGCATGTCAACTAGACACAAGAGAAGTGCCCTTCCAAAAACATGCTAAAAAGCCTACTGGTCAGCGAAGTTCTATACAATATTGAATACATGAATATATTTTGGAAATGTTTATATTTTCTGTAATTTCTTTATCAATAGGCGCATTTTATTTTTAAGAAATACAAAGTTGATATGGGATAAAAGAGATTTGAAATTGAAATAATAAGCTAAGAAGAGAGAAAAGAAAATGTTAAGGAAAAAAAGAAGCTGCAAAAGAGAAGACAAAGTTGAAGAAAGTTTGAAGGGGGTTGGAAAAGTCTAAAACTTTGTAATTTTTATTTAATTCATCAAAAAAGAAAGGTGGTGGTATTATAATTTTATAGGGTATATTGCAAATATTTTAATTGCATAAGTGAGAAATAATAAAGTCTTAAAAACAAATGATTTATTTTTTATGACAAAAAAAATCTCACTACCTTAAAATGCTTTAATAAGTAAATACTCTTTTTTGTTTTAATTTAAGCATACGCATACATGTATGTATGTATAATATTAGTATGTATGCTAAGGCTTTGAATTAATAGTAGTTATAAGTTTCAATATATATTTAGTATTCATGTAATTAATTAAGTTATTGTAACAACTAATTAATATTGATTTTAGTTAGTTAACTTGTTAAAAGAAAGTAATTAAAAATAGATTAAAAAGTGATTCAGATGAACAAATATAAGATGACAAGAAAAGGAGTGATAAGTTTCAACAATCTTTTTTATTTTCCATGTTCATGATATTATGTAGAAAATTACATGATTTTTTTTTTAAAATGCATTTTTATGTTGTGTTGACCACATACAAGTTAATAACTTAGCCAGAGTAGTGGTATCAGAGTAAAGTTTGAAGGAAGACGAGTTTGGAGGTGAAATCAGATAAAAAAAAAAAAAATTGATTTAAAAGAGATGGCTAAGGTAAACAACTTAAATTGAAGTTCTGTACAGCCTCCTATGTTTACAAGATTAAATTATGAATTTTGAAGCATAACGATGAAGATTTTGCTCACCTCACTTGATTTGTGGGAGATGGTAAAGACTGTATTTGAGGAATTTTAGTCAATAGATAACATAGTCATAACACAAGTTAGAGATTTGAGGGATACAAGGAGTAAAAATATTGAAGTTCTTGGATTAATTCAAAGAGTACTTCTTGGTTCAGGTGTGTTTGCTTGGTGTTGAAAGAAGCAACAAGCAGTGTCTCAACCGTATATGCTGAAGCTGAATATGTTGCAATTTGGTTTAGCTATTTAGCAAGCTATTTGGTTTAGAAGAATTATGAACGATGCAAAAGAAAACAAGAAGAGCCAACAACATTGTTTTGTGACGATAAATAAGCTATAACAATGGCAAGAAATCCAGGTTTTCACAGCAGAACCAAGAACATTGCACTTAAACATGATTTCATTCATGAAGCAATTAAAGAAAGAGAGGTTGATATTAAGTATTGCAAATCAGAGGAGCAAGTGAATGATATATCTACAAAAGCATTGTCAAATGATAAATTTTAAAAGTTGAGAAATGCACTCGGTGTTTAAGTTCAACATATTTGAATGTGAGAAAAAAAAAAGAAAAAAAAAAGAGTTGTAAGTTTCTGCAATGTTTTTATCTCTTATTCATGCTTTATTCCCCCCTTAAAGATGCATTTTTATGTTGTTTTGACCACACGTAAGCTAATAACTTAGGCAACAGCTATTTGCTACAAGAAGATGGGGAAAACTGAACCAAAAGCAAGATCTCTGTCCAGTGACTCAAGGCCTGTCAACATGCCAAAACGATGTTTTTGTAAGAAATAGTTCATGATTGCGTCTCTCATAAATCATCACCATTAAATTTACTGCTCAAGGTCCTTAAAGGGGTTATCCTCCTTCCAACAACGAGCTTGTAATGAGGCCCTACAGCGAGGTCAGGTGGAGGCTCCAAGAACACAGGCGAGGCGATGACGTTCTTGTCTAGTCTTTGGTCACTGTGCTTTTGTGGAGCACACTTTCATGCTTCCTGTTGCTCAAAATCAGTTGAAAGACAAGGATTTGTTAGCGGATAGTAATTAGCAAGATTACTTTGATTAAGAGCATTTAATTTGGAGAGAGAGACCTCAATCTGGTCTCCAATGCAGATGGCTAGGGGCACTATGTATGTACTCGATACCATACTATTGTCCATCTCTGCAGGATTGGAGGCCCTGAACTTAACATCATCGGAAACAAGAAATGTTATGGAGGAGATGTCAGTGTGAGCTACCACCCAGAGAGCTAGATCAAGACATGAGCAGGTGGATAGTGATTTATTTTGACAAGGTCGTATATTTCTCATCTCCGCCCACAGCTTCATCGAGTTCATGCTCTTCAAGGCTCAAGCCCTAACGCTAACGACAGGCTCTTGAAGAGTTTGTCTACTACTCCGTGCAGATACTTCACTTATTCCTCGTTGGCTTCCGTGCAACGAAAACATATACCGTAACAAACTAACATTGCCATGTACAGAAATTTCATTACATAGCATATCACATGTATACATCACTCCCTCCTCCTTACATTCAAGCAAAAAGCGCTGGATATCATGAATATAATCCTAAGATTTTACTTGGAATCTGCGCGTGATACATAGAAAGATGTCATGTCAATTAGCCAAAGCAAAAACTTCTCAAGACCAGAGAAAACTAGTACGAAAATCTCGAACACATTGAGACAACCGTTGGTTAAATTAAAATTCTTGCGATTCAAGACAAAAATTAAAGGATTATCTTTGCGGACACGATATTTTTTAAAAAAAAAAAATTCCCATTCCAATGGTTAGACTTTATAATGGGAGGTCGCTTGCTCAATTTTTAATCCCTTTCGATTATGGATGCGCTACATTCGTTATAATCTGGTGATCTTTTCGGATTACAAGCAACAATTAATACACCATAAATTTTTAAAATGCTAGTCAGAACTTAGAAATGGATTTCAATAAAAAAAAATCTTTTTTTTTTAAAAAAAAAACACTCCAAAATTACAACAATTATGCGACATGAAAGCATAAATTGCACGGGTGGGGATCAAGGAGACTATAGCTTTTCCTTAATTTTAGTAGTTAAGGTATTTTCTTGCTAGCTTTTGCAAATAAAAATCAGTTTTTGTTTCGGCCAAGTATCAACATCGCGAAGTCAAGTAACATCAAATTCGAACAAGCATTATTGTGAAGCAAAATGAAAAGCGGATCCACAAAGTATCCAAGGCAGATATATTCGTAGTGCTTTGAAAAGACACGACGAAATTTCTGGACATGAAAATTAACCTCCAGGCGAGCTGTATGAATCCTGAGCAACTAAAATGGTAGAACGAATACGTAACCAAGTCATGTTAGGCCTACCCTCGTAAATTAAAATGCATTTCCAGGGCATAGTTAGATTTATCTTCTCCCGTAGTTCTGAATTGATTGCTTTTATGAATATGACGAGTCGCCATAAACAAATGCTAATCTGTATGTGAAACTCAAATTGAAAACCACCCAGTCCCGATTTTACCATGCACTTTCAGCTATTGTCCCTTCCTTATTGGCCGTATAGACTTGCCGATATTGTAAGAACTAGGCGTCGCCAAGTGGGAGTCAAACATTTGTGCACTGTTGCACGACAATTTGGCATTCTCGTGCCCTGTGTCTAAAGCAGGGCGAAAGGGTCTGGCAGTCATTTGGTTTTGCTCTAGGCAGTAGTTGCATAGCTCGATGCATGAACGATGAACCGTAGGGGGCAAACCATTCATGACAATTGACCAATCCCCTAGAAGAAGATTTGGTTTGGTTGACAACGGAAACCACCATCTACACAAAATGGTAAGTAATCATGCTGAAGGATGTTAGCCTCCAAAGCACACAATTATTGCTTCATATTTAGAAACTCTGAAATATCTTATCAAGTTATCAGCTTGTTACAAATTGCTTACATAACGCTCATGCAGCAAGAACGATAACATTTAAGAACTACGAACAAGGCAATTAGGCAAAGATCTTAGAATTTCTATTGACACAAATCACGTTTCATTTCCAACTGCAAATGAGCTAGAGATACCTCAACACATTAGCCACAGCATGAGCCACAGGCAGGCAAGGAACCTGGAAGTAAAGCATATCAAAATTGTGTTTAACAAAAAGTTGAAAAGCAAACACTTAAATATCCAAAAATCAATAAAATAAAACTTACTATGGTCAATCCCTCTAACATTGTCCAGCCCCCGGGGTGGGCCACGTGGGCCGCCACCATATGGTCCACTCCCAGGACCTCCTGGGCCACCATCCCATTTCTTGCTAGAACCAGATCCTTTTCTGTACGCATCTGTCTTTTCCATCTAAGACATGGAAGGAATAAAGAAGATCACTCTCTAGAGCTCGAAGACAAGTGCCAAAACAGGCATATTATGACAAAGCAACAAGGTAAAATCATTATATTACCGAGAACATAGTAGAAAAGAACACGCCTATGAAATTCACAATAGCCCAGAAGAAGTCAGTGATTGTTCTTAGTCGCCATATTGATCGCTGGGATTTCACAACACCTGACAACAACAACAAGAAGGACGCAAACATATTGTTGTTAATCATTCATGAAAATAATAATCAAAGAGAAGGAAAAGCTCCCAATCGATTTTCAATCCTCATCATGTTTGTTTCCCCTTTAAAATTCACACCAAGAAAAGAAATGTACATGTTGCCCCGATCAACCATGCAGTTAGTCAGCCACAGTTTTAGCTTGTTATCACTATTTCATTCAATGTTGCCACCCAATTGCATTACAAGCCACAGGGTTATAGAGCATTTTACAAGCAATAAATTTCATCACCCAATTTTCACAAATGATAAAGTACCACATAATATTTAAGCCAAACAACACCATACAAGAGACATGAGGACTGGATTAAGAAAAAACACAGGACATCATCAACTTTCACACAAGACAGTATGTTGTAAGAGAAGAGCATCGACATCAAAACTAATAACAGAAAGGCAGGAAAATGTTGATTGTGTAAAGTTTCCAGCATAAGAGAAAATTAGAAACAGTCCCCAGAAGAATTAATTATCTAAATGTGTAGTGACCAAGAATTAAAAATGTGGCACACAGGTTCCATGTGCAAGAGAAAACACTAACGGGTAAATTTAATGTCCCATCAATTTCATCGAAACATGTACTACCTTCCACCTTAAAATGGTTTGTGATCCTCTTGAAGAACCATAAGTTGTTCGATTATAAGCTCAAAAAATCAGATTATAGCATGATCTTCTAACTAACAGTGATCAAGCTCCTGCGTCATTAACATCAACATAACAGATAATCTAATTAAAGAAACTCGAAGCATAATTTATGTTCATTTTTTTATGCATGAAATCATCTTAGGCACAATTAGTTCTTCACCCGGTCAATATACGCGTTGACTTAAAAAATCAACTCACACGAAAACCCTAATTCCTCAATTGAATGCATGGAAAAAAAAAATCACAAACCATATAGATAGATTCGCAATAGAGAAAAGGGCTAGATAAAATTCACATAAATCAAACCCTAACATTTGAGAGATTAAAAATGATGAAGAAAACGTAGAGAGGAGAAAGAGAGTGCCTAACCTCGTTCGACGTAAGCCATGGGTGAGATCGACAGAGTGTGAGAGAGCAAATTTCAAGGTTTCTTCGATCAATTTTGAGATTAATTCTATCGAGGGAGCTTGGGAGTTGCAATTTTTACGCTTACATATATTGATGGCGTCTTTGGAACGGTGACATAATTATTACACACCCTCCGTTGATTTTGATTGGATAGAGCCCTGTCAAGGTGCACGTGGTGGAGTATTAGTGGTTATGATGAAATCATTGAAGTGCAGGTACAAATATGGTGCTTCCATGATATAGTAGTAGTAATAGAAAAATAAACATGGCAGCTTCTGGATGGGCTTTAGATTTGAACCTATCATTTTGGTCCTACGACAATGTTGCCACGACCCAGCTCTGTCATAGCTTCCTATTTAACAAAAATATACAGGTAGGAAATTCACGTAAGAGACTAAGTTCAAGGATAAATCAGTCTTTTTTTTTAAATCCATTTGTTATTTTCACTTTGATTGGGTGTATAAATGTATTTACAGTCGGATTGGTCTGACAGGTCGATCTGGGATCCAGCTGATTCAGGAGCTGAACCGATTTGGGTTTGTCAAAAGATTGGCAGTGCAATGACCCGGTCAAATTCAATCAAACCTGGTCGACCTGTGACCTAGGCGAGATCCGATGTTGTTTTTTTCTTTTTAAATATGGAGTTTGAAACCCATTAGTATATATATTCTATGTTTTCAAGAAAAAAATTATGTTTTTTCAATGTGAGATAAAAAAAACTTTTTAATTTAAATACTTTAACTTAAAAGAATAATATAGTATCTTAATGTGAGATTTGAAACCCATTAGTATATACACTCAATATTCACAAAAAAAAAAAAAAACTATGTTGTTTCAATCTGAGATGTGAAACCAATTAGTATATATATTCTATGTTTCCAAGAAAAAAATTATTTTTTTTCAATATGGAATTCAAAATTCATTAATATATATACTCTATGTTCCCAAGAAAAAAATTATCATTTTTCAATGTGGGATTTAAAACACATTAGTAAATATACTCTATGTTCATAAGAAAAAAAAAACTATTTTTTTTCAATGTGGGATTTGAAACTCATTAGTATATATATTCTATGTTCCAAAACAAAAAAGTTATCTTTTTTCAATGTGGGATTGAAAACTCATTAGTATGTATATTTTATATTCACAAGAAAAAAACTATGTTTTTTCAATGTGGGATAAGAAATTTTTTTTATTTAAATACTTCAACTTAAAAACTAAATATAATATCTTTTTAATGTGGAATAAAAAAAAATTTAAATATTCTTTTAAACTTTATTATTTACAATAAGTATAACCTATATTTACATTGATTTTTTCTTGATTTTTTTATATAAAATATTAAAACTTTAATTTTTTTAATTTTTTCGGGTTGATCCGAGTTGACCCATGAAACCCGGGACCTGACCCCTTGACCGGGTCGATCCCTGGACCGAGTTTAATAACTATGATTTACAACTTCTTTTTAACAATGGAATACCCTAATTGTCCTTAAAAGAAAACAATCATGAAATTACCCTTTATCTTACAATTAATTTATGCTTGCTTTTGGGGCTTTTTTGTATTTTCAAGTGGATTTTTTCATTATAACCATATTGGTAGAGGGTTAAAATGGTCTTCATAGTAATTAAAAAAAAGATTGTTAGGCATGTAGGAGAGAGGTATTTCGGCGATGCGTGCAACATTAAACGATAGTAAAAAAAAAAATTGGCTTCTACCGTGTCATTGGATTTCTCATGTCATCATCTTCCACACTAGGCGGTGTGTGTTAGGTTTTGATGGATAGATTGTCGTCGGAGCTGTTTTAAACTTTTTTCTCTTTTCTTCTCTCTCCTCCATCAAGATTAACGCATGGCTTTTAAAATTTCAAAGCAGTCCCTTGATTAGGTATATTCGCATATCAGTCCTTATTCTTTTTATTTGTTTTATTTTTGTCTTTGACAATCTTGTAAGTTTTGTTTTTGTTTTTTTTTTTCAATTACATCCTTCAATCTAGATTTTTTATTTTTAATCCTTCAAATTTAGTCTTGATTGTTTTTCATTTTTTTTCTTGTCTCTTTTGTAAACTTCCAATTGTTTCAATTTCATCCTTTAATAAAATGTTTTAATTTGCTGATTTTTTTAGATTTGGTTGTCATTCTTTTAGTGGTTTCTTCTTTTGATTATTTTGTTAAATTGATTTTTTTTTCAACTTAGCCCTTCAATCTAAAATTATCCACCCTCTCTTTTCTCTTTTCAAATTTGATTCTTATTTTTTTAATTGTTATTTTTGTTATGAATTATTTTTTGTGATTGATTTTTTTCTTTCAAATTTATCTTTTTTTAGCTTTATGGTTTTTTCGATTTCGGTGCTTCCAATCAAATGGCTCAGGTCATGAGTTTTATAAGCTAACATTGTTCTCTATTTTTTAAAAATTATTTTCTTTTTCGATCTCATTACTTGACGTTGAATTTTTTTTTTTTAAAAAAAATAGGCTTCATGGTGTTCTTCATTTCCCTTTTTTATATAGTTTTTCTGATCTCATGACTTGTCTCATGGGTTTGGCGGGTTAACTCAAGTGGGTTTGTGCCCTTTTTTTCCCTTTTAGTTACTGTTTTTTTTTTTTTTGAATCCTTTTGTGTTATTAAATTTTTTTATTTTATCCTTCAATATTTAATTTGTTGAGAATTGGTTTTCGTGATTTTTTATATTTGGTGCTTTTGATTGAATGGCTTGGAATGCGAATTTTTTAAGCTAATAAGAGTTGGCATCATTATTGTTTTACTTATTTTTTTCATCCCATAATTCAACATTGATTTTTTAAAAAATTTAGTTTCATGATTTTCTTTATTTTCTTTTCACTCTAGGGTTATCTCAATCTCATAACATAACTAATGGGTTTAACAGTTGGACTCGAGAGAGCTCAAGTCTTTTTTTTTTTTTTTCATATACTTGGTATTTTTTTAATCAATTACATCTCATGATTCAACATTCAACATTATTTTTTTAAAAATTGAGTTTAATGATTTTCTTCATTGTACTTTTGTTAGATTATCTCGATCTCATAACCTGACTCGTAGGTTTGGCGATTTGGCCTGAGCAGGCTCAAGTGTTTTTTGACTTATAATTGCTTTCTTTTTCTTCTTTTTTTTTATTCTTTTGTACGTTTGATTTTATTTTTTATTTAGTCTTTCAACATTTTGTTAGTTGAAATAAGGGTTTCAATGTCTTTCTAAATTTGTTGATTTTAGTCAAATGATTCAAGTCACAGACTTAATGGGTTAACACAGGTTGATATTAATTTTGTTTTATTTTCCTTTTTTAAAATGTGCTTGCATTGACTGAATGTTATTTTTTTCCTTAAGTTTGTTTATCTAATCTGCGGCAGAATGCAAGTTACAAAACTAGTTTTTATTATTCAATGAAAGAAGGAAAATCCTATACATATAGCTTTTATGTGATACTAGGGGTGAGCATTTTTGGTTTTGTTTGATTTGGTATTTGGTTAAAAAATCAATCAAACCAAAATTTATATTTTTTAAATTATGAACCGAACAAACCAACCAGTTCAAATCGACTAGTTCAACTTGGTTTTTTTCCTTTCAAAACTAGCTTGACCTATGTCAATTTAATTGGGAATTGTTTTTTTTTTTTTGGTAAAACCTCAATCTAAAATCAATAGGTCTAGGTTAAATAGGGTAATTATTAGTAGAAAAATGATAATTTAAGAAGAAAATTCTTGTGAATCGAGATGAACATTTCCAAGAGATTAATTTAAATTTCGGATAAAATAAAGCAATAAAGCGATACAAGAAATATTAACTAGTGACATGTCGTGTAAATTTTTTAATTGGGTAAAATAATGATTTGAGGGCAGAAATTTTGTAAATTTAGGTGATATTATTTATAAAATAGTAGGAAGTTTTAAATAAATTAATGCATGACCATCTGCACGAGAAACATTGATTTTTGATATAAACATCGTGCACAATTGCATTATTTGAACCAAAAATAGTAAAAACATCTTAGGAAAGTTTTATGATAATTATGAATAGGAATCTAAACAAATTATTCTAAAACCCACAATGATTTAAGTAAATTATATGGTATGTTAATTTGGATTTTTGGCAAAAAAAATATTGATTTCCTAGTTTTATAATATTTAGTGTATCTTCTAATCTAATTATTGGACCGAGCTGAAATTTCACAAAACATCTTATAATATATTTTCTTATCTCGGGTTAAATTTAAGGACAATCAAAGCTTAAAAAGATTAAAAAAAAAGATAGATCAATACAACAAACTATAATTAGAAAAGCATTAGTAATGGTAAAATGATAATTGACTTAAATTTTAAACCTTATTTGCTATGAAGCTACTATTCACATAAAACAGTATCAAGGAAGAGAGAGGGATTTTGTTCTTATTCTCTTCAAAATAAAACATCATCTTACATGTCTTTCCATAGAGAATATTAAGAGAGATTGTGTATGCATGTGAACGAAAAACCAAACATAAAAAGTTTTAGAGAGAGAATGATAGTTTGAAGAATGGGAAAATAATGAAAGGGGGGCTAAAATTTGAAAAGAAAAATATAGGATTTTTGAAGGTTTGCAAGAACACACTCAACAAAGCTAAACTAGCAAAGGTGAAGTACTTACCCTCCATTAAATTCATTTATTTCTTGTTCTTTGGAAAGAGGGAAGAAAGTCAACTAAATTTTATTTTTAACATTCATGAGTAAATGTCAAAGGAAATTTGAGATTATGTAATTATTAAAAGGAGGTTTAGATAACATGATTAAGGTGTATTATTGAAGAAATTGAAACCAATCGGAAAAAAATTGGAGCCTATAGTGGTTGACCATTAAAGGGAAATTTAGGGGACTTTGAAATTTGTTTTATTATGTTGTTTTGATGTATAAATAATGATGGGAATACTTATGAAATTATTATATATGTTGTGTTTAAATCATGTTTGGTGTGTTGGAAAGTTTTAGGTATAGTTAAATTTCTTGAAAAACGATGATTGTTTTGGATGGCCATTAAGTGTTTGAGATGATGGGTGTAAGTATTGAAAATGAATGTTTATGAGTGTGTTGTCCGACCTAAAATGTTAGCAAATTAAAGATCAAGTAGTAATGGAATTTGGTCAAACTTTTAGTAATGTGTTTTAAGAATTAAATAAATGCATGGGGCTCTCATAACAACCATGTATGGTTGAAAAAACAAATTGTGGTGATAGTCCAAATAAGGGTGAACGAGGGTTGTAATGACAGTGAAAAAATGTGTGAGATTGAGTCATTATGAAAGCCTAATTATAAGTAAATTGAGGGCTGATATGTTACATGAGTTTAGGCAAATTTGGGCAGTGTTATGTATATAAATGTGAGCTATCTTGACAACCTATATACATGAAAAAAAAGGATTGTAATGATAAATCAAAAATATATAAATGTGAGTTGTTTTGATAGCTCATATACATTGAAAAAAGGATATAATGATAGATCAAAGAGATGAAAATACGGGTTGTCATGACAACCCATGTGCATGTAAATATGGGATGTTATGACAGCCCACTTGCATGAAAAAAATGGTTGTTTTGGCATCCCAAAAAGTGTATAAAATGAGCAACTAAGAAAACCATGTCCATAGGAACTATTATGACAATCCTTGTGTGCACCAATGTGGGTTACTATGGCAGCCATGAATGTGTGTATATTTAAATGGTGATGACAATTGTGAATATGTATGAATATAGGTTGTTATGATCAAAAGAATGCAAGTGTGCATTGTAGATGTTAAATCAATATGGTTTTGCATTGGATGATTTTATAAATGAGAATGGTGGTGGAAATTATGCGAACATATACTATAAAGATGAATAGATCTTAAGATTTAGACTAAAATCATGATGGAATTAACTAATAATATATAAATGTTTGCTAGTGTGATTTAGGAGGATAGATATGTGAAATATTCATAAAATAGATGGGTTGGATTAGCGTTTATCATGTGTTTGAGGAAATGCTAGACATTGAAAATTATTGATCAAAATGTTAAGATATTAAATTTGACTCTAAAATGAATAAGTAATATATAAAACCCTGGCAAATCATAAATAGTGTAATATTTGTTGAAATCAAAAAGTGATATTGTTGAGCTATAAATGATAGAATGAGTATTGATATGAACTAACAAAACTAGTTGGTCGAAAATGACATTATAAATATTGGATATGAATGAATATGATTAAAGAACAAAATAGTATATTCATCAAAGTTTATTTCAATCATGGATGGTGATGTAAGTGATTATATGAGTTTTAACATTGATATGAGATACTCATTGGAATTCAGGAGGGACTTTGAAAGCAGAAACTTGAAGCAGGTAGATCATGTCTCCACGTAAATACCTTGTAAGTGCTCAACACCTCGTTTTTATTTAAGTTTAATATAATTTATTTATGAAATCTAGAATTGCTATGTTATAATGTAATTATGAAATGGATTGGATATGATGGGATTGTGTACCATTGAAATTGCCAAGTTGATTTGGATATGATGACACTAAGTATTAATAAATTTGTGAATTTAGATTAAACACGACATGCTAATGTATATAGATGAAATGGACATGGTAAATGTTTGGAATGGAATGAGATGGTGTGTTAAAAATGTTATGAAATAGTTAAATTAAATATGTGAAAGGTATGGAACGATACTTAGTGGTCAAAGTGTTGGTAACTAAGGATATAACATGGAACGATACTTAGTGACCAAAATATCAGTAATTAAGGGTATAATGTGAATTGATACTTAATGACCGTAATGTCAGTAACTAATTATATAATGTGGGTCGATATTTAGTGACCGTAATGTCGATAACTAAAGATTTGGTATGGGTTAATATTTAGTGATCGAAATGTTAGTAACTAAGGATATGACATGAAATGATACTTAGCGACTGTAAGATCTATAGCTATGGATATGGCATGAATTAATACTTAGTAACCAAAAAGATGTTGACTAAGGAAAAGAATGATTTGACACTAGTAGTCAGGAAGGCAACGATTAAAGTAATGGACTATAAAATTTAATGATTAAAAGGGTAGATAACCAAGAAATTGAAGTATTGTTTGGTTAGTCTTAAGATATTGATGTGAGTGATAAATAAGAATTTAAACATCGTGAAGATAATATTTTTTTATAAATGGTACTAATGTAATAAGAATGAACATGAGGCATTGAAAATTAGACATGCATGGATGACATGAATTGATTGTGTCAAGTAATGATGAGACCATGTTAATATTAGATCAATTGAGTGTTATGCCTTGAAAAATCTTATTACTAAGGATCGAATGTGATTGATATATAGTAGCTGAAAGATTAATAACTACGAAAGTGATATTTAATAGGGAGAATGGAAATGAAATATATTGAATGTATAATTTAGATAAAAATGATGAAAAGTATTGTTAATGTAAAGTTATGATGCTTTTAAAAAATTATCAGTCTGGTTAATTATAAAATCCTCTTAAAATCTTCCTCACGATGTGATCTAACGTTCCTTATAAATGATGCAAAGCCATTACAAAAGCTTATGTCTTTGCGCATAGAAAGTACTTTGATTGTCTTTTTTTTTTCCCTCACCTTTTGTTCTCTAGAGAAACAACTTTCGTGATCGCGGCTATTCCCATACATAAAAAGCAAACAACTTGATTATACAAAGCTTGAAACATTTCCTATGTTATGATGCAATGTGATTGTTATATTTTTCATTCAGATATTAGCGTAATTATTTAACAGTTTTTAATATTTTAATTAGATACTTGACTCGCGTTGCATCATGAAATAATAAATTTAAGTTAGGATCAATTAAATTATGCATGCATGTAATGAATTAAATTGAGAGTTGTGCATGGTTATAAAAATAAAACAAATATTAATGATAACTAAAATAAAAAAAAATTAATAAATAAGTGTTGATTAAGATTTTAAATCATGTAAAACGGGACATTTATTAGGTATTGTTTGCTAAATTTAATTATTAAAACATGTTTTAAATTAAATCAAATGATGATAAAAATAGATATATACATTAAATTGATAAAATAAAATAAAATAAAAAAGAAAATATTATACAATGTTGTATATATTAGAAATATAATAATTTAGAAATAAAGTATTTTTGTTTTGTTTTTTTGAAAAAAATACTTATCTATACAAAAGTTCAAAAAAAAAAAGAAGGTTTATAATAAAAACCTTTTTAGAAATTAGATGTATGCCATAAAAATTACATATAAAAAAGATGCATTATTTTTTATTTTATTTTTAAAAAGAATGACAGAAAACAAAAAAAAGGGACAGATGCTTTTTGGATTATATAAAAAAATAAATTTTGTTCACATGCCTTTTCAACGAGTTTTTATCATAGGAAAAATTCAAAGTTGGAATCAAATAAATCATGCATGCATGCATGTGATGAATCAAATTAAGTGTCGTGCACTGTATTAAAAAAATATTGGTTAATTACCAAAAATGAATTTTGCTCGGTTTTTTTTTATTGCAAGAAATCTAAGTTGGAATCAATTAAAGTATACATGCATTTAATGAATTAAATTGAGAGTGGTGCTTACTGATTAATGAAAAAGAAGAAGACATAAATGATAACAAAAAAGAAAAATCAACTACTGTGTTGCGACATTGATTTTCTTTATTCACTTTCATTTATTTTTGCTGTGTTCCTTTTATAGATTAAAATTTATTCATTTACTTTTCGCCTTCTCCTCTCTTTCCAGGAGATGTAAACTTGACTAGCACAGCTGCTTCCCTGTGGTATTTTAAGCCAAAGATACTTGAGCTATTGCCATAAAAGCATGAGTGAGTTTCCTGATTTTTTTCAAAGGTTTTTCACACATTATTTTTCTTTATTTTTTTTTTTTTTGATTTGGGAAAACCCCACCTTCTAAATGGATTTAGATGAGTGAGTAAAACCCTGGCTATTTTAGGCTCTTACAAAAAATATACTTCTTGACTCAAACTCAAAACCTGCTGTACAGAACTCAAACTCTTTGCCATCACGCCATGTTTTTTGGGGACAATTTTTCTTTACTTCCTAACATTCTAGGCTCAATTTCATTAATGGTTTTTTTTTTTTTTTTTAAGCTACGGTGAAATGCCTGTCGAGATCCACAAACTCCCTCCATCCATACACGCTATCATATCTTTGGAAGATCAAATCAACGAGAACTGAAGAACAATATAAAAAAAATCCCTTGCATGGATCCATATGAGCATAAAGTTTCTCCTGTGTTTTCTTATGCTTTCTTTATTATTGGCTCACCAGCACAATTACTGTATTGTTTCATGAGTTTTAAAATAATTAATACCAATTGTTTGATTTTTTCCCTCTGTAAATACAGAACAAACGCTTCACATGCAAAGCTTCCATAATTGACTGTGATCTTAACTAGGGCTGGTGGTACGTATGAGAGCTGCCCAAATTGCAATAAGACACTCTCTGAAACTAGCGACAACCTCAAATGTATTGAACATGACTTGCCAAGCTCCACACCTATACCATGGTTGGACCATAACACATACTACTTTTTCGTTTTTTTCTCTAAACAATTTTAATTTACATTATCCTTTGTTTAATATTTGTTCCCGGGCACTCATTAACTTTTGGTTTTAATTTGAGCTTCATGTTTTGAGTTCATTGCATCGAGACTGATGGGAAGGATAACTCAAACTTCCTATTATCTGGCAAGCCTTCTGAAAAGTTTTTCAAGTCCTCGGCTCATCACTTCGTCTATGACAAGAATTTCACAGATCTGTTCCACCCCAAATGCTTGAGGTCTTGAAACTAATATTGTTAATTCTGTTTTGTTTTATTTAAAATAATTGAAGTATTTTATATTAATTTAAAAAATAGAATGAAACAGAATAATTTTTATTTTATTTTAAATTTCGATTTGTTCTGGATTTTTCGGTTAAATTCCATCTGGAATGTTTCAATTTCATTTTATATGTTCTATTCTGGTCTTGAAAAGTCATTAAATTAAATTGAACATGGTTCAATTTAATTAATTAAACCATCCAAGTATAAAAAGCTCTTTTTCATTACTATTTTCAATAACAATGATATTGATAATAATATTGAAAATTATTATTATTATTTTCATTAATAATAATATTAATTTTTTAAAATTATATTTATCACTAATATATATGGTTTATATTCATGTTGTTTTTTTCAAGTTTATACTTTGTAGGAATTTGAGTAAAATAAGGAATGTTTTAGATCTCATTAACCTTGATAACATTGACACAACTTTATATTTAAAATATTTGTGTTAAAATATTTTAATTTCATAATATTTTTATCTTTTGTTCAAGTTGAATTACTTTAAGTTAAAGATCTATTTAATCTTGACTATTTAGAAATGTTTTAAAATTTAAAATTATATTTATTTGATATAATATTTATATTGCATAATTTATAATTAATTTATCTTAAAATTAAATTATATATATATATATATTTAAACAGTATAATTCTGAAACGGAAGAAACGGAATTAAGAACCTTTCTTGAAACTCAAGATTTTTCAGCTGCGTTTCGGGCCTATAGATCTTCTCTCAACATATGTGACATTTATGTTGGGAATGTCTTTGACGATTGCTCAGAAGAGACACCCATTAAACTGATTGTGCAAGCTGAGGCAGGGCTCAAATACTTGAAATGTATTAAATTAATTTTTTTTTATTTTTGAAAATTATTATTTTTATTAATATATCAAAAGGATGTGAAAATATATAAAAAAACTAAATTTATGGAATGCAGTTCGCACTCGTTTCCATACAGTCACAAATTAGACACCTGTAACAACAGCAGATACAACTTCCATGACCCCTCCAGCACCTGCCGTAACAACTCCATTGAATGCTAACCTGCCTCAGATTACCTCAGATTCTTCCTCCCAGCTTCACGTCAGGTCAAATGATTCAAGAAATCTTTCCCCCTCGAACAAGAAAGGCTTTGGTGTCGTGGTGACTTACATGTTTACTGGATTTGTAGGATGTTCAGTGAACCGTGGAATTAGTCGTGGTGAGCGCAAGTTGTCCGGACACCCACGTAAATCAAAAAAAAAGAAAAAAAGAAAGAAAGAAAGAAACAAAGGCTTTGGTGTTCGTTGATCCACCCACACAGGATATATATGAATGCTTTTCTTACTTAACCTATAGTCAATCATCAACCAAAATGTTTAAGCATGCTAGCTTTCTAAGTTTCTAAGCCTTGAAAAAAAAAATATTTAGCACTGCTTGTTCTTACTCGCTCTCAATCCCTTCAAGTCTAAACAATAGTACTTGACACATCTCATGACTTTCTTGATGAAACTCCAGTCATCGTTCGTTGTTTACATTCATGATTTTGAATTATCCATCTTTAATATTTAGAAAAAATTTGGAATGTCTTATTTTAAATTGGTCTCATGAACTTTTTGCTTATCATAATTGCCTGTACTTAACATAAGGATTTGAAACTCCCCTGCAACTAATTAAAATTTTCTATGTAGTCTTTCACATCTACAAAGCTGATGACCATATTTTGTTATTTAAATACGCAACAAACTTCCAACATACACAGCGTTACAGAAGATGAAGACATTTCAGAAAAGAATGGCTCCACACAAGATGACACTCCAGCAGAACTGATTTCTAATAAACAACGACTCACTTCTTCTACATCTACTGAGGTAATATTGCTCTTGATTTTGTTTGCAAGTTCTTATTTTTATGACCAATTAACTATCTCATCCATTTTGTTGCTTTTACCCTTCATGTATATCGGTAGTCATATGATACTTTCTGGATTGTCTTCTTCTTTTATTATGTATCGAACACAATTTTCAATAATCTCTTGTATCAGCCTGAACAATTTAAGCCACCACAGCCCTTTTTTTTTAAAAGGAGTGTTTTACCCATTTTCAAGCTCTCCTTCACTCAAACTGTTTATAGATATATGACCACTTGCATTCATGTACATAAATGACTTTATTTTTGTTGCAGGGCCGTGAGAGCTCAAGAAAACAACGTTTTGTGTCTTAGTTAATTCTCAAATTAAAAAATGCTTTATAATATTGTTGTGAGCAGCTTTGTTTACGTGGACTTGCCGCTTTATATGAAAAAATTTAAATATTTAGTTTATTTTTATGCTTTATATATTTGCTGAGAATAATTCTTCATGCCCGCAGAGCAAGGGCAACAAAGCTAGTAAATAGTATATTGAGGCCATCCATGCATGTGTAATATTTTTCTTGCATGCACGGTATCCGGTGGTAAAAAGAGACAGGGAAGCGAAGAGAAAGGAAAAGAAAAGGAAAGGAACAGAAAGAAAGTAAAGGAGCTGGCGGGGTTAGGGGCTTAAGGGGAGTAGACTAAGGAATCGATAGTCGGCGTCATTTGTCTCAGCCGACCAATAATCACGTCCCCCTTTTCCTTTTTAACTTCCCACACTGACCTCTTTATAAGACCCTATCATCTCTTTCCCCTTTCTTTCTTTCTTGATTTTTTATTTTATTTGATGTCCCATTATCATCGGTTCTTTCGTGATATTTTTTAGCAACCGGAAGGTGCCTTGGTTTCAGGGTTTTCCTTATCTGTCACCTCATTGTTTTTTGATTAATTGTTTAGTTTTTTAATTATAAAGTGAGGAATTATGAGAAGTTTGAGTGAGCATTCGGCAGAGATGGTGGTTCAGGGGGGTGAGGATAGTGTTGATAAGGAAAAGAAGAAGAATAGGCGCCGATTTAATCGCCGATCCAAACGGAACCCTCCCAATCCAGGTAATCGTAGCTTATAAGTACTAATCGTGTTTGTCTTTTGTGGTTGTTGAGGAAAGTACAATGGATTAGCTGTTGTAAGATTTGAGCTATACTAAAAAACAACAGCAAAAAAGATAGAAAGAAAGATTAGTGATTTTGGAATTTTTGTTTTCTTGTTTTTGTCAGTTTTTAACAGCTAAGAATTTTGTGAACAGAACAGTGTTCAATTAATTTATTTTTTTAATTTTTAAATGAATCAATCAACTTCCTCTTCAACTCGATTGATGCTGTGATGAAAAGTAAATAAATCCTCTGGAGTACACTAGCATACTTTACTGTCTGTGCCTAGACTGTGTAATAATTCTGGTATTCTTTCAGAACAATTCTGATGATATGGTTTCTGTTTTTAATTGTCACGAGACCAGCTTTTAGTCAACCAAATGAACCACGTGGGGAATCATCACTGTCTGTTGGAAATGGTGGCAAAACAAAATGTTCGAGGCAGCTGGAATTAGATGCAAATCCCATCAGGGAGCATGGACCGACCACAGCATCGGGTGTTGTATATAGTTCTCTGCCAACTATGCATGCAAACGAACAACTGGAAGACCTGGTGCCATCTGATCGTGGTGGATCAATGCTGGCTAAGCCATGTCCAGAACCAATTGTTGGTGGAGGTCTCAATGGAAAATTGCTTCCTTTTCACCAGCTCGAGGGTCAAGCTCAGAGTAAAATTTTTGCTCCATACTGGTCCATGGAGACTGTTAATGAGGCGTTGGAGGTTTGTTTGATATTTAATGCAATAATATTGTTGTCTATACTAACATAGCTTTTCCTTAATTTTTGCTTGCTCACATGTGTTTGCTATCTCAAATTCTTGGCAGAAAGGTGATGTATTTAAAGTGTTATTTCGTGTAAATGCTCACAATCGACTTGAGGTTTGTTCTATGCCTATTTGCAAGTGTTCTTTCAATTTTCCGTATTAACTTTTTATTCTTAGCCATTTTCATATGCTGCTTTCTATTGGTAGGCGTACTGCAAAATTGAGGGAGTTCCTACAGATCTTCTTATCAGTGGAATTGCTGCACAGAACAGGGCTGTAAGTTTGAGCTTCTCCATTTTTTTTTTCATATTATTTGTTGGTTGGTAAATTCTCACCGAGTAGTTAGAAAATGACCAAGATGCATTTCAAACAAGATGTCTGATCTACTTATCTAAAATAGCTAAAAGAATCCTTGACAACATATGGGAGCTAGATTTCACTCTTTTGGTATTGAGTGAAACTTTTTCATGTACAGGTGGAAGGTGATGTTGTGGTCATCGAGGTTGATCCTTTGTCATTCTGGACCAAGATGAAAGGGTCAAATGAGCCATCAAACAATCTTTCCACAGCAGAGGATAGCAATTTACATCTCGAAGCCAATGGAAAAGCTGGTGGCAGTCGCCAAGGTAAAAGTAAACTGAACATGGATTGTAAGTATGCTGATTTTGGAAATTCCTTGGTTCCTCAGAAGGGGTTTTATTATGAGTATAGTTCATGTGCTGGTGAAGATGTTCATGATGAACTGAATGGGCCAGTGGGTTATAATTATGCTAATGGTTATCACCAGTCTCCTTCAGATTCTTCACATGTTGCTCATTCTATGGGGCAGAGTGAAGTTTTGAATGGTGTGGGGAGGATGTGTTCTATGATTAGTTCATACCCGTCGAAACGACCAACATGTAGAGTTGTTGCTATCATTGAAAAATCTCCTCGTCGAGATGCTATTGTTGGCTTTCTCAATGTTAAGCAGTGGTTTTACTGCAGGAAAGGTTGTAAAAAAGATGCAAAAAAGAACAAGAGCTTGCTATCAATTTCAAAATGCGAATACTTTGAGATTATGCCTGCTGATCCAAGATTCCCAAAACTGATGGTCCTTGTGAGCAGTTTACCTAACTGCATCAAGAAAAGGTTGGAGGATGAAGATGAAACAGTTGAAATGGAATTGGTAGCTGCACAGATCGATAAATGGAGTGATGAAAATCCCTTTCCAGAAGCCCATGTCTCGTATATTTTTGGACGGGGTAGTGAAATGGAGTCGCAAATCAATGCTATTTTACATGAAAATGCAGTTTGTTGTTCTGAATTTTCTCCTGAATCACTTTCCTGTCTTCCAAGCAATACATGGGAGGTGCCAAAAGAAGAATTCCAAAACAGAAGAGATCTTAGGAATTTGTGCATATTTACCATCGACCCTTCTGTTGCTACTGATTTAGATGATGCTCTCTCAGTTCAAAGGTTACCCAATGGCCTTGTCAGAGTGGGTGTCCACATTACTGATGTGTCATATTTTGTTTTACCTGACACAGCCTTAGACAAAGAAGCTCAGATTCGATCAACCAGTGTTTATATGTCGCAGCGCAAAATACCAATGTTGCCTCCATTGCTTTCTAAGGACGTAGGTTCTCTTAACCCTGGTGTTGATAGGCTCGCATTTTCTATCTTCTGGAACTTGAACAGTTCTGGGAATGTTGTAGATCGCTGGATTGGTCGCACTGTGATACGATCTTGTTGCAAGCTTTCATATGAACACGCTCGGGATATTTGTGATGGGATGATTGATGCAGGGACTCACAACAACTTCAGGGACCTTCCCCAGTTGCACGGTCATTTTGAATGGGCAGATGTAATTGGATCTATCAAGTGTCTTCATGAAATTTCAAAGACTTTAAGGGAAAAGAGGTTTGATGATGGGGCTCTACAGCTTGAAAGTTCTAAAATTGTCTTTTCGTTTGATAAACATGGAGTTCCATATGATAACACACTTTGTGGGCGAAAGGACTCAAATTTTCTCGTTGAGGAGTTTATGCTTTTGGCGAACAGGACCGCTGCTGAAATCATATCTCGAGCTTTTCCAGATAATGCATTGCTGCGAAGGCACCCTGAACCTAATATACAGAAACTTAAAGAGTTTGAAGCTTTTTGTTGCAAGCATGGTTTAGAATTGGACACTTCTTCTGGTAACTTCCGTCGGTCATTAGAGCACATCAAAGAAAAGCTCAAGGATGACTCTGTGCTATTTAATATTCTTATCAACTATGCTTCAAGGTCAATGCAGTTGGCGACCTACTTTTGTAGTGGTGATTTGAAAGATAATATGAATGATTGGGGTCATTATGCACTGGCTGTTCCTCTCTACACGCATTTTACTTCACCACTGCGCCGATATCCTGATATTGTTGTCCATCGAACACTGGCTGCAGCCATAGAAGCTGAACAATTGTATATGATGAATAGAAGAATGTCTCGTAAAGTGAGGCCAGGTGAAGAAGTGACAAGATGCTTCACTGGTATTTGTTTTCTTAAAGATGCTGCAGGATCCTCAGAAGGCAGGGAAGCATTGTCAGCTGCAGCATTAAAGCATAGAATTCCCTGCACAGAATTACTCACAGATGTTGCAGCTTATATCAATGAGAGAAAGCTGGCTAGCAGGCATGTCAAGGATGCCTGTGATAAGCTCTACGTGTGGGTTTCAGTGAAGAGAAAGGAGGTAAGTTTTCTCCCTTTATTGGGACCTGAATGTTCAGTTCTCTCATCCTATAATATGCTTTTGCATCCTGTTTCTCTAAGTTATAAAATTTGTTGAACTTCATAACACAGAATAGGATGATAAATTTGATGAAACAAATTTTAGATGAGGTAGTTTTTGTTAGTGATTGGCCATTAAATGGTTAATATGCTCTGGATTCTATTCAATTATCATGTGTTTGTTTACATATATGGCCAGGAATCCATTTCCTTCCTTCTCATGTCCTGCAGGTTTTATTGTCTGATGCTAGAGTTTTGGGTCTTGGTCCAAGGTTTATGTCCATTTATATCCACAAACTAGCTGTGAGTATATCTACCTATATATTATCCACAGTTTTGACTAGATTGCATAATGGTCTCTTACTTTCAACCACACATGCTTTCAGATGGAAAGACGTATATATTATGATGAAGTTGAAGGCCTCACAGTGGAATGGCTTGAAGCTACATCGACACTGGTGCTAAGTATACATGCCTCCAAATGCTCTGTCAGGAGAGCAGGCCCTGGCTATTACAGGGCACTCGATGAGGTTGCATGGGTCATAAATCCTTGTGATCGTAACATGGAACCTGACATGGAGAGTACCCAGGGATGTCGGGCAGCCCAGCATTCTGATCCCATTTTGAAATCTGAAATTGATCCTTTTGTTTTCCCTCTCACAGTGCGTCTCCTCTCAACAATCCCTGTTGCACTTAACGCCACTGGTGGGGATGATGGGCCCCGCAATATTGGGGCACGGCTGTTCATGAGCTCATATTTTACCTAGACTCTGTTTCATGAGCTGGTATTTGAGTGGCGGATGAAGTTTTTCAACTCAATGAATCCTACAGAAATGAAGGTGACAGAGCTTTACAAGGGATCTCTTGTAGATAAGAACTTTAGTGTATAGTTTTAGATTAAAAAAGAAGCAAAAATCCGTGGTTTTTTCAGAATCACTGATTTTTAATGGGTGTTTTTTTCTTCTTCAACCTTTCGATGCTAAAGCATCCAGTGGAAGGTGCAGATGATAGCGGGTTCCTTGCTGTGGGAGTTCCAGCTAAGGTGGCTGTTTTTATCAAAAGCTGCTTGATAGTGGAATCGACCCTTGTTTTTGGAGGTCAGTTCCATCCGACATAATGTGGTGGCTCATTTCTGGTGATTTGGAGCCAATTTCTTGCTTTACTAGTTTTGCAGCTCACGCTGCTCCGCAGGCTCACCTTTAATTTCAAAAAAAATATATATATATTATGAGTAGAATCCAAGCGTGTTTGGATCTATCAAGTTAGTTCTTAAATATATTTGGGTCCTGTTGCGGCAAGAACACAAAGTTATTTTGGATTCTGCCCAACCTTATCTAAGTCTAGCCTTGAGTTAGCTTGACAAGACCTAAAATTATTTGGGTCCTGTACATAACAGGATCAAAGTTTATTTTTGAATCTTGCAACAAATAATTTGTATGTAATTTATAAATGAAAATAAATTTAAAATTAAGTGTAATTTGATAAAATTATTATTACAATACATTTGGTAAAATTAGTAAGTGATATAACATTTAATTTTTCAAATTCATCAATTATTTTATTAATAATATTAATTACAATAAAATATACTCTTATAAATTTTTACTGAAACTAATAATATTTATAATGTAAATCATAATATTTTTAGTATTAATTATTATAAAAATAATATTATTTATAACTCCAAAAATAATAATATTTTTGAGATTAAAACTATTAATTATACTAAAAACAATATATTATGAAAACATATAATAATAATTTTAATATTAATTATACAAAAAAAAATAATATTAAGAGAACAAATAATAATAGTTTTGAGATCAACACTTTAATTAGACTAAAAAAATAATAATATATTTTAACACCAATAGTATCAATTATACCAAAAACAAATATTAAGAAAAAATATAATAATTCTTTTAATATTAATTATACTAAAAAAATAAAATCAACAAAACAAATAATAATATTTTTACTATTAATACTCTAAAAATTAATTATACCAAAAAAAGAATATTAAGAAAACTAATAATAATTTTTTTAATATCAATACTTGTAATTATACTAAAAGTATAGGCAGCCTAAGCACTGCATGGTGCTTGGGCTACACCCAAAAGGAAGCAGACCAAGTGTCAGGTGGCATTGCGCTGCTGTTTAGAGTGGTGTTGCTCAAACACCACGTGGCGCTTTGTTTGTCTCGGTTAGCACGCAATGCTATTTTGGGTCCTACTCTGCCAAGTTCAAGGCTAGGCTTGGGCCATGCCTAGCAGTGCCCAAGTCAAAGCGCTACCTGGTGCTTGGACTGCAGTGCAGAGGAAGCAAGCCAAGCGCCACGTTGGCACTTGGGATGTCCGCCCTCGGGAGGGAACCCAATCGTCACATATCCCAACGTGGTTTTTTTCATAGTAACAACAGTTTTTTTAAAAGTTATTAATGATAATAATAATATTTATACTCTTATAAATTTTAATGAAAATAATAATATTTATAATACAAATAATAATATTTTTAGTAGCAATAATATGAATTATTATAAAAATAATATTATTTATAACACCAAATATAATAATATTTTTAGAGACTAATACTATTAATTATACTAAAAAATAATATTAATAGAGCAAATGATAATAGTTTTGAGATTAGTACTATTAATTAGACTAAAAAAATAATAACATTTTTAATACTAACACTATCAATTATACTAAAAAAATATATTAAGAAATAATATAAGAATTCTTTTAATATTAATTATACTAAAAAAAAATATCAATAAAACAAACAATAATATTTTTTACCATTAATACTCTAAACATTAAGTATACTAAAAAATATATATTTTTCATCTAATTATGCTAAAATTATAGGTAGCCCAAGCGCCACATGACACTTGGACTGTAAGCACCACGCGGCGCGTGGGCAGCCTACCTTTTGGCGTGGCAACCAAAGCGCCACGTGCGCTCTTAGTCTGCCCCAGTGCCCAAAATTAGCCGGGTGGCTATGCGCCTTGCTCCTTGATCTGCCCCCAACCCCAAGTCTCGGCAAACTAAGTACCAGGGGGCTTGCCTCCAAGTTGGCGCCTCTATTCTATAGCTCAACTACACTCCTATCAAATAATGCAGTTTATAATAAAAAGCTCTCACAGTTTATATTAAAAGCACTCACAGTATATCCACAATATAATCAATAATAAATTTATTTACAATAAATAGTATTTCATACTACAGTGAAATAATGAATAGTTTTAATTGTAGTTAATTCTCATATTTGTAGTATGGACCAATGCAGCCCATAACCTTTGATTTTGGGTTAACTGGTCCTTAGCTTTTTAGTACAGTCTTCAATAATAAATGTACGAGGTTGGACTGGGAGAAGATAATACTATTCTTTTCACATTTGAATAAAATGGCTTTTTTTCTTTTAGTGAGATGTGTGTGTGAGACAGAGCTATTTCTTTCGTTTCACTTGCTCTTTGCGAAAGTTAAGATGAAATGAATCAATTACGGGATACAGTCTACTCTTGGGGGAGACGCCATTGGAGGGTTGATGTGTTTGTAACATATATATTGAGAGAATGTGTTTGTAGCATAATTTGACCCCCATGAGTTTTTGCTTTTCTTGTTATAAATGTGCATTTAATATTTTTTTTCCTATTTCATTTTCACTCAGCCTTGCAGCAAGATCCACATCTAAAAACTCTTAGTTCTGGTATTGCAGCTAGACTTAAGGTTTTTGGATCCGGCGTTATAGCCAAAACTCATTTAAACTTAGGTCATGCAAGTTTAATATTATTATTAGTATTAAAATATTATTATTGTATTATAATGAATATTTTTAATATAATAATTAATAAATTTGAAAAACAAATATTATTAATATTGAAAAACAACTATAGAGATTTGATTTGAATAGTAAAATTAAAAACTATAAGAAACTTGAGTTAGACATGTTTAATATTATTATTAATATTATAATTTATTATTATTATTATCGTTATTATTAACATTATTATTAATAAATTTGAAAAAAAATACTATTATTATTGAAAAAAAATCATAGATTTGATTTGAAGGGTAAAATTTAAAATAATTGTTGTTGCTGTTGTCGTCGTCGTTGTCATCATTATCGTTGTTATTCTTATTATTATTATAATTATTAGTGTTATTCTTATTCTTAATATTGTTATTATTTTTATTATTATTAAGTTTGAAAAAAATATTATTACTATTGAAGAAAAATCATAAATTTTATTTGAAGAAATTAAAAACTATAAGAAGTTGAGTCAAATAAGTTTAATATTTTTATTTTTATTTTTATTATTATTAGGAAACCAGACCTCAGAAACTTGGGTGTGGTTGGGGCGCCAGACCAAAGTTTATAATCATTAATATTATTTTTATTGCTATTATTATTGTTATCATCATCATTATCAATAATAATTTTTTTAAAAAATATATTATTACTATCAAAGAAAAACTATAAATTTAAATTCAAGGAATAAAAAAAGCAATAAAAAACTTGGATCAAATAAATTTAATATTATAAATATTACTCTTGAATCAAGCGTTACAACTAAACTTAATACTCTTATATTTATCTTTACAAATAAACATAACACTTTTAAATTTTAATTATTTTTATATTTTTTTACACCAAAAAAAAAAAAAAATAACCCGCGCGGCACATAACTAGTCCAAACTATTTTTAGAAGCAAGCTGCCCTAAAGAGCAGAAAACTCCCAGGAGCCCTAAATGAAATCGAGAGCGCGCCAATCCTGGTCGGAGGAAAACAATCAATCTGGTTCATTGATTGTTCTATGAGACATGACGTCTGCAATTGGATGGTACGGGCCGTTAGTTGATCTCTGCAAAACCGATCAACACATCGGCGATATCGTTCAGCTTCTCGTCTTTGTTCACCGCTCCACTCCCGTTCAGGTATTACCTTACATTTCCTTTATTAATTATAAATGTTCGCCTCCTTAACATAATTGGTTTCTGGTTTCGAATCATGCAGTACAAATTATTCAAAAGGTGGAGAAGTAATCAGGACAGACATTCAGGTTGGTGATGATACGCTGCCATTTTTCTCCGTCTCGTTGTGGAAAAAAGCAGATGGGAACCATGGTTGTTGCCAGGTGATATCTTACTGTTGCAAAGTAAGCAAGGACACCCTTTTTTTTTTCAATTTGCTTCAATTTTCATAATATATTCAAGATTAATTGGGGATTGCGTTTCTGCTTTATTGATTCTTTATCGATGGGGAAATTTCACTCATATCTTTGGAATTTCGTTCCATATTCCGATAAAGTATCAATGTTTTGGAATTTCTGATTCGCTCATTTCTTAAACTTGTAGCGGTGATAATCACATAAATTGTTGATTTTTGCTATTTGTTATAATCTTTGGGATAATTCAGATGTGAAGATCACTAAATTTGGACATGCCGTTTAGAGGCCAGAAACGGTCGAGTGCGCATCATTAGTACGTTTAGTCCATCCTTACGGATCTCTTCTCTCAAAAGGTACTTCATTTTGCTTCGCTTTTCTGCTTGGAAGTGTTAACCCTGCACCCTGCCCCGGATATTTGGAATGGAATCTTGGAGTCATATTTTGGACTTTCAAATTTTGAACATCACAACTGCTTAGAATTAAGAGGAAATGAAAACGGAGGCTATTCTATTAATGTTCAACTCGTCTTTTGGGCTTCTCTAAATAATGAATATGTATGTAGGTGTAGATGAGTTAATAGAGGAATCTCAAGCAGGGAAAACAACGTTGGAAAAGCTTTGCAAGGTAATAAAATGGGTGCAGCGAGCTAGATCTGCTCTTAACACAATCGGGTCACACAGTTTTGTGGTAATGTCTTTGCTCTCTTGTTTTGTAGCTTTAGTTACATTGCATTTAACTACGCCTAATCTTATATGTTGCTTGGGGAATTTGAATCCAATAAACTCATGGTCTCTATTGTTTAAATCGAATAAAGACTCTTTTAATGATTGTGTTTGTGGACGTGATATACAAGTTGTGTTTAATGTCTTTTCTTTTTCATGTGCTCTAATCTTCCCATTGTAAGTGATCTTTTTGCTGGTCATGCCAAGCCACTTTATTATTAATTGAGAAAATGTCATGGTCACAGAGTTGTTGTTGCTGTTTTTGCCATTTCAGTCATTTAGGAATTTGTTTTCCCATGTTAATTGCCCCCGTCATCCTCTATTTTGGATGTCATTACACTTTGCATTTTGTTTTTTGAAAACCTTAAACTTTTCATTCCCGATTTTTCTTATGATTGTAATTTCCACCTTCTGTTAAAAATCTGTTAGTTAACCTTAGAAATGGAGCTGACTTTTGGAAAAACAATTCCATAAAATGACCAAATAATCTATGAGGAACTTGCAACAAAGTCATCCCTTTTCATCTCAGATTTTGTTGAAAAGGAATAAGCTGTACACTAGGTAATGAATCTCATAAGCACCACATCTATACCATCGCATTCTTATCACAACAGTTGCATCTCCATCTTTAAGCCTTTAAGTTGTATTGGTACTGTTGGCTAGTTGTATGCTCATTTGAGTAATTACTGAAACAACTTGCATGGCAGAAACCGAGGAACTGGAAATTGCCAAAACAGAGTGAATCTCAGAACTTGCTCTTGCTTTCAGAAGTATTGGGCCTAAGTAATTCCTGTAATGCAATTTTTAATGCATCAATTGGTGAAATTTTCCTACCAATTACCTGGAGAGCACTTGATGACTCTGATATGGAAAAGATGTTTGTCAGCAGGAGGACGACTGAAGATAAAGATAATAGTTTAGCAGAAGATTTTATTTGTCTTGGCTGTCACTTATGTGGTACTCCTATGGTTTCAGAGAACGGGTATGGAAAATTGAAACTGTCATATTGCAATTATTTCCTGTATGGAAAGTTGAACATGAATTGGATTGCTGAATAATTTACTGGTTGCTACAGGTCTATATGCAAGCAAAGCAATATTTCACTCTATTGCCTGAAAAGCCCAAATCACCTTCATGCAGTAACCTTGATTTACAGGCCCTTTATGGTATGGATTTGTTCATGCAGTAATCTCGTCTTGATAAGTGCAATGCTCTTGTTCATATTAAAATGATGACAGCACCGTACTTTCAGACTGCTTGATGATATTCCATGCATCTGTTCTAGTCATTCTGCTTTTTTCCCCTCATTATATGGTTGGTGTTGCCCCTCTCTGCGTGATAGATTTTCTTGTTTTCAAGATTTCCAATAAAAACAAGTATTTTAGGAACGAGTTCATCTGTTCTTATCTTTGTATGTCTTAGATCATCTTGAAATCAATATCTTGCTGATTGTGATCTTCTGCATCAGATTTATTTTTGCCATTGCATTGTTTTACCATAATCATGTCAGAGCATTTCTTCACCGCAGTTATATGTCTGGGATGAATCAGAATACCTGCCACTCCTCGTAAGAAACAAGGCTGCAGTAGTGTTGTTTGGAAACATCAGGGCTGAAAGAGTCTACTCATGCTTTAGAGGACAAAACCGTAGTCATAATTCCAACCAAGCATATTTTTGCTGGGAGAATGTAAAGAAAGGATTAGTGGGTTCTTGCTCATCAGATGCAGATAAGAGCCTAGAAGTCAAGGAGAAAAACCACCACAATAAAAACACGAACTTTCATATGATTTGGTTGGTTCTTCTAAAGATATTGTTGCAGCAGGGAAAGAATAGTCCCTTGAAATTTGAAGCAACTGTGAACACCGGCCTAGATGCCGAACACGGGAAGTTTGAAATGCTATCTGTTTCAGTTCCATGCGCCAGAAACAAATTGTTCTAGCCCAACAGTCCTGACAAAAGTTTCTTTTAACTCTGTATTCTAGGTTAAAGTTATATTTATTATCCTCATGGTATTTTTATTTATTTATTGAGCTTGTAAGATGTTCAATGAATTTAAAAATTAATCATGATATATGTAAACTGACTCAAATATTTTAGGTTATTAAAAAATAAAATGTGACCAAATAAACAGGATATACTGATTCAAAAACTCATTTAAATAGAAGCATTAACAAATATATTAATAGACTAGGGGTGCTCCCCCACCCGTCTTTTTCTTTTCTTTTCTTGTTGGTACATATTTCTTTTTAATTAAATATTTTTTTGATTTAATTCTAAGTGATAAAATTTTTTAAATTATGGTAAAAATACAAAATTAAAAAAGAGAAGACCACAATATAAAATACAGATAAAATGCATGACCAATCTTGAATTTAAGAAAGTACTTTTCAATCCCTCTGTTTTATTTTCTCATCTACTTCATTTAATTTAGTTTTTTAAAATTTTAATTTTGATTTGAAAGTCTGTTTTACTCATTTTTAGTCCATGCTTTTAAAAGAAGAGAAAACAAACTCATAGCAGAACAACATAGAAAAGAGAAATTTATCAGTTGATTATATTTTTTTTTTATAAAATCAATTTTGATATCAATAAAGTTTTCAACAAAAAGAGTTCCATTGAGATTTTCTAAATATTCATCATTCTGTGAAAAGTAAATTAAGATTACTAGAGAAGTTATTTTCCAATTTAAATTTGTATTTTGAAATAATTTAAATGTATTTTAAGTTGAGAGATATTTTATTGACACAATAAAAATATTTATTAAATAAAAATAAATGAAAAAATAAAATTTTAGATCTAAAAAATCTTAGCTTGATTTTCTTACCATCAAGTAGAAAACTGGGTATGTAGACAAATGCATCGTCTCCTTTTATTTTATTTTTTAAAAAAGGGTTGATAACATTTTGTTCACTTCTTTTGCCATATAAAAAAGCCACGCACTTGAGCTTGACCCGTGATTTTGGCCTTTTCTTTAAATGAGCTAGACGTGCTTGGCCTCTGTATATTCGGCCATAATGATTTTTTTTTTCTAATTAAGTTTCATGAAAATAAATAAATTTTAAATAGTTTAAGAATAAAAAAAATATTTTTCTTATAAAACTATCCGGCATTTTTTTACAGCCCTTTGTGATTTGTAGTTTTTTTTTTTCTTAATTGTTTTTCTGCATTTTTTGCACAATTTGTTTTATTACTGCATGATTACAGAAAAAATAGAATCCAAAAGGTTTAGTTCTGTATTTTTTTTTTAATACATCCACGACATAAAAATAAATATATTATTTTTTATTAAATTAAATTTTGCTTCTATGATTCTGATAATTGTTTTATAAAAAAATTGCCAATAAAGAAATGACATTAATAGGATAAAAAGGCACATTAATAGGATAAAACTTTTTTAATTAAAAAATGCCTTTTTGTATCATCATTTTTTTTGCAAAATTAGATGCAAGTAACAAAAATAAATATAACATGAGGTGTGTGTACCTATATTATTCTTAATGATATTTTCTCAACACAAGGTTATTATTTAAAACCCAACAAGTTTCTCCTCTAAAAATGAGAGTTACAAAAACAACAATCAAAATAGAAAGAAAATATCAACAAGTCTCGTAAACATAGAAAAATAATACTATGTTTTTTTTTTCCAGCATGCTTTCACTGTAAGAGTGGTATGATATATATAGACTGCTAACATATAACAATTAAACATAAAATAAATTAGAAATTAAAAGAGCTATTACAATAATTAAAAAAATAAAAAAGTTGTTAGGAAATTAAAGAGTTGTAAATCATCTGCGCTGATGTGTGATGTCCCGTACAATATCTTGAGTAATAGCATGAAGTTGATTTTAGATGGAATGAAAAAACATTAGTAAGGTAAACTCACATATAAGAGACACAGACGATATTATTTAGTAGTGTGGTTGTGATTATTTTTCAAAATAAATTTTTTATGTTAAAATGCATGTCAATGATTTTTTTTTTTTTTAAAAAATAATTTTGACATAAGCATATCAAAATAATTTGAAAATATTAAAAATATATTAATTTAAAGTTAATAAAAAAATAAAAAATATTCATATTTTTTCAAAAACGCTTTTGAAACGCAAACACAAATAGGCGAGGGTATGTTTATTTTTTTTTTAAAATGTTCTCAAAAAATATTTATTTTTTTTTTATTTTTAGATTATTTTTATGTACTAATATTAAAATAATTTTTGTAAAATAAAAATATTATTTTAATATATTTTTAAACCAAAAATATTTTATCACTACTAGACTCAGCTGGTGTTTGAAAGTATGATTGTGGTTGTTTTTGTAAGTGCTTTTTATTTGAAAATATATTAAAATATTATTTAAAAAAAAAAATTATTTTTAACATCACAACATCAAAAATACCAAAAAATTATTAATTTAAAATAAAAAAATCAAAATTTTTAAAAATATATAAATAAAAACGCATTGACTTGAGGCCGTCAGTTCTTAAAGACTGTTCTGAAACAGGTGATCTTCGTATTCTGTACACTATTAATTAATTTCTGAAGATTAGATTTCAGTTTTTGAGAGAAAGTCATCCAATCATGCTGGGAGAAGATAAGAAAATTATCCAGACACCAGGCAGGCAGCCACTCCTTGCTTGCAGCAGGAGGCAAATTATCGCAACAGCTCATTAAAAGAGGTGACTTGTCAATCTTTTTGTCCGAAGCATGGAGATTGTCTTGTCCCACGCTTCTGGATTCAGACCATTTAACTGAGCATGACACGCTTGAATGGCAGTTGTACTTGCATGTCAAACGGGTCCTTAAATTCAATGCATAACGCCTATTCTATTTACCCTTTGAGCTTGAGCAAACTCACACAAATCAAGTGTTGGATGATGGCTTCAGATCAGACATCCCAAGGTGCTCAAGCAGCACAAAGAACAGCCACAATTCTAGCCATTGGCACTGCAAATCCAGCTAATTTTATCTACCAGGATGACTACCCGGATTATTATTTCCGAGTCACCGGGAGCGAGCACATGACTGACTTGAAGGGCAAGTTCAAGCGCTTATGTAAGTGATTAATGTGATGGAAACTGAGCATATTATGATCGAGCAAGAAATGCAGGGGAGCTTGCAGCTCTTACAAGTGAATGTTTGTGGTTGACTTGTCCATTTTTTTTTCCAGCTTTTACAGTGACAGGTTGTTTTGACCTGACTGCTTGCTGATCTTTAACAATAATATGACCGTAAGATCTAAACAGATTACGTGCATGCTGTTTTCGGATACCAGCTTGCTAGGGTTCTAAACTTGCTGATTCTATCTTCCATAAATGTGGGGGGTACATCATCAAATGGCTACTAATGTGATATGCTTACAGGTGAGAAATCAGAAGTAAGGAAACGTCACTTCCACCTCACTGAAGAAATCCTCAACAAGAACCCAACCATGTGTACCTATGATGATCCATCTCTCGATGTGCGCCAAGACGTGCTAGTTACAGAGGTACCCAAACTTGGAATGGAAGCAGCACTAAAAGCTATTGAAGAGTGGGGGCGACCTAAATCCAACATCACACACCTCATATTCTCTGCACTTGCTGGCATAGATATGCCAGGAGCAGATTATCAACTTACCAGGCTCCTTGGACTCGAACCATCCATCAAGAGAATCATGCTGTATCATCAGGGCTGTAACATTGGTGCAGCAACCCTTCGCATTGCCAAGGATTTTGCAGAAAACAATGCTGGTGCTCGTGTTCTTGTTGTGTCTTCGGATCTCACTGTGGGTACTTTCCGGGGGCCTTCTAATGACAACTTGTCTTGTCTGGTAGCCCAAGCAATTACCGGTGAAGGTGCATCTGCTTTGATCATTGGTGCTGATCCTGACATGTCAGTTGAACGACCATTGTTCCAGATTCTGTCTGCATCACAGACAATTATTCCTGATTCAAATGATGGAATCAAAGGACACCTGCGTGAAGTGGGTCTAACTGTTCACTTTTCGAGGAATGTGCCCGAGTTGATCTCTCGAAATATTGGAAAGTGCTTGGTTGAAGCATTTGGTCCAATTGGTGTTAGTGACTGGAACTCACTGTTTTGGATTGTACAACCGAGTGGTGCAGCAATTCTGAATTTGATTGAAGCTGAAGTTGGTCTGGAACAAGAAAAATTGTCAGCAACTAGACATGTGCTGAGCGAGTTTGGAAACATGGGTGGCCCAACTGTGTTCTTCATTCTAGATGAGATCAGGAGAAGATCGTTAGAGAAAAGAAAGACCACGACCGGAGAGGGGATGGAGTGGGGTGTGCTGATTGGATTAGGGGCAGGCATCACCGTGGACATAGTTGTACTGCACAGTGTTCCTTTAGCAGAAGGCCGCTGAGTCCTGTCTAATGCTTTGTGCTCATAATGGTGTCGCTTAATAATTAAAAATAAGTCACAGAAAATAAGTCACAGATGCTTGATTGTGTTAATTAAGTGAGAAAACCTTGTTTATCGCCATTTCAGTGGGTTTTGATGAGTGCCTGTGCTTGTGCAATACCACACTGCTATCTACTTTCATAAATTCAGAGATGAAGTATTTCAATAAAATAAGAGGTTCAGTCCATTAAGAAATCACATTAATAGGGTAAAACTTTTTAATTAAAGAAATGCCTTTTTGTATCATTATTTTGTTGTAAATAAAATAATAGGATACAAATATTATTTTTAATGATATTTTCTCAATAAAAGACTATCCTCCAAGATCCAACAAGTTCCTCCTTTAAAAATGAGGGTTCCAGAAACAATGATTAAGATAAAAGAAAATACCAGCAAGTCTTGCAAACACAAACACAGAAAAATAATACTATGATTTTTATTTTCAATAATAATATAAGTTTCATGAAAATAATAATTTCCAAACCCATGTTTGCCTTGTATTATGTTGATTGCCAAACCCAAGTATTTTGGATCCGACATGTTTGTCAGACCTATTAAATCCATATTTCATTAGGTTTGACATAATTGTTATTAGCGATTGTATAGTGCCTGTATAACTATTGTTATTAGCGGTTGTATAGTGTCGGTTCACAACCGCTATTGTCAATAGTGGTTGATTAATATGACCACTAATGATAATTGTCGCACCCCTCACACAGAGCGCGGCGTCACGGCGACCTTTCCCGGGAGCGGGGATTCATGTCCGGGTCTTAGTTTTGTGAATAAAGGAGTCGTCATCTCATATTATAGTCATTAGAAAACCTAATTGCTCTTTTAGAGATTCTAAGGCAAGGGACTGGTTGTGTAAAGAGAAGGTTTTATCACCTCTAGTATGCCTAACCTAAGATAAACTACTTGGTGTTTAGTTTGCTTTATAATTGCTATGATGTTGATTCTTTCTAATCTCATCAGTTTTCCTAGGATAGTTTTACCATATATATAAAGATTTTGGTTCAAAGTTTAAAAACAAAAATCATTGGCCAATATAGATCATACCCATAGGCATGATAACAAGACTCGATCCTTACTTTTGAAATGCATGCATTTGACCCGAAAAAATAATAAACAATTAATAGACATAAACTTATTCAATATTAAATTCATAGAAATGTACTGATAACCACCGCTCACACTCAATGATTTTACGTGAAATTACATTTATCTTACCCAATGTCATTTGCATCATCAAAGAAAGGTGTAAAAAAAAATACACAAGCATAAATCTAACATACATATCAACATAAACATAGAGAAGTCAAATTCAAACAACAAATAAATATTTACAGATAATATTATAATTAAGGATTAATATTAAGGTTCACAAAATATTTACATTTTTATAATAAAAAAAATATTGCCATTGTAAATGACTTTGCCTTTTGAAGGCAGTTGATTGAAAAGCTGGAAAAGTAGCCTGAAACGGTATTATTGAGGCACCCTTGAATCCAACGGTTCAAATTCACAAGAAAAGAAAACTTTTTTATTGTATTTTTTTATTTTTAGATAAAATTATAAGGAAAACCATGATATCTTTGAAAACATTTTGAACACGATAAGGACATTTATTAATCAAGTTATCACTCAGTCATTATAAATATAGGATAATGCGCAATGGTGTTCATTTATCCTAGGTGGATATGTAAATAATAAAATAACTAATACACAATTTCATTAAAGGAAATATATTTTAGAAACATTTTTTTAACACAATGAAGTCAAGTATTAATTAATTTATTACACTACCAAAATTCTTAGATTTCTCAACATAATTTATACTATCATTCTATCGGCAATGAATTTACCGACGAGCTCACAGACAAAAATGCTCCATCTGTAAAACTCTCATCGGTAATTTTGATCTATCAGTAAGTTCATCGGTAATAAAAATATTTATTACCAATAGATTTACTGACTGGAAAAACACGCCAAAATTGTTTTTATCCGCTTCAATCTGTTGGTATTTCCCTTGAGAAGCCTGTTAAATAAACGACAGAAATACCGTATATAGTTCCGTCGATGATTAAACAATGGCATAATAGAATTTGCAGTAATGTTTTTCTAACTCTCTGGAATATACTGACAAAATTAATCAATTGGTAATTATTTAAAACTATTCGAAAAAAAATCTATTTAACAGAACTAGAAAACAATTAAAATATTGTAAATCAACACTCCATAATACTCAGGAATTGAGTTACTTGGAAAATAGAAGAAGAAAATCAACTCAAATAAATATGGAACAAATAAATAACACAAATAAATAAACAACAACAAATAAATAAATTAACTAAAAATAATTTTCACCTAACCTAGAAAACCTATTTCAGAACCCATAATCTAGCAACAAATAAAATAACTTAATTGAAATTGAACAACAAAATCCAACAAAATTGATCTCGTATAAAAACAAATCATACAATTATTAAGAACAAAAAAAAATAAAAAATAAAAAAAATATAATGAAAAAAAAGCATAAGAAAGAAAAAAAAAATCTTAACTTAATGTAATTGCGAGTGAAGCTGAAAAGAGAAGAAGTATGTTAATTAAAAAAACGGAGAAGAGAAGAGAAGAAAAAGAGGAGAAGACATATTTGTGCGTGAAGGAGTTGAGAAGAGAAGAGAAGAGAAGAGAAGAGAAAGAAAAGAAAAGGATGTTGATGTTTTTTACATAAGAAGAAGAAGAAGAAGAAGAAGAAGAAGAGTGTTTGTTGTGAAATGAGGGATTCTAGTCTTTTTATTTGGGTAGTTTACTGATAAATAATTAAATATTAATATTTTTTAATCATCAGTGATTTTGTTTGTAATATTTAATTTAATCAAATTTTTTTAGAAACCCCCCCAAATATTATCGATGATATTTCAATCCGTCGGTGATTCTATCTGTAATATTTAATTTAAATTTTTGATTTAATTGAAAATTTTTAGAAACCCCCCCGAATATCACCAATGTCTTTTTAATCCGTTGTAATTTCACCTATAAAGAACAATAATTAACAGTATAATTGAGAAGTGAATAGTTCCAGAGTTCTCTGAAAAAACCAACGGAATTAATCTGTCGGTGATACCCTTTATATCGACATGATGAATAGTGCCAATAATAAGTGAACAATTTATCAACAAGTTTACGAATGGATTTTACCAATAGTATTAATACCGTCGGTAATTCTACCGGTATAAATGAAATGTCATCTCATTTTTTGACTTTGTTTTAATTCCTTCTTTTTCGATTATGATTCCCTCGGTATATACCAACAATATATTTCCGTCAATGTTTACCGATGGAGTTAGCAATGAAAAAATTCAGTTGGTAAATATCACCACAATATATCGATGAAAAAAATATATCGGTGTTTCCGTTTATTCAATCTTCTAGTAGTATTACCCATTCGTCATTAAACCAGGATAATGCCCAAAGATGGTTCATTCATCTTGGGTGGATCTATGAATAATAAAACAACTAATACACAACTAAATTAGTCGAAATTATATTTAATAACCAGTTTTACTACTACAAGATTTTAATTATATCCTTTAGTCACTTGGGAAAAAGGTTAGAAATATTGATGTTAGTCCCTTTTCTCTTTCTCAATTATCTCTATGTTCACTAAAATTTATGATTTGTTTAGAACTTTTTTTATAATTTTGAGCATTCATCAACCTGAATATGATAAGGGAGGAGGTCGGAAATTATGAAATAATCAAAATTAGAATTTAAAAAACATTCTGATCCTAAACCACACATGTGGTCATTCCAAATTAGATTTTGAAGCACAGAGTATTACAGTGGTTACCTCAATGTTTGTTATTTTTAGATTCTAAGAGAAGAAAGATCAATAAATCTTTTCCATTTCATGAATTAGCAAAGCATGCAAGTTTACTTTGGCTTTCATTAATTGCTTACTAATATGTCATGCAAACAAATTAGAAATTAATGATCTAGGAAATGTCACTTGCTGCTCACCGAAGAAATACTTGACAGGAACCCGAGTATAGGTTCTTATGATGCTCCGTCTCTTGATACACGTCAAGATATTCTAGTCACAGAGGAGCCTAAACTCAACAATTGGTCAACCGAATAAGTCAATTTCAAAATGAATTTGGGGAGAGTGAATTATTATTGAAAGTAAACCAAATTATAAATTATAAATTTTTTTTTTCTCATGCTCTACTCTCTATTATGGGTATAAGAAACATATTTCATATGCTACAAATTCCTATACAACCCTACTGAGAATCTCTCCTTAAAAAATAAAAGCACTTATCTCTTTCCTTGAATATTTTAGCACAACAATGCGTATCAACAGCCTTCTTATACATGGCATTGGTTTTCAACAATTTTTACCTCATATCACATCCATCATAGCTTGTGCATCATAATCATATTCTCGACAACAATGTTATATTTAACACCTTTCCAAACTAGTATAAGATGAAGTACATGCCTAAGACATTGTAAATACACAATCTCAAATTTTGTGTATTTTGTGGTTTAGAAAATGAATAATTTGAGATTTATGAGTGGATAGTATTCATCTCTGTATGAGTATGAATAGGTAATAATAAATTTTTAGTAATGGGTGTTTTGACTGGTTTTGTTGCAGGTTTACTCAAAAGTGGTGGCTTTTTTATATTTCTCCCTCCCTTTACGTTCTCCTTGAAGTCTAAAATTAGTCAATAGTTAGGCTGAGTCTTTTGAGAAGGATGACGTCCCATATCTAAACTTGAATCACGAGAAAAAGAAACCCTCATGTATAACGTTAGGTGAGCTTTACTTGATGGATCCATAATGATTTGTACATACGGTTTCTAGAAGATTGTGTTTATGGAAGAATTTCTGAGGGTATAAGAGTTCAGTGGTATAAACCTATCAAGGGTATCTTAATATTCCCATGCATGGGTTTATTGCTGGGATTGCAATTCTTAATTGTCTGCGTACCAAGTCTCTAGGCAAGCTACTATGGGGAGAAATATCAATACAGATTGCTTGTTTTATGGTGTGGCTTGCGAAGATAGAAATCATCCCTTCATTGGTTGTTACTTTTCCAAAGTCTAGAGGAAAAGTATGCATATTTCTGGGATCTTCAAGAATGTTGATAGCTGGAATGTTGAATTCCAATGAGCTGTTATACATTTACAAAAGAAGAAATTTGGCTCTACTTTACTTAGATTGGCCTGGTGTGCTATTGTTAATGCTATCTGGAAATAAAGAAACAATAGATTGCGCACTAATGTTTCTCACTCTCATATTGAAGTGGCTGATTAGGTTATCGAAGTGGTCAGATACAGATTATGTAGTTCTGTTTTCTTTAAAGAGTTGTCTCTCACTTTCATTATCATGAAATTTGTCAAAATTGGTGTTTTTATATATGTTCTTAGATTTCTAATTATATATTTGAAGCATAGTTTTCAAATCCGGTCCGGGCCAAGATCTAGGTTCCAGGTTTTGACCGGGTCGGCCGGGTCAATTTTTTTAAAAAATCAAAACAATGTTGTTTTGGTTAAAAAAAAAGAAGTCAAAGGGTTATAATTGGGTTTTTGACTGGGTCTTGCCGGGTCACCGGATCAATTCATCGGGTCAACCGGATCACACCATGTTTTTTCTTATCCTATTTTTTTTTAACTCGACCCAGTTACAGCTCAAGATCCTGGGTCGACCCACTAGGCCAAACCAAGTTTCAAAACTATGATTTGAAGTGTAACTACGTTGTTGTAATAGGGCTAGCATTCTATTTAATTTCTTTAGATCAATAAAATTTTATAATTTATAAAAAAGAAAAAATAAGGAAATTTCTCCGAATAAAAATACCATAAATTAAAACCTGAGATTTCACTAGAAAGTTTCACATCAAATCATGTTAGAGTAAATAGTATGGAATTCTGTACTCCCCTCTCCCCTTCTATATGCCGGGGGATGAAACCTCTTCTCGATTCCTGGAAGCAGCTTCTGATCAGCTATGCCATCTTGGTATAATTAATTAGGCTTGGATCTGTGAACCAAACTCCATTGAAATCCAATTTAATGTATTGGGCTTAAATTTGAAATTTCAAGAGCAAGACTCATTGGGCTAGACCTAGGAAAGCAAAGGTTTAGGGTAGAGTTCATCTTGGTCCCTCTATTTTCCCTAACGCACCATTTGAACTCCTTATGTTTAAAGTTCTTAATTTTAACCCTATAGGTTTCAATTGGTATCCATCTGCATGTATTACAGAAATTGCCACCAAAAACTAAGGAAAGCCGTCTATTTCTCTCACTCCTAACACTTTCGTTTTAAATTCCTATATATCGAGCTAGACCCATCAAAACAAATATAGGGAAGCGGCCAACATTTCTAGGACATGCACGCACAACATTATCATTGAAAGAAGCTTTCAAAGTTTATACATAGAATGAAATATTGGAGTAAATATGGGCCCAAAGTATACCCAAAAGTTAATTGACACCACACAAACTTCAAATTACAATTCCAATCGAGTTAAAAGTACTCGTGCAATTTCTCCCCCTTTTTTCATTCTAAAATTATGCTAGCTACCTCCCATGTAGTCTTATTGTTTTTTATTCATGTGAAAAGAGCAATTTTTATTCAATAATTTAAGTGATTAGATAAGATTTTAAAATATAATTTTTACTATTTTAATCGGTCTTTTCATATGCTAGTTGAGTTGCTGTTCATTGACCACTTGCTGTATTATTGATTGGTCCAATGGCTCAACAACTGAAATCTTATTGTCTAAGTCAATTAATAATTCTGATGTAAAAGATAGGCAGAAAGAAGAAACTTGTCCTTTGCATTTCTTTATCCCTTTCGAACAGCTTGTTCTTCTTCTTTTTTGGGCTTAAAATAATTGGCCTAAACATTTAAAATGACCAGCATCTCCTCAAACAACAACTCTTTTGGATTGGATTTGAACTCCTTGAAGAACAGCCAAACCAAATTAGTATGCAATCAGTATGCCCTAATCTTCCAAGAAAAAAGATTTCTCATCACACAGAGGAAAGAAGACAACCCTATCAACAACCTTCCCGCTTGGTCTCCAATCTATGATTAAAATCTTCCAATTTGCAAGTTTTTTAGCAATAAAGTCACTCTTTCATCACCATAGAAAACTCCCCTACATATGCTTACGGTACCAGCAAAATCACATAATTGTTTTTTTTTTTTTTTTTAAATCAATTAGACATAAAATATGAGTTGATTCTCTTTTAATAAGACAATTAGGTAGCCATCGTAGCCTTCTCTTTCGTTTTCTACTAGCCTACATTGTATGTCACTCGTATTTTAGGGAGACACAGTGACATCATTTGCCTTCTCTCTACTTTAAATTACACTTGCTTGTTTTCCTCTATTTTCCCTTGCTAGTAAAATCATTGATTAATTGCATGACGTATGTGATGAACAGCCTAAAATCTGCCTAAGCACCCATTAAAGAGGAAGAAAGCCTCGACATTATCAATCCACGTGGAAGGCTATTATACAATTAGACAGTACTGTTGGACTCCAAGAAACTGTATCCGCACTCCATACATTCCCACTAATTCATTGTTTTTTCCAAAATAACAACGGGAGAAACAAGAAAAAGATAATTAAATATTAATTAGGGTATTTTGTTTATTTTATAAAAATTAAATGAGTGAAGGTGTGGTTAATTATAATTGTAGAGTCACCAACCCATGTACAACAATTTTCTTTATTTCAATATATATATATATATTCTATCTCCAACTTGCTCTCTGCCTCTCAATTTCTTTTTCTCATGCATGTATCTTGTTTAATTTTTAAAAATACTTAGTAATTAAATTGAAACTATTCATTTAAAATAATCCTCCTCTATTTCAACAATCTCTCTCTCTCTCTCCGGCCATGATGAAAAATCAAGATGAGATAGATTAAACAAGAAGTTCGCCTTCAAAATCACTATACATCAACAAATACCAGCCCAAATACTTGAAAAACTGTAAGGAAAGAAAAACCAGCCATATGTATATCTTACTTCCTGAATTTGAAATATTTTGTCTCAAAGAAAAATGTAGGATTAGTGCTTTCACCATCATCTTCAAAACATGCTTAGTAACATTGGCGTATATACAAAATTAAACCAATTACAGATCTGATTGCTTTGCTTATTATTTACTAAGAAGACACCCGAAGTTTTAAGTTGGATGGCAAGTTAATCCCATGAGCTCAGTAAGAAACATATATATAAATATAAATATAAATATATATATATATTGATTTTTATTTTATTTTCAAATGGAATTCATTCTTACATATATATATATATATATATATTGATTTTTATTTTATTTTCAAATGGAATTCATTCTTACATATCTCTTTGTGTTGGAATATGAGACGCTCCAAATAGTAAAGGAATTAGTAAATTGTTAGCATAATAAATAATAATGGAACAAAATATTGTTCCTCATGAACAATATATATAGTGTTGTTAAAGTTCAATCTCGTAAGAATTTTCCTTCGACACAATTTAAGAAACGATGAATCTCCATAGCTATGGAGTGATCTGTTATCTAAAATAATAAAAGAAATTACGCTAATAAAAAAGAGAATTATTTGTTTATCAGTCAGTCACTGACAAGAAGTAAGACAAAGCAGTGCAAGTTCACAAATATGTCTGCTTTCAGATGTTCCAACTGCCACAGGTTGTTCGCCTGATCTGCTGGTTTTTTCCACAACACTACATTTCTTAGAGTTCTTTTTAAATTCTCACCAAACACAAACTTATTTATGAACAAATAAGACAGTGACTGATAAGAGAGGCGCATGGAAGCCATGCACTATCTTAAGATGCATAGGCGAGACCTGTGCCACCTTAAAATATATAAAATATTAATGAATATATATTAAAATACATAATTTATTAATGAATTAATTTTTTTTTCAGGTTTATCTAATATATATAAAATATTTAATATAAATATTTAATCACTTACAATAAAAAAATGAAATCTAAAAAGTATAATGATTGTCGCACCCGACATCGCGGCGGCCTTAAAAATTATTTAAAATATTTGGAAAGAATGGATTTCTGGCATCCTGTTCTTTAATGTGTATATTCTTGTTTAAGGAGTCGCCACCTAGTATTACGGTCACTAGGAACCTAACTGGTCAACAGAGATTCTATGGTTCGGAACTGGTTACATAAAAGAGAAGATATTATCACCCCTTAAACGTCCTGCCTGAGGCAGGCTGTATTGCTGGTTTCGTCTTAAATTACTAAATGTCTTATTAATTTATGTTATGAAAATTTGCTTATAATATTCCTGACTCTGGCGCCGGTGAATATTTAACTACGAATATTTCCAACTCTGGCGTTGGTAAATATTACGTAGCTATAAAAATAAATTTAAATCAATATTATTATTTTTTTATTCCCGACTCTGGCGCAAGTGAATAAATAAATAATAATACATTTATTTTTTTTATGCACATATTTCTTATTTTTTCTAGCTAAATAAAATTGAATAAACGAATAAAAATAATATAAATTTAAACCGGTATTTTTATTCCTAACTCTAGCGTTAGTGAATAAACCAATAAATTTACATTATTTTTATTTATGCATACACATTTTTTTTTTTCTCTGCCTCTTTTTTTTATTTTTCTGTTTTTTTTTTTATGGTTGAGCCGGGCTAGACCCAGCCCAGCATATATAATCTTTTTGGGGCTGGGCTGGACCCAGCCCAGCATATGTACATTGGTGGCTGGGCTCAGCTCAACCCATAGGGGCTGGGCCAGGCCCAGCCAGATCCAGTGACCTGGCAAAAAAAACTGAAAGGCACGCATGACTTGTTCACGCGTGCACAAACGCTGGTGAAGGTAATTAAATTACCTTCACAGTGTTCTTATAACACTTAAATTATTTCTTTGAAACGAAGATGCAAAAAAAAAAGGGATGAAATCATACCTGCTTCTGGCAACCGAAGATACTTGCAACGTTGGTGATGATTCTCTCCTATTGTTCCCTCTGGTTTAACGCTGAAAAGATGATGCCGGCTTGCTGTGTTTTGTTTTGAGTGTTTTAGCTTTTGTGCAGGGGTGTCTGCGGAGTGACTAGCAATTGCGGGATCAATTATCTAGGTATACTGATGTTCCTTTTCTTGTAGGGACGAAAACCATCGGCCGATCTAGTGACTCTCCTCTCATCTTTTCCCTTTCTCTGTATCCTTTTTTTGGGTTTTTATCTCTATTTCTGTACTGTGATTTGCTCTATTTCTGGGTTCTGTGTATTTTTGGTTCTGTTTTTGATTGCTCTGTTTGCTTTCTGGGAATTCTGGGTTTCTCTTTCGTATTTTTTCTGGGTTTTTGCTCTCCTTCCCCCCCCCTTTTTGGGTTTTTCTTCTTTCTTTTTATAGCCAAGCTAAACCCTCCCCTGGTGTCCTATCTTTGTAGGAATGTGTTTATGCCTCCACCACCGAGATCATGGGCAAGAGATGTGGTCCAAGATCAGTTTGTTGAGGATTATCAACTCCCTTGTTGAATCGGGAGCTTCCCTGTTGAAGCGGGAATGGAGAAGACGCACGACTGTTTCTAGGAACGGTGCCGTTTCGGCAAAAAATAGGAATTTTCAATTTGACCCCTGTCTCTGGAATTTCGCAATTAGACCCCTAAACAAATAAAAATTTCTTTCAATTTTTCCCCTTTTGGATAAATTTCAATTAAGTCCCTGAATTTATTTAATTAATTAAATCAAAGTTTAATTAAGTCCACAAACTTATTAATTCTTCTAATTTCATTAATTAAAATAATCCAAATTTTAAGTAAATTTCCAAACTTATTAATTCTTCAATTTCTGATCAATTTATTCTCAAATCTGATAATTTCATCCCTAAACTTTGAATTTGTGTTATTTTAACCTCATTCTCAAATATGTTTTTAATCATTGATTTTGTATTATTTATTCAAAAATTGGGTTATGACAGTTGCCCCCTCTTTATAATATTTACGATGCAAAGATATTGAAATATTTCATTTTCTTTAGCTTTATGTAGTAAATTTATAAAGAAAATTAGATACAGAAAGAACTTTTGCCTTTTTTATTTTTAGTTTTGAAAACTTTGAAGAAAACAGTAAATTGACACATGACCTTTACAAAGAGAACAAGTCATTTGGAAGACAACCCATTTTTTTTGTTTTGTTTTTTTTGTTTTGTTTTTTTTTTTTTAAATGGATCAAATTGTTTTAGGCAACCTGCCCAATGATAAAAGAAACGCGAAGAATTTCGTGAGTGGTCGAATTGTTCCAGGCGACCTGCCCAATGATTGAAAATACAAGGAATTTTTTTTTTTGTGATGGTATATTGTAATGGGTTACCGACCCAGATGGTCACATTGTAATGGGTTACCTGCCCAGTATAGGATGGTATATTGTAATGGGTTACCGACCAAAATGGTCACATTGTAATGGGTTACCTGCCCAGTATAGGATGGTATATTGTAATGGGTTATTGACCCAAATGGTCACATTGTAATGGGTTACCTGCCCATTATAGAATGGTATATTATAATGGGTTACCGGCCCAGTTGGTATATTGTAATGGGTTACCAGCTCAGATGGTCACATTGTAATGGGTTACCTGCCCAGTTGATATATTGTAATGGGTTACCTGCCCAGTTGGTCACATTGTAATAAGTTACCTGCCCAGTTGGTATATTGTAATGGGTTACCAACCCAGATGGTTATATTGTAATGGGTTACCTGCCCAGTTGGTATATTGTAAAGGGTTACCAGACCAGATGGTCACATTGTAATGGGTTACCTGCCCAGTATAGGATGGTATATTGTAATGGGTTACCGGCCCAGATGGTCACATTGTAATGGGTTACCTGCCCAGTATAGGATGGTATATTGTAATGGGTTACCGGCCCAGATGGTCACATTGTAATGGGTTACCTGCCCAGTGGAACAATACAAGGATTTTTTTTTAATAAGACGAGGGCTCGAAGGCACGCTCGAATGGAGATTGGATAGAAAATGCACTACCTTTGATGGTCGAGGGCTCAAAGGCACGCTAAAAAATAAATAAGACGAGGGCTCAAAGGCGTGCTCGAATGGAGATAAGATGAGGGCTCGAAGACGCGCTCGAATGGAGGTAGGATAGGAAATGCACTACCTCAGATGGTCGAGGGCTCGAACGCGCGCTCGAATGTAAGACTAGGGCTTGAAGGCGCGCTCGAATGGAGGTAGGATAGAAAATGCACTACCTCAGGTGGTCGAGGGCTCGAAGGTGCGCTCGAAAAGAAATAAGACGAGGGCTCGAAGGCACGCTTGAATGTAAGACGAGGGCTCGAAGGTTCGCTCGAATGGAGGTAGGATAGAAAATGCACTACCTTTGATGGTTGAGGGCTCGAAGGCGGGCTCGAAAATAAATAAGACGAGGGCTCAAAGGCGCGCTCGAATGTAAGACGAGGGCTCGAAGGCGCGCTCGAATGGAGGTAGGATAGAAAATGCACTACCTTTGATGGTCGAGGGCTCGAAGGCGCGCTCGAAAAGAACTCAGACGAGGGCTCGAAGGTGCGCTCGAATGGAGATAAGACGAGGGCTTGAAGGCGCGCTCGAATAGAGGTAGGATAGGAAATGCAATACCTTTGATGGTCGAGGGCTCGAAGGCGCGCTCGAATGTAAGACGAGGGCTTGAAGGTGCGCTCGAATGGAGGTAGGATAGAAAATGCACTACCTTAGGAGTGGAAACTGAAAGGTGGTAGAAAAATACAGAGATTTTTCTGGTGGCCTAATCATGGGCGGCCTGCCCAGATTGAAAAATTCTCAAAAATGAAAAATTTTCAACAACAATTTTGATCTTTGGCCATTTCAAGTTGGCCTTCCACTTGATGGATTTCGTTGGAATTTTCTCATATGAAATTTGCAAAACTCAGTGTCCAATGCCTCAAAGTTAAATGATATGCATGCATCTTTACTTGATTTGAAATATAGGCCCCCATTTCTTCATAGTCTTCTTGTTGCTTGGTTGGTGAGATCTTGCCATCTGATTTGAGTCATCTTTGTCGTTTAGCTTTCTAGCCCACTCGAGTTGGCCCATATAAGTCTATTTCCAAATTTGTTTGCACAACTCAGCATTTTTGGTGCCCATCGTGACCCACTTGCTTGCTAAATATTTTCTGATTCGTCAAATAATTTGAGAGGATTATTCATTACCCCTCGTCTCACTACTAAAAACATTCGGTATCACTTACTGAAAGGATCGAGCTGTCTTTTGTAAACCAAAATGCCCCCTTGTCTGGTTGAAGGAAATTACCATCTCCTTTTCTAGAATCTTGCCTTCTAAACACAATGTTGCCCCCTTGTATTGGTTATTGCCCCTAAGTGTGCTTCTGTCAGCGACTTAGATAAATAAAGGTTTTAAGAGGTCATTCTCTCATTTCTCTCCTTTTCAGTTTGATGGAGGAATATGGGTCTAGAATGAATCTTGAAATCTTGATCTTGCATTTTGAAAACAAAAATTATTTCGATGTGAGTCAAATAACAATTTGCTTTTGAAATCTTGCAACTCCTTGGTTATTTTCTTTCTGGGAAAAGAGATTATTTGCTCTTGTGTTTGGTAACGAGGTCTTCGGTGAAAACATATCATGAGATGACCTTTTGTTTTGAAGTGAAGGGCTCGAGAAAAAGCTCGAGGTTTTGTATGAGAAAAACTTGTCTCTTTTTGAACATTTATTTTTATCAGCATGAATAATAATGAGTAGTTTATTCTTGATGTCATGAATCTTATGAAAAAGTATTCTTTGCATTTTGAGAGCATTGTTTATTGTTCTAGATTGCTTACTTGCTTGATTAGAAAGGACTTCTACATGCACGTAACATAGGCTGTGGTTTTTGGCTATGAAAGAAAATGATTCATAAGGCTCAAAGAGTGTTTCAGGGTTTCAAAGACTAAAGATCACGATCAATAGTTTGACTTTTGACATCATTCATATTTTCCTTTGCCGCTCTTCTTTGATTTGCCCTTTTTTTCTTCTTTTTCATTGCTCCGCTAGAGCATACTCACTTTATCTTGGTTATCACTTTTTCTTGTGATATGGGCATGCCCCCTAATATTTGAGTTTTTTGGGCTCTTTTGCCTTTTGGCTTTCTCACGACTTTATCCTCTTTTTTTATCATTGAAATTTCACTTGCCCCCTTTTTTGTGATGTGGGCATGATCCCTAGCATTTGAGTTTCTTGGGCTCTTTTGCCTTTTGGCTTTCTCACGACTTTATCATCCTTCTTGATCATTGAAATTTCACTTGCCCCCAGTGTAGGGTGTGATCTTAGTCGGGATTTTTTTATGAAAGAAAAATTATTCAGGCTCAAAAAGGGTTTGCAAGGGATGTACTTATTTTAGAATGTGAAAGGAATAACAAAGATGGCCTTTCATCATTTCAAGCGCAAGCAACTATGATCAATAAACTTTGACCTCGTATAATATGATGGTTTATTCTTTGCAAAGATGCATTTCATGAGTTATGAGCAACAAGTTCACTACATACCATTATTCATACATTTAAAAACACATGATTCAAGAGTAATGGGGTAAGGGTGTTTATTCTTTTTTTCACAATTGTTTTTCTAATTTAGTCACCTCAATGATGGAGTTGCTTGATTCACTTGTCATTTTACAAGTAGAATGTCAAAAATATCATTTTTGAATAAACATCAAATTATTTTTTTGAAATCAAAATGCCAGATCAATTTGTTTCAAAACTCCAATAGGGAAACTGATTTTTGGTAAAAAAGATGAATTGTGTCTATGAGATCGCACAAGGCTTCAAAGATGTGTTTGTGAATCTTTATAAGAAAACTCTCTCAGAAAAAAAAAATGAATAATGCTAATCGTAAACATGATTGAATGACAAACTCATTATTTTCATTGAAACTTTAGAAAATAAGTTCAACAAGAAAGAACTTATGACAACATCTTGGGCTATGAATACTAGCATGATAACATATAAAAGGGCTAAACATTTAGCGATCATTGATTGGAATTTCTGGAATCTTTCAATCACTCATTCTCCTCGACAAAGGCATCTTTTCAATAGTCAATTGAAATCAAATGTAGATAATTCTCGACCTAATATCACCATAGCTTTATCTTCAAGATAGTTGATTTCTAGGGGTCGATGTGAAGCAATTAGCTATAGAAATGATAAGTGTCTTGGCAACCACCTTCAGTGAAACCGTTCTTCTCAGTCAAGTTAGCAATCTTACCTAACCCAATGACTTGTTCAATCCTCTCAACTATAACAACTAGGTCAGTGAAATGTTGTGCAGAGCTTCTAACCAAGTATTCAAAGTACAGAGCTTTAAAGGTGTCGGAAAATAAAGTGATCATCTCTTTTTCCAACATGGGAGGGTTAACTTGTGCAGCTAACTCACTTCATCTCCGAGCGTATTCTCTTATGGACTCCTTGTTGTCCTTCTCCATAGCTTGCAAGCTTAAACGATCAGGTCCCACGTCGATATTGAACTTATATTGCCTCATGAAGGCATCAACTAAATCCTTCCATTTTTTAACCTTAGTATTGTCCAACCGCATATACCAAGTGAGGGCAACATTACTCAGACTGTCTTGAAATAAATGAATCAACAGTTTCTCATCATGAACCACCTCAGCCATTTTGTTGCAGTATGCTTTGAGATGAGTTATGGGGCATTGAGTTCCTGTATATTTAATAAATTCTGGCACTCTAAAATTTTTGGGAATGACAACGTTGGGCACCAAACACATCTCAACAGCCTTTATAGGATCATATAGGTGAATTCCCTCAAATGCCTTCATCCTTTGCTCCAGGGCAATGAATTTGTTCAACTCATCTTCTTTTACCATTTTGCCCTTTTGAGATTCATTCTCTATAGAATCAATGGTAAACGTCATTCTTGTGGGGTATGCTGGTTGAAAATGCATGACTTGTTGAAAATCAGATGACAACCCATTTGCCCCCAGATTCTATGGATTGAAGGAATTTACAAGCATAGGTTCAGGCTGAGCTATAGGTGTTGCTTTTCCGGATTTATCTCTCAAGGCCTGCTTGAGTAGACTAGGAAGCCTTGCGACTTCTTCTTTAAGATTGTCCACCTCTTTTTTTATGTTGGTCTTCCAACTGGGCTTTTTCTTCGTTTTTCATTTGTCTTTTCTCGAAAGGGTTTATTATATGTAGGTTTCAATGGGGAACCTATATTTCAACCTGTAAATGTAAATCATGCAATTTATGCAAAAATGTTGATTCAATTAAAAATGCGTATGAAATGCAGACACGTCCTTCACGGTATGACAACCTAATAGGAAGATCCTAATTGTTGAGTGCATTAAAGGGTTGGTCATTATCTAGTTTCAAAGGGTCTCTTGCATGCTCAGTGATCGTCCATGAAAGGTCGATATGAGGCTTACAAGTAGTGTGAAAATAGAGGCCCTGAGTAATATCAGTTTGGCATATCAACCACTTCCAAGTAAACGATCAAGCAAGAGTTGGATGGTTTCACGAGTCTTACCCAGGCTAAAGCCATTGGGGTACCGTTACTTTCCCACTTATCCTAGATTTTCAGGTGTGTGTTCTCAATGTGGTGCATGACAATATAAACATGGATACATGCTAAAGCAGTAAATTCAAGAAAAATAAACAAATAAACATAACATAACAAACATTATAGCAATTGATAAACAAAAGGCAAAGCTTAGTCCATTAGTCCCCAGTGGAGTCGTCATTCTGTCGCACCCGACATCGCGGCGGCCTTAAAAATTATTTAAAATCTTTGGAAAGAATAGATTTATGGCATCTTGTTCTTTAATGTGGATATTCTTGTTTAAGGAGTCGCCACCTAGTATTACGGTCACTAGGAACCCTAACTGGTCAACAGAGATTCTATGGTTCGGGACTGGTTACGTAAAAGAGAAGATATTATCACCCCTTAAACGTCCTGCCTGAGGCAGGCTGCATTGTTGGTTTCGTCTTAAATTGCTAAATGTCTTATTAATTTATGTTATGAAAATTTGCTTATAATATTCCTGACTCTGGCGCCAGTGAATATTTAACTATGAATATTTCCAACTCTAGCGTTGGTAAATATTACGTAGATATAAAAATAAATTTAAATCAGTATTATTATTTTTTTATTCCCGACTCTGGCACAAGTGAATAAATAAATAATAATACATTTTTTTATGCACATATTTCTTATTTTTCCTAGCTAAATAAAATTGAATAAACGAATAAAAATAATATAAATTTAAACTGATATTTTTATTCTTAACTCTAGCATTAATGAATAAACCAATAAATTTATATTATTTTTATTTATGCATACACATTTTTTTTTCTCTGCCTCTTTTTTTATTTTTCTATTTTTTTTATGGCTGAGCCGGGCTAGACCCAGCCCAGCATATATAATCTTTTTGGGGCTGGGCTGGACCCAGCCCAGCATATGTACATTGGTGGCTGGGCTCAGCTCAGCCCACAGGGGCTGGGCCAGGCCCAGCCAGATCCAGTGACCCGGCAAAAAAAACTGAAAGGCACGCGTGACTTGTTCACAGTGTTCTTATAACACTTAAATTATTTCTTTGAAACGAAGATGCAAAAAAAAAAGGGACGAAATCATACCTGCTTCTGGCAACCGAAGATACTTGCAACGTTGGTGATGATTCTCTCCTATTGTTCCCTCTGGTTTAACGCTGAAAAGATGATGCCAGCTTGCTGTGTTTTGTTTTGAGTGTTTTAGCTTTTGTGCAGGGGTGCCTGCGGAGTGACTAGCAATTGCGGGATCAATTATCTAGGTATACTGATGTTCCTTTTCTTACAGGGACAAAAACCATCGGCCGATCTAGTGACTCTCCTCTCATCTTTTCCCTTTCTCTGTATCGCATTTTTTTGGGTTTTTATCTCTGTTTCTGTACTGTGATTTGCTCTATTTCTGGGTTCTGTTTCTGGGTTCTGTGTATTTTTTGTTCTTTTTTTGATTGCTCTGTTTGCTTTCTGGGAATTCTGGGTTTCTCTTTCGTATTTTTTCTGGGTTTTTGCTCTCCTTTTTTTCCCCTCCTTTTTGGGTTTTTCTTCTTTCTTTTTATAGCCAAGCTAAACCCTCCCCTGGTGTCCTATCTTTGCAGGACTGTGTTTATGCCTCCACCACCGAGATCATGGGCAAGAGACGTGGTCCAAGATCAGTTTGTTGAGGATTATCAGCTCCCTTGTTGAATCGGGAGCTTCCCTGTTGAAGCGGGAATGGAGAAGACGCACGACTGTTTCTAGGAACGGTGCCGTTTCGGCAAAAAATAGGAACTTTCAATTTGACCCCTGTCTCTGGAATTTTGCAATTGGACCCCTAAACAAATAAAAATTTCTTTCAATTTTGCCCCTTTTGGATAAATTTCAATTAAGTCCCTGAATTTATTTAATTAATTAAATCAAAGTTTAATTAAGTCCACAAACTTATTAATTCTTCTAATTTCATTAATTAAAATAATCCAAATTTTAAGTAAATTTCCAAACTTATTAATTCTTCAATTTCTGATCAATTTATTCTCAAATCTGATAATTTCATCCCTAAACTTTAAATTTGTGTTATTTTAACCTCATTCTCAAATAAATTTTTAATCATTGATTTTGTATTATTTATTCAAAAATTGGGTTATGACAATGATGAATTTTTTATTATTATTATATCCTATATTCATACATAGCTTATTTTATAAAATATAAATATATATGCCATATCATATTATATAGAAATAAGCCTGTGAAATATTTTTTAAGTAAAACCCATTAATATATTTTTTTCAATTTTAAAAGCTTAAAATAAGTTTTTTTTTTTTCATATGAAGAAAGCCAAATTAGTTTATGGTAAGAGTTATATATTTGAGTTTTTTTTTTTGGTATGAAGAATTTTTTTAAAAGATAAATACATACAAAAATATTTTGATGGGTTTTTTGGATAAATATTTTTTTTTTACGGGTAAAGGCAATTATCTCTTTAATATATATCAAATAATCATTACGAAATAAATATAAATACCTAACATCAAACATAGTCATGCATAAATATTACGTTCCGATGTCATATACATACATATTAGTTCAAATTACAAACATAAACATGCTAGACCGAATTAAACAAGTAAACATACTTGTCAAATAACAAACATAGTCTGAACCCAAATTTTTGACATATTCAAACCATCTTAGCAAGTAGGCTTGTAGCAGTGTTGGTTCACAAAATTTTGAACCTAAATTTTCCTCAAATTAGCATTTTTTGTCATAAATGCTTTTGCCAACATTTCATTTTGGACCAAATGATCAAATGCATCCCCAAGAGTGATCTCATCAACGCCTTCAACTTTCATCTCTTCCGCATACAACACATTAACATCAAGTTGATTTTTGCTGAGACTTTGAATTGCAGATGCTACATCTCCAATCTGTTTAGACAACTTTTCAACACCATCATCTTCATACATGCGATTTCTCTTCCTATGTTGCCTCTTTTGTGTACTAGAGGAAGATGTCTCTTTTCCCTTTGAAGTTTCTTCATATTCACCTTCATTTTTAATTGAAATTGATTGCTCTTCAATGTTCTCTTCCAAGTTGACATCAGCATATGATTTGGCATAATTTCTGGTTGCCATGTATTTTCCAACAACAATTGTCATTGCCTTGTACATATCAAGTTTTTTGTTGAGAAACTTGTCATGATTGGGGTGTGCCGTTCATAAAGTTTAGAATATGCAATTTTTTAGTTCATTGTATAGCATTTTAGAAACAAAAGTACATATAAAAATTACAAAGAGTATAATATTTATCATACCTTTACTTCTTCATCATATACATCTTTCTAAACTGTAATCATCTTCAAACAATCATCACAGCTAAAGCCACTTTTATTTTTAAGTTTGGTTATTATTCCCCATTCTTTTTTCACAGTCTTGAGATGATTGTCCACATGCTTAAGCTCACATTGGACGTTGAACTTTTGACTGATTTCTGTAGCCACCTTAACAAAAGATTCTGCTTTAAAGGTCGAAGAAGGTTTGCCTCCTTTAAGTGTCTACTCAACTAATATCTCAAGCAACATGTGAGACATTGGCTTCGACCATGTGAAGTGGTTGCCCTTGCATTTTTCATTCTACGTGGAACTCATTTCTACAAAAAAGAAATTATAAATTTATACAAAATAAAATCATACAATATTTAGATTTAATAAATTTCATATAAAAACTACAATTAATAATTAAAAGAGAAATTATAATAAAGTCAACATCTACTCCAAACACATAACAAATATAATACAAACTCAAGCAACACATAATAAAAACAAACACATATAATTAACACTAAATTACTAGTTTCTTTGAGTGTTATAATCATTCCACATGGTTGAGGCAATCATTTCTCTTTTTGTTATCCACTCCTTATTCTCTTCCCTTTCCTCCCGTTGACTTAAGTTGATTGTTCGTCTAATTGGTTCACTATCCGAACATACTTCTTCCATAAGAAAGTCATAAGGATCAACCCCTATTATATGATTATGAATAATACAACATGCAAGCACAACATCTACTTGTGTTTCATAAGACCAAAAAGATTTTCCATCAATTGATCTAAAACGACTCTTTAAAATACCAAACCCTCGTTCAATAGCAGTTCTCAATGAAGAGTGTCGAAGATTAAATAGCTCCTTTTCATTTTCTGGTGAACGTTCTGTAAACTCATTCAAGTGATATCAAACTCCAAAAAAAGGAGAAATGATTCCTTTTTAAATACTGTAACCAGCATCACCAAGATAATATTTCCCTATAAAAAAAAAACTATTACTATCTTTATGTAATAAGACATTTTATATGTTTATTGCATATAATACATATTTTATTATATACCTTCTGGAATTTTTAGACCATTAGATCTTGATAATGCATCACCTAAAACCTGTGAATCATGGGCACTTCCTTCCCAGCCAGCTAAAACATATATAAACTTCAAATCAAAAGTTATAGCTGCTAAAATATTTTGTGTTGCTCCTTCTTTTTGACCTCGAAACTTTCCTTGAATCTCAACAGGAACATTTGCAGGAACATGGGTACCATCAATTGCTCCCACACAATCCTATATAAACATGAAAAAATAATTTATAACATTTTCTTCTAACTGTAATTAATTAATTCATAAAAATATTGGTATTGTTTTCATACCTTAAAATAAGGATAGAATCTTCTATTATTCATTATCTCTGCTGGAACTGTATCCTCTGGTTCTTTAATAAAGTGTTTGTATAACTTAAGAATTGCTTTTAAAACAATTCTAAAGTAACAATGGATAGTTTCAACAGACCTATAGTATATACCACTAATAACCCGAAATCTTTGGTTTTGGCCTACAATTTGTAAGAACACAATTACTTGCTCCCTAATAGACACATTTTGAGTTGATCATAATAGGTTATGATTTGTGAGAACATCACACAATCTATATAAGACAACAGGTTTCATACGAATTTGTTCAACGCAATGTCGATCACCTCGGTTCAAAAGGCTGTCAATATAGAATTCTCATTGACCAATTGCATTTATACGTGGTTCTCTTGGTATATAAATTCTATTTCTTTCTTCTTCAATAATAGCTACCCCTGTAGCTATCACAGTTCTAGTTGCTCACATGCATGCTGCATTAATTATCTTACAATCCATAACATGAAATTAAAGTTTTCTGATAACAAAACCTAAAAATATAGGGAAATAAATATTAAAACAAGCATATAAAATACTTACACAATTAATACAATAAATTATGCTCAAAGAAGCTGATAATATACAATTCAGAAGTTCACAACGATCAATAACATCAATCATTTTAATTCTAAAAAATAATGTGATTATCGAATAATTAAATAAACATAAGTTTCGAAAATCATCTCATATGCGGCAACACAATCGAGTTCATGGCTAGGTTCAATTCTATTTTATTTTGGAACAATACCTACTTAGAGTTATATTACATTATATTTTATTATGCTATTAAACACATAATTTATAACTGAAATTGTAAATATATAGTATAATTGGTTCTACTACAACAATATGAATAAATTAACATAATTTTCTCTGTTCTCTCGCCTATCTCTAACTCTCTCCCATAAAATTAAAGACAGTTTCATTCCTTCTCCTCATTCGGTTTCATTCCCCTTCCCCGTGTTATAATCGTTCGGTTTCTTCTCATTCGGTTTCATTCGGTTTCATTCCCCTTCCCATCATCATTTGGTTTCTCCTCCCATTTCATTCCACTGTCATTCACATCTCATTCAGTTTGTCATTCGGTTTGTCGTTCCCCTGGCAATCGGTTTCTCATTCCCCTCTCAATCGGTCACTTACAATTCGGTTTCTCAAATTCCCCTTTCATTCCCCTCTGATTCCCCTAATTCCCCTCATTCCCCCTAATAATTTTATCGCTTATCATTGTTCATTCTCTCTCGCCTATCACAAATCATTCTCTCTCGGTTGTCTCTCTTCCCCTGTTCTCTCTCGGCTTTGTCTAACCAATCCCCTGTTCTCTGAAGAAGCAGGACATCATCACATATTGAAGGGCAAGGAGCAGGAGAGCTAGACCTCAAGGATCTGCTCATCATCCCCAGTTCTCATCCCTCTCTCACCCGATAGTTTACCCTCATGTTTGCGTCTCTCTCTTTGTGCTGGATCTGTCACAGGGTAGGGGCTGGTTGGGTCTTGTTGGGGATTTTGATTTCTCTCAAGAAGCTGCCGAATGTGGAAGAAAAAATGTGTGTTTTATGGCTTGATTGTGATGAGAAATTGGTTGTGTTTTTCTGCGCAGATGTTGTTTGAATGTGACGAGGAAGAAGAAAACTGGGTTGGGTATAAGAAAAAAAATTGACAGGCAGAAGATAAATTAACAGAAATAAAATTTTTTTTGGAACAGACAAACAAGATCAAGGATTATTTGCTATTATTCTTGCAGGTCTAAAAAATACGAAGAAGATGAAAACATAAAGGAAATAATATACAGAAATAATACAGAAATTTGTTGAGGGAAAAAATACCTGAACTGAAGAGTATGATTCAATCTTCTTGCTTTTCAATTGTTTTTGTTTTTGGACAGAGATGTAGAGAGGGGAAAGATATGTTTTATCAACGGAGCTAAAAATAGAAAAGTGTTTTCCTTTTGACAAGGAAAGGAAAACACTTTCCTGCAGGGAAAGTGAAATTTTTAGTTGATTGGAATTAGTTTTCCTTTGACTTATTTTCCTGATAGTCACCAAACATGGGAAAGTGAGGAAAATGAATTCCTGGAATTCATTTTCCTTGAAACAAACAAGGCATAAGATTTGAATTCGTAACCGCTTAGTCAACAAGGTTTTAATACCATATCAAAAAATCTTTTTTAAAAAAAACTTAAACTTTTAGATAAAACTCAAAAATATAAACCGCTCACGCAATCCTAAATTTAATCGGTCTTTTCATATGCTAATTGAGTTGTTGTTCATTGACCACTTGCTGTATTATTGATTGGTCCAATGGCTCAACAACTGCAATCTTATTGTCTTTAAAGGTTGTTTGGCACTACGGTCCAAACAGCTTTTTGCAAAATTTTTAATTTTTTTTTTTTTGCTAAAATTGAGTTCGATTTGTACTTTCTGGATCGTTTTGATGTGCTGATATTAAAAATAATTTTTAAAAAATAAAAAAACATTATTGGCATGTTTTTCGGCACGAAAAGCTATTTGAAAAGCAACCGCTACCACACTCCCAAACACCCTCTAAGTCAATTAATAATTCTGATGTAAAAGAAAGGCAGAAAGAAGAAACTTGTCCTTTGCATTTCTTTATCCCTTTCGAGCAGCTTTTTTCTTTTTTTGGGCTTAAAATAATTGGCCTAAACATTTAAAATGACCAGCATCTCCTCAAACAACAACTCTTTTGGATTGGATTTGAACTCCTTGAAGAACAGCCAAACCAAATTAGTATGCAATCAGTATGCCCTAATCTTCCAAGAAAAAAGATTTCTCATCACACAGAGGAAAGAAGACAACCCTATCAACAACCTTCCCGCTTGGTCTCCAATCTATGATTAAAATCTTCGAATTTGCAAGTTTTTTAGCAATAAAGTCACTCTTTCATCACCATAGAAAACTCCCCTACATATGCTTACGGTACCAGCAAAATCACATAATTGTTTTTTTTTTTTTTTTTAAATCAATTAGACATAAAATATGAGTTGATTCTCTTTTAATAAGACAATTAGGTAGCCATCGTAGCCTTCTCTTTCGTTTTCTACTAGCCTACATTGTATGTCACTCGTATTTTAGGGAGACACAGTGACATCATTTGCCTTCTCTACTTTAAATTAAACTTGCTTGTTTTCCTCTATTTTCCCTTGCTAGTAAAATCATTGATTAATTGCATGACGTATGTGATGAACAGCCTAAAATCTGCCTAAGCACCCATTAAAGAGACAGGAAGCCTCGACATAATCAATCCACGTGGAAGGCTATTATACAATTAGACAGTACTGTTGGACTCCAAGAAACTGTATCCGCACTCCATACATTCCCACTAATTCATTGTTTTTTCCAAAATAACAACGGGAGAAACAAGAAAAAGATAATTAAATATTAATTAGGGTATTTTGTTTATTTTATAAAAATTAAATGAGTGAAGGTGTGGTTAATTATAATTGTAGAGTCACCAACCCATGTACAACAATTTTCTTTATTTCAATATATATATATATATATATATATATATATATATATATATATTCATTTAAAATAATCCTCCTCTATTTCAACAATCTCTCTCCGGCCATGATGAAAAATCAAGATGAGATAGATTAAACAAGAAGTTCGCCTTCAAAATCACTATACATCAACAAATACCAGCCCAAATACTTGAAAAACTATAAGGAAAGAAAAAACCAGCCATATGTATATTTTACTTCCTGAATTTGAAATATTTTGTCTCAAAGAAAAATGTAGGATTAGTGCTTTCACCATCATCTTCAAAACATGCTTAGTAACATTGGCGTATATACAAAATTAAACCAATTACAGATCTGATTGCTTTGCTTATTATTTATTAAGAAGACACCCGAAGTTTTAAGTTGGACGGCAAGTTAATCCCATGAGCTCAGTAAGAAACATATATATATATATATATATATATATTCTTACGAGATTGAACTTTAACAACACTATATATATTGTTCATAAGGAACAATATTTTGTTCCATTATTATTTATTATGCTAACAATTTACTAATTCCTTTACTGTTTGGAGCGTCTCATATATATATAGTGTTGTTAAAGTTCAATCTCGTAAGAATTTTCCTTCGACACAATTTCAGAAACGATGAAACCCCACAGCTATGGAGTGATCTGTTATCTAAAATAATAAAAGAAATTACGCTAATAAAAAAGAGAATTATTTGTTTATCAGTCAGTCACTGACAAGAAGTAAGACAAAGCAGTGCAAGTTCCCAAATATGTCTGCTTTCAGATGTTCCAACTGCCACAGGTTGTTCGCTTGATCTGCTGGTTTTTCCACAACACTACTTCATCAGCAGTGTGTGTCTAGGAATTCCTTTTGAGCTGGCCAATACAAGACAACCAAGCAGCAGCTGCATTTCTTAGAGTTCTTTTTAAATTCTCTCAAAACACAAACTTATTTATGAATAAATAAGACAGTGACTGATAAGAGAGGCGCATGGAAGCCAAGACAGGCACAGGCAGAGCATGCGCGATCAAGAGAGGCGCATGGAAGCCATGCACTATCTTAAGATGCATAGGCGAGACCAGCGCCACCTTAAAATTGCAGTGACAGGGGTATTTTTTCAACTTGTAAGAAAAAGAAAAACAAACTTAATAATTTACAATTCACATAACCAATTTAACATAAATATATGTAATACAATTTTATTTCAACTCGATTCAAAATTAAACAAACTCGTTTTATTCCATTCAATTATTGATTAATTTGGTTACATAAAATCATATCATGTATTGAATTCATTTACATGACAAAATACTATTAATTTGATTACATGACATAATAGGTAATTTTAATTTACATTTACATGTTTACTACCTGAAGTTTAAGACTAAAATAAACTAGAAAAACTATTACTTTTGTCAAGTATGTGAAGATCCTGAAATGAACATACATTGTCATAAATACACATTATAATTACAAATATTAAAGATTAAATAATACCTCTAAAATTGTACCCTTAAACTTCTTTCTAAATAAAATATAATCTTTTTTACAACGATTAACTTATTTAGATATCGTTATTCACAAAAACAATATGCAAACATGGTCATCAACCACAAGATACCAATAATCCCAACCATCTATAAGAGTATACTAATATACTATCTATGACATTTTTAGTTGCCATTTTATATTTTTTTTATTTCAATAATCAACATACAAATATACATTTAAAGAATTTGCAATTATAAGATTTTATAACATTATAAAAGTGGCATAAAATGTTGTGCAACTTTTTAAGACTTATAAACACTCAGCTACTCCTAATTACTGCCTAACAAAGCCAATGTTATCATAACTAAGGAATTCATTATAAAAATACTATTTTGATTTTTATTCCATTCATAATTTCAGCCCAATTAAAAAAAAATTCACATCGTTATATACATTATGAGAAGTTCAAACTTTGCACCTATTCTTGAACATATTCATCCATTTCCATGCAAAATATAATCCTATCTTATACATGTAAACCAACAAACAACCCATTACTTTCCTACATCTAATACCTCTCTACAATGTAGTATTTTTTTTTTAGGCTATCATTCCCTAGATTTCCTTCTTGTGTAAGACCACCAAAATAACTTTATTTACACTATTTTTGGAGCTGTTTATTTTAACTTTCTTTTTGCACCCCAATCTTACCCTACAACTACTCATGTTCATTCCATCTTCATTTCCAAAATATACTGCTTAAACAACCTTATTTTATAAACATAACCTACTGGTCCCCAACATGCTACCAAAACAAACTTTAATTTTGACTTGATAATATGTTATTGACTTCTCCTCTTCCTTTCTATAAAATGAATTATATGTCCTTTTCTTATAACCTCTATATTCCCTTTCTTAACGGGCTTCTTGATTGCACATGTAAAACCTGTGCATGTTATTGGTCGCACGCTTGTGACCTGCGTGTTTTATTGGTAGTGCATGTCCTCCATATATATTTTTAATTGTATTACTTTCACAAATAAATTTTTAATTGTGTTATTTTAGGAGAATTGTTTCAACAAACTATCTTATTTTCACAAATAAGTTTTCAATTATGCTATTTTAGGAGAATTGTTTTCTACTATGCTAATTTATATATATAAAAGAAGAAGCTTCCTTTCTTAATGGATTATGTAGTCCTCCTAAATCTCATAAAATACTATACAGCATACGAAAATCTCAAAACATGCTTTGAAACCATCAGTACTAGCTAGTACTGGCTTGATTTTATTAAATTGACAAGAACTCCCAAGTGCCTAAAATGTCCTGGTTTCCTAGATTGTTAACAGAATATGTGGTGCTAAAACATTTGAAAAACGGAAAACATAATTAGAAACACCAAGTGCTTCTAGTTTATGTAGGCAAGCACTCAAAGTCTGCCCTGTTTTTTTAAAAAAAAAAAAAAACATTGCAGACATGATTTTGTGTCGGGTTCAGATCATATTGCTAAGGTCAGATTTGCCAACCAATGAAATTATTTAAGGGGCTCAATTAATTTACATAAACATGCTACATCAGGACGACTGCACATCAAGAATATTTTAGAGAATGGAATCTCGTGGTCCTTATGACAGACAATGGATCTTATCTCTTACTAGGTACATACCAGAGAATACATCTGTTTTTAATAGCAGAAGTTGACAGGAAGGGCATATAATAATTAGATGATAAAAATAAAATTAAATGTGGGCTATAATTATATTCAACAGCTACCTATTTTAATATATATAGCTTACAAAGAGAGGACCAATTATATCGTGCTTTCATCACCACTAACTGGTGATGGGCAGCTTTTTTGGACAATCTGTGATCAAATAGTAAATCAGGCTACACTTCAATCAGCATTTAGCTCTCTTAAAAAAATAAAGAAAGAGCAATAATGAAACTTGAAGAAGATTGGCATATAAATTAATATCGCCTCACATTTAAATCATTCATTTATAATGAAAAATATATCTAATACGGTATCCCATTAATTAGCATGCATGTAATGATGATCTTCAGTTTGCATCCAATGGAACTTGAAGAAGATTGTTTATGCCTTCAAATTAAAATCGTTAAAAAGGAACTGGAGATGACGAAATAGATATAATTAAGCTTTTAATTATTGTTATTATTATTATTTATTTAAACCAGCTCCTTTGATTGATTGTGCTTTTCGAAATGGCAACAGCTCCTTCGAAGAATAACGTGAGGCCATCACAAAAAGGCGAGTTTTGAATTATATGCAAGCAAATTTGGTTCGTTACATTATCTATCGCTGGCTAGCATAAGAGGAACAATTTTTAATGTTGAAAGTGTAATAAAAAAAATTAAAGTGTTATTGATGTTCTTCTAGTAAAAAAATTATTCAATATGAAGAGTTAATCTGATATCATTTGATTAATTTAATTGGTTTAAAGCTAATTTAGATAACTAATATAAATATAGTTTGATTAAAACAAAATTCAAAATAATATTATTTTTAAAAAATATATATTGAAATAATAACATTTTGAATCAATACGGATCAATTCAAATTTATTTGCCAAATCTGCAATCCAGATTATAAAACCAAAAAAACTTTAAAAAAGTAAATTAATCATGGCCACAAAATGTAGAAAAATGACATTAATAAAATGAAATATTGTGTTAACTTTACAAGTTTTTGGTTGAAAAGTCAGTTTAACACAATAATATTCAGCCTGTTTAAAGGTAATTTAATAAAATTATACTTTTACATCCAAGTGATTAAGACTTGAGTTGCTTAACTTAGCTTGCTTTTAGTTAAATCAAGTAATGCTTAATTAATGAGAAACTTGAATTTCTTAGTATAGGTATAAAAGGTCTCCTTTGGCTCATAGATAAATGCTTTCAATTACAAGCCTTTTGATTTTTGATTGTGGTGTTGGAATGCCATAAACTCGATTGCCTACTTGGCTTTTGGTTCTGAACATCTTTAAATAGTCATCATTGCACTTGACATGGTAAAGGTCGATGGGTTTTGGTAAAAAAAAAAATTGTTCTTTGGTTACTTAGATATTACATAATTAAAATTGAGGAATTTGTGTTGATAAAACAAAAATTGGCATGGTTACATCTTATATGTCTTTTTAAATCTCGGCTTCAACATAAGAAGAAACAAAAAAGAAAAGGAAAGGAAAAAGGTTTTAAGAAGAAGAGACTATACATTGAAGCAAGAATTACAGATAAAATAAATATTAAGTGTAGGAAATATGAGAAAAACACTAGCTTTTAAAGCTCTACTACTTTCTCCGCTAAACATGTGGCCTTGTCCAATAAACCAGTAATAATTGATACAATAAATCATTCTTACTTCATGTAATTTTATCTCTTCAGATCATGTCATCAGTTTTTTTTTAATATTTATTCTTACTTCATGTACCTTTAATAGATTATAAATTATAATGGAAAATCAAGGAAATAAAAGAGAAAAAAAAGTATGTTTTTATTCTTTAAATCAAGTAATAAACATCAACCAATAAAGAATATTTTCTTTGAAAATCAGGGAAGCAAGAGAGGAAAAACACTAGCTTTTCATTGATTTCAATACATTTGGTTTGATCACTTTCCATGGTTATTTATATTGAATGAGAGTTTCTTGAAGATATCGATTCAAATTCGATTATAAATAATGCAAATTTCAAAAGATTCAAATTCGATAATGTAGTTTATTTTTACTTTTTTTTTAATTTTATGTTGAATTTTATTTTTTTATATTTTATGTTATGTATTTAAATTGAAGCTTCACTGTTAACTTGATAAATTTATGTATATGAGTTAATGATTGATCTTGAAAAAATAATTTTGTGTATTTGCTTGGTAGACCAGATCGGAAAAATTTATGGCTCTGCGCTATTGCATGAGACCTTTTATTTTTAAAGGGAAAAAAAAAAAAAAAAAAAAGAGACTGGTAAGTACATAGTTAAGTAACAGAGCTCGGTTGTAAATTTTGATAATGTTAAACATGGATTGTTGAAGTTGCTTTTGGTTCATGATAAATCCTATTCTATATAGTAAAAGACTTCCGTATTTAGGAAAGATTGAATTTCTGCAAGTGATGTGATTGAGAATCTTATAAGATATTTGTTTATGTGATAGCTTTAGCTTTTAAAGCAAATCATGTAAATATCATATTTGGTAACATTAAAAAGCAATTGACTATTTATGTGGGGTTCATATATTTTATGTTGAAACCTCTGTTCCCACAAAGTAGTTGAGAGTTGCTTCTCACATCTAATAAGTGAATAATTCACTTGGATATTGTTCCCGTGAATAGTGCAAGGTGAATTTCACGTGGCACTATTCACATGAACAGTGCCATAATTCTAACTACTTTGCATTGTTCACGTGAACAGTGTCTACACTGTTCATTAGACTGCGTTCGACCTGGTAAAAAAAATTATTTTTATAAAATTATATTTTACTCGAAAAATTAGTGTTTAATATTATTTAATAACATTATATAAATTAGAATAACATCGCATAATAACATAGTATTTGTGGAATTTGATCGCAATTTTAATTTTGTTTCTAATAATATTTTACCTGATTTTGTTGCACGCTTAAAAAACCATGGAAATTATAGTCTTTATCATATGAATTTCATACGTGATGAAATTGTAAATAATTTAACGGAATAATATAAAATATTTGATATAAAATATTATTTATTTAATGATGTAATAATGGTAGTTAAATCTATAATATTTAAATTAAAAATTATCAATATTAATATATATCTTTTTTAATTATTTTATAACCTCAATTTGAAAAATATGTTTAACGACACATTAAACTACTTTTTATTCAACCTCAATTTCAATCAAAATTTTAACCAAATATATATAAATACCAAACCAATCTCAACCAAAAATACTTTTTTATAAAACAATGTTTTTCAAACTATAACCACAAAAACTACCACAATACCATTACTTTCCATTAGTTTGAAAATTTGCCACTCCATATATAAATACCAAAGCTAGTATTTACAGGTTTTTTTCATCAATTATATGAAAAAAAAGCAGATAAGTGTTTTTAGGGCACTGGTCAAGAGAATAGCTATTAGTTATATTGATAATTAATGAATTTTGAATTCCAAATTTTGAATGTCTTTTCTTTACGTGGGCATGAATTTGATTCAACAATATTAATTTTTTATTCATTAAAAATTTTGAATATCCGTACTTTATTAGGAAAATAACTATGAAAAAAAATACTATTCCTAATTTATTTTGCCACTCCATGAGAGCTAAAAATGGGAATGAACGTTCCATCTATTTCTTGTAATCCATACCTATGTCATCTCTAGTCCTACATTGTAAAACGTATTGATATTATATTGGTAATTAATTTAAAAATAGCATCACCTTCTTCTTCTTTTTTTCAGCAACACATGATATATCATTTTAGTTGCAACTATAGAAAATATCTTTAATTTTAGTAGTGTTTGAAATTATAATAAAGATTATTTTTTAAAGTATTTGTTTTTAAAATATATTAAAAAATAATTTTTTATTTAAAATAAAAAAAAAAATTTTCAAAATCATAATTAAACCGTCTTTGACTGGTCTTCGCGCAAGTGGCCGTCCGAACAGGACCACAGCGCCCCCTGACCTACAATAGTGGGGATGCGTCCCTTTCGGCTACGTATCTTTATCATATTGTTCATTGCGTGCCGGCCGCTTGATTAATAAAAAACATTTATGATTCGATCAAGAGACCAAATGCTGCCACGTCTTACGCCACACTTAGCTCATCCGTAGAATTTCGCTGTCTTTATCAATAGATGCCGAGCTGACTTTCGCTTTCTGTTTTCATATTTTAAAAATATTTTGAAAATATATAATTTTTTTATTTTAAATTAATATTTTTTTAATATTTTTAAATCATTTTAATACACTTATTTTTTAAATAATTTTTAAAATTAAAAAAATATTATTTTAATACATTTCTAAAAAAAATAAAATTATTTAACTATACTTTCAAACAAACAATTTAACTGGATAATAAAACTCCTGGATGCCCGACTTTATCACTGCAATCCTAGCCATCTGATGGCTTTTCTAATCACAAATATTTTTCTCAATTTTTGAAACGAGTAAACTGAATAATTTTATTTAATTTAAAAAACAATCATCATGATTGTTTTTATATACGTGAGATCGGCACTACTTGCTATTTATTAACAATGAAGATTTTTGCATCATGACTTTGAACAAATAAAGAAATTAAAGCGTTGACAGATGCAACTCGTGTTCCCAGCAGCTCCATTATTTTCATTTCAATAAATATACAACTGATTGAAAATTTAAAAAAAAACATCAATAATTATCCTATTTCTTAAATAGAAAAGAAAAAACCTTGTCACGAGTTTCATTATTCACAAGTTTATTATTTTTTATTAATATAAATGTCCGGGTCATTTTATGTGTATTTTGACTAATCTCATGAGCTCTAAAAAAAAATTTTCAATTTCAATTTTTTACTACTAAACCATCTACTAGATGATTTATTTTATACTTTGAATGATTTATTTTTACTACCGAATTATTTATTTTAAATTTTAAGTTTTTACGGGGCCTTGGTGTGTGTGTGTGTCTATATATATATATATATATATATATATATATATATATATATATATGCTTGCATTTTGTCCGAAACCTGAGCTTTCATTTTGATGATTTCTACCCTAAAGAGTATACGGTTAAAAATCCCTGTCATTTATGTGTAGGCCGCTAACCTAAAAGTGGAGATTTCACCCCCTCACCCCTCACCCCTCACCCCTTCCATAATTAATATGCTTACATGATTTTCTTTGTTTTTCTCCCTAGCAATCTGTAAATCCACAGCCAACAACTTACTAAAATAACATTATAAGACATCACTGGGTGGTTCAATGGATCAACCGATAGCCTGTCGGCTCTATGCCCTGATCTATGCCCGTAAAAACTCATGGTATTATTTTACTAAAATAATGTTATTTTAATTTTTTTTTAAGTATTAAAATGTTAGTTTATTCAAGTTAACTCACTTATTCATTATTCAAATCTTAAATTAAATCAACTTTAAAATTAGATCTTAGTTTTTATTCATGTTTGTTCTACTTGTTTGATTTGCCCCGAGCAACTAGAAGTAGGTTATATCTAGATAATAATATCAATTCAAAAATTAATCTAATCAACCCTTTTTTGAAAAATTAAGAAGATGACAATAAGGAAGAAAATAAATTTGAAGCCCGCTTATTAAGTAATAACATGCAAGAAGGTTCCTCTTGTTGTAACCCATTTTCGGGTCCCCACAAAAATAAATAAAAACAAATAATAATATCAAAAAAATAAAAAAAAGAAGAAGACTGGAACGGTGTCGTTTTGAACGACACTGTTCCTCTTTCTTCTTCCCCCCCGAACGTGCAGAAGGGGAAGAAGAAAACCTTTGTTTTTTAAAAAAATCTTCTCACCTCTCTCTTCTCGCACCCACCGACCGACCCCACGCCTTTGGACCATCGACCAAAGTCACTGGCCGACCAGCTGCCGCGTGATTTGCTCCCAAGGCGCACTAGCAAAAGGACCAGCTCCTTTTCCCCCCTATAAATAGAGATCAAACCGAAAGAAGAAAAGGGACCCGAACGGAGGAGAGAGAGAAGAAAGAAAGGGGAGGACCCGATGAGAGAGAACGAACCCGGAGAGAGAGGGAGAGAGTTATTTTTTAAAACTGAAAGGAGAGGGAAGTTTCAAACGAGGAGAGCACCATTGAAGAAAAGGCAGCACCTGCTCCTCTGCACGGGGAAGAAGAAGAAGGAAACAATTGTTGTCCTTAGGCTTCCCAGCCACTGTCACCTTCATAACCACTTGAAGCATCATCAACTTCCTCTCTATCACCACCACCACCATCAGCGCTGCCAAAAAAACAGCAGAATCATCGTGAGAGGGAAGAGCAGTGTGAGAAGCAGAAGAAGAAAGGAGAAGCAGAGGAGAACAGAGTAAAACAAAAAACACAGAGAAAAGGGAAGAAAGGCCGACCACCATCCCAGCCATCCTTCGGTCAACAACCGCTAGTAGCACCGCCTTCAGAACCGCCACAGGTCAGCCTTCTGCCCCTTATCTCGTTTTACTGTTCAACTTCTTGCATGCAAGAAAATAATTACCGGGTTACTGTGCATGTGCACAGTAACTGGCTAATTAATTAACTGGTTACTGTGCACACAGTAACCCGGTTACTATGTGTACAGTAACCAGTCCAGGCTTGTTTCAGCCCAATTTCCTTTTGGGCCGAGTCTGGCCCATTCAAAAAAAACTTTTCTTCAAAGAATTATTTCAAAAAAATATGTGATTTTTCTGTAATTTTATTATTGTATTTTGATCAATATCAGTTTGTATTTTTATACTGTAAAGATACAAATCCGGTATTAAAATACTCGGTTTTCGTCAAAAAAAATGTTTATTAAAAAAAAAATGTTTTGTTTTCATGCATACGGCCTAGTCTCTCCAATATATATATTATAACATCATATTTTCACACAACAAAGAAAATTTCAAAACAATATATGTAGTAGCATGTATTTTGGCTTTAATAACCAGTTTATTTAAGCCATGAGAACTAGGCCAATATTTCAAAAATTCCAAAAAAATTATTGTTTTTTTTTTTAGTATTTGGGGTTACGATCTTATACGTAAGACGTATTCTGAATATTAAATTTTTTGATTAACATCAGAATTACCTATTAAAGATAAGGATCTCCTTACCGAGGAGGACTTTTCTTGAACCATACCAACAATTAGGAAAACCTGAAAATACCTTAGATTTTATCAGACAATAAAACAATGCAGCTTACCTTAGATAGGGCGTATTTGGGGTGCTAATACCTTCCATTTACGCAATCAGTCCTCGTACTCGATCTCTAAGACCAGTTAGGGTTCCTAGTGACCAAAATACTAAGTAGCGACTCCCATTCCATTTTTCCCAACAAGAAACAATAAATAGATATAGATAGATTTACATTGTAGATTTAAAATGGAAGAAAACATGTGATTTCGCCGCGAGGCCCCACACGTGCGATACCTCTTATAAAAATATATTTCAAAGGGATAATGTTAATATTAGGGATATTAATTTTTTTTAATAAACTTTGCTTATTAAATTATGTAACATTTATCATAAGAGGAGAAATTAAAATTATAGAGCATGGATCATATTTAATAAAAAAATTATAATTTTAACATTGAGTAATAAGTCATGATTTCATATTTCGAGATGCAACTCATCAGAAGTACCCCCGTTGGAAAAAATTAGCACTGTTGTTCGAATAATAATAAATAAATAAATAAAAACAATAGTGTGCCGTTAACGATAATATTCGATAATGCAAGGGCATCAGTGTAAAGTTCCACATTCATTATTGAGCAGCACTGCCTGATTTAAGTCCCCTGAAAGGTGTATATAAAACCAAACAAGCATGGAATCATTTGCCCGAGCTTAGTCGATAATATCTTAATTAAAGCCTTAAAGACAATTGCTTTGCGTCCCTCGCTGGCTCTTGTTTCAGCTCCTTCCTCTCTCCAAAACCCCAAAATGATACACAGTTGATACACACAATTACTCATCGTAACACATTTGCTAGTTTTCTTAGTTCAGCTGAACCATGGCCATGGCTATAGATGGAGCCAAATTTGAGCTCGACTTTTCCAGCTATAGCAGCACAACCACCACCACCACCACCACCACAACCCCCGCCACTTCCACCGAAAATGACCGTGGCTGCAAATGGAATGATTGGTCTCCCATGGTCGACTGGGAGGCCTTATCAGGTGCCCAAGATGACTTTCAAGATCTCATCGATTCCATGATGGATGATGGAGCGTTAATGAATCAAAGTATTCACTTGACAGTACCAGACACAAGCAATTCCATGTCCACAAGTGACACTCTGCTTGTGGATGAAGAAACAAGCTGCAGCGACGATTTGAAGGGCTTGCGGCTAGTTCATCTATTGATGGCTGCAGCCGAGGCCCTTACCGGTCTAAACAAGAACCGTGATCTGGCTCGGGTGATATTGGTTCGGCTCAAGGAGTTGGTGTCCCCAGATGATGGAACCAACATGGAAAGATTAGCTGCTTATTTCACTGACGCCTTGCAAGGCCTACTAGAAGGCAGTAGAAGTATTCACAGCAATAAACATCTTTCGGCAACCAACAATGGGCCTTACCATCATCACCATCGCGACGATCCTCAACATCATCATCGTCATCAAAATGATGTTCTTGCGGCCTTTCAGCTATTGCAAGACATGTCGCCTTATGTCAAGTTTGGGCATTTCACTGCCAATCAGGCTATTTTAGAAGCTGTAGCTGATGATAGAAGGGTTCATATTGTGGACTACGATATCATGGAAGGGATCCAATGGGCTTCTTTGATGCAAGCTTTAGTTTCCAGGAAGGATGGCCCACCAACCCCACATCTCAGGATCACAGCTCTGTCAAGGGGTGGTAGTGGTAGGAGGTCTATTGGGACTGTCCAAGAAACGGGACGTCGTTTAGTGGCCTTTGCTGCGTCAATTGGTCAACCCTTTTCTTTCCATCAGTGTAGGCTGGTCTCTGATGAGAAATTTAGACCGTCTGCTTTGAAGCTGGTTCGAGGGGAGGCATTGGTTATGAATTGTATGTTACAGCTCCCTCATTTTAGTTACCGGGCACCCGATTCGGTTGCTTCGTTTTTATCCGGAGCCAAGACATTGAACCCGAGGTTGACAGCCATGGTGGAAGAGGAGGTGGGCCCCATTGGAGATGGAGGGTTTGTGAGTCGGTTCATGGACTCCTTGCACCACTACTCTGCCTTCTATGATTCTCTGGAGGCGGGTTTCCCGATGCAGGGTCGGGCTCGCGCTCTAGTTGAGAGAGTGTTTTTGGGGCCCCGAATTGCTGGGTCATTGGCTCGGATCTATTCGGCGCGTGGAGAAGAGGGTTGCTCGTGGGGAGAAAGGTTGGCTGCGGTGGGGTTTCAGCCAATCAAAATAAGCTTTGCCAATCACTGCCAGGCGAAGCTTTTACTGGGGCTTTTCAATGAAGGGTACAGGGTGGAGGAATTGGCTAGCAACAGGCTTGTCCTCGGTTGGAAATCTAGGCGTTTACTATCCGCCTCTATTTGGACCTCTCCTTCTGACCCTGATTTGTAAATCGGTTGCTCCTCCCCTTCCACGGCTGTCCCCCCAACCTCCAAGCTGTAATTTTTTGAACCTTCTCAGCCAAAATGAACGAGCATGTGCAGCGATGACAGAGCATCAACTTGTTGACTTGGTTTTAGTTTTAGTTTAAGCGGCATGTAAGATAAAAATAAGAATAGCGATTGCATGTTCGAGAATTTTAAGAATTCTGTCCACTGTGCTATTTTTTTTTTTTTTTAAATAAGAACTCAAAAATAAAAATCAATAGGTTTCGCGGTTACCGAGTTCTACGAAGAGTGCATTTGTTATTATAATAATATTATTTTTAAAAAAAAAATTTATTTATAAATACATTTAAATAATGCTTTTTAATTTTTACTTGATCTCCTTCGGTCAAAGAAATAAGAGAACAAAATGCGGTTTCCAAGTTGATATAGAGTCCATTTAGTATATTTTTTTATATTAACATATAAAAATGATTTAAAAAAACATTAATTTAAAATAAATAAAATTAATTTATTTATTAGACTATTACCGATCAGCCTAGTGGCATGCTTACTCCTTGTCTTTCGGACCAAGATTCTTAAGCAATTTGGGGACGTCATGCAAGAAAGTTCCGACAATTTGCTATTATCAGTAATTAGGGAATTCCCACTTGCTTCACATAATACAGAACCTCACCAACCATGTGTTACCTCTCGTATATTCCTGGGTTATGCGATTATACCGCTAGCTCTCTGTCCTGTTTCATCTTCCACTGCGCATCACCTTTTTTGTTCAAACTATAAAACATGCTAAAACTCCTACATATTTCACTATCGCTCCACATCTCAATTTTCTTTCCTTTTAAGTGTAAACCAAGAAGAAAAATATAGCCAATATAAGATTCTTGAAAAAAGTTCATTTTAATCCTAATAATTTCAATTGAAATTTATTGAAAAAAATTTACCTTTCCACTCTTGAGTTGGAGAGAGGAGAGAAAAGGTTGTTTGAAAATAGCAAGATGAAAAAAGTCATCAGATTAATCATTTTTTAATTAAAAAATTCATCATTTTTGGCATTAATATGTCCCATTCAAAAAGAAAAATTTGATGATAGTGATTTTTTTTTTCTCTAAACGTGCCTTAAATGATAGATTTGGGTTTGAAAAGCTTTTTTCAATTCATATTGAATTTTATCTTTTTAACCTTTTCTTGAGTTTTTTGTAGGGTTATTATATGATTTAGAAAAAAATTTATGTTATTGTTTAAGTGTTTCCTAGTCAAAATTTGATTTTTATATCAAAAAATTATCTCTTTCAATTTTGTAGTCAGATAGAGACATGTCAACTAGTTCTTGGTTTTCTACAAAAGTAAATGTTTTTGTTTAAAATTAAGTTGGGCGACATTGATAATCAATTGTTTGTGTGTGTTGAGTTGATAATGCATTGGATTTAAAATTTGTTGACCTTCCTCTGAAGGTTCGAAGCCATCAACTTTTAGGTTTTTTAAATGTTCATTCCTATTTTAGCTATGATATGACATGAAATGTTTGTCCAATCTACTACAATATAATACATGTAATTAATTTATCACTTAGAGCATAACTTGGATACCACTCTCTCTCTCTCTCTCTCTCTCTCTCTCTCTCTATATATATATATATATATATATATATATATATATATTAGATTGTTTTGGTACACTAATTTTAAAAATAATTTTTTAAAAATAAAAATATATATATTATTTTGATATATTTTAGCACGAAAAACACTTAAAAAAACAACCCCAACTACACTTCCAAACACAGATTTTATAAACAAGATCCAAAATTCATTATTGAAATTAAATAACCCTCAAAATGAAAAAAAATAATAATAATAATAAAGAAATAACTCAATAACGAGTGATAACAAATGTTTTAAATTAAATAGAGAAAGACTAGATTATTTTCCATCCCTTTTTGTTTATAAAAGTGATATGTTTTTAAGCATCATTAACGCGAGTTCAAGGACTGACTCATAATTTATACTTAATTGTTCTTGTTAGAGAAACTAAAACATGAATAAAAAAAATATATCTTATTTAGATTATAGATAATGATTTTGTGCCTGGCGCTGGGCAAGATTTTTTCTCTCTCTTTTTTTTTATTTTAATTTCTTAGGTTTTTCTTGATTTTTTTTTATTTTTAATTTGAATTTTATCTTTTAATATTTGATTGATTTTGAATTTATTATAATAATTTATTTTGGATTATTTTTATAAAATTATTTTAGTTGCAAATAAGTATTGCAAGATTAATAGATTAATAAGATCTAAATCAGTTTAATATGTTATTATTTTAATATTTTTTTTATAAAAAAATATTATTTTAAAATTTTATTGATATTTTGATATAAGCATAATGAACCCACTTTGCTTTTTTATTATTTAAGTTTTCTTGTTCTTTGATTTATATATATATATATATATATTTTTTTATTTTATTTATGTGGGTGTCCGGGCCAGCTTGCGTGCACCACGACTAATCTCACGGCTCACTGAACATCCTGCAAAGCCAGTGAGCATGTAAGGCACCGCGGGGATGACAGGCGTGCACGGTGAGATTTGAACCCAGAATGCAGAGGAAGGGAACAAGTCCCTTCAATCGCTGGGCAAGACCTCATGTGCATTATAAAAAAAAAAAAAATTGATTTAATTCATCGTGTAGCGCCAGACAGTAACCTGGTTTGGTTTTCTTCTGATACCGTCTTGTTGCCTATACAAGGCAAAAGAGTGGCACCATCAGGCCCAATTTCACTGAAATAAACTCTCTCCTTTTCCCTGTAAGGGACTCACAATATCATCAATGAAGACCCGCTATTCTGAAACGATGCCGGCCTTTTCATGGAAGCCCACAAAATTCTTAGCTGGGCTACACCCAGATTATTTGGGCTTTAGGCCATTCTTAGGTGGGCTACACCCAGATTCGTTGGGCTTTAGGTCATACTATGTAGTTCCTAAACTTCCGGGCTCCAGACAAATTTAGATTCACTCAGATTTTTTGTTCTTCCACGAAGCTGTTAATTGAAGTAATATTTTCAAAAAAAATATGTTTGTCCGCATATATTAAATTGAGTAATGATAGGCAGAACCAAAAAAATGCTCAAATAGTTTCAAATAATCATATCTATACCATTGTTTTTGAATGATATCATACGTAAATAGCTATATTTTATCATTATCATTTCTTTATATATATAAATACACTTGTAAGTTTAAACAGGGTGATGCATATTTAGATTATTAAAATGAAAACATTAATATTGAGAATTTTAAGATATTCACAATCATCTTTATAAGTAATACAATGTGGATGGATAAAACTGTTTTTTTTTTATGTAGAAATCTTTTGGAAAAATAAATATTTTACTTAATTATTTTATTTTTTCTTTTTAGTTTATATTTTTTCTATATTTATTTTTCTATTCATTATTATTCCAGCTTTTTTTTTATTTAAATGGAATAGTTTTTCTATTTTTATTTATCTATTCAATACTATTACTTTTACTTTACAAATGGATGTAATAGCCTTTTGATATTTTTAACTTGTAACAAACCTCATGGTTGCTATCCATGGGCTTTTCTGCAAAACAAGTTTAATGTTGGAACAAAAAGTCTTATGATACTCAAGCTGAAAAAATATCGGAGGAGTGTAGTATATGAAGAGAGTTTATATGTATACCTTGTGTATGAAGTCGAACACTTAGAGCAAAGAACTTGTATGGTTCAGACCTAACTTTCTTTTATGGTGACTAAGTGTATTTATATACTTAGTTCTTGGAATTATCTTATAGAATATGAAAATATTTTTTTCTAGAAAAAACTAAGTCATTATATGTTGTGTCATGCTTCTTATTAGTTGCTAATTGTATACATTAGTGGTTTTTTTTTTTTTTTTAAAGTTTTCATTGGTTGATTGTCATGCCATATATGTTATTGATAGAATTGTTGGTTAGTGACAGTGTCAAAAATTAACATTTGTGTAGAAAAGTGGTGTTTGATCTTCATAAAAATATCATGTGCTTAAAAAAATATGTTTACCTCAAAAGTTTATGTGTAGGACACCTGGAAATTAAATAAAATGCACAGAGGTGTGTGCATGATATGGCTTGGTAATGAAGTAAAGAAAAGGAGAGGGAGAGAGAGAGAGAGAAAAGGGAAAAAGAGGGTTGGTCGTTTGATCAGTATAAAATAAGAAGGTTGATTTAATACTTAGAAATGCATTGGAGGTGAATTGTTTTTCATGGGACATGTAATTTTTGGCCATACAAACTAGCCATTGTCGAGCAATTTGGATTAGATCAAAATAACTATATTTTTTAAAACATAATTCTATGCATCGTCAGCTCCCAAGTCTTTTAATTTCACGGGGCAATTTCAAATACTTATATACTTAAAGAGTATTTTCACTAAAGGAGCATAAACATGGAGGCATTTGTGGAAGGAAACATTGTATGGAGATTTTCATAGTCATTGTTTTAAAGATGTGAAAATCTTAATGCAGACATGGATGAAGTTTTTTTTTATATTTTTATTTGTTTTCAATTTTTATTAAAAAAAAAGAGGAGAAAATCGAAAAAAATTAAGAAAAAGTTTGAAATTAAAAATATTTTTTTCTCTGTTCAACCTCCATGTTTCCATCAAAACAAGGTCCACCTGGTCAATATGGGCCCAACATGTTGACCGGGTAAAAAATGAATTTCAAGCTATTTTGGATCAAAATCATCATGTTCGATCAAAATCGGATTAAGACGGATTAAACCATGTTGACCAGGATAAAAATTTAATTCTACATCATTTCGGTTCAAGATCGGTCCACTGATCAATATAGATCAATCCGTGTCAATCAGGATAAAAAATAAGTTTCAGGCTATTTTGGGTCAAAACCATTATTTTAGGTCAAAACTGGTCTACCAGGTTGATACTGAGCAAAAATATTTTTTGATGTTTAAAGTTAATTTTTTGATAATCAAAATTAATTTTTAGCAGTTGAAATAAAACTTTTTTAATATTGATTTGAGCTTTTATATTTATTATTATATATAATAAAACAAAATTTAATAATGCAGAATTTTTATTTTTCAATGTACTAGTTGACGCAAGTGTGAATTTTTTTTTTTAAATGCTTATTGTTTCATGTTGTGTCTCTACTCACTATACATAAATACATAAATGTAATGTCTTCTATGCGCACTAGCTATAAAAGCTGGTGCAAAGTTTTCAAAAAAAAAAAGAGAGAGAATTAATGTAATTTGAATGTTTATAAGGGTAAGATAATATTCATTTCTTTTTTAGTTTTTCTTCACCCTATTAATTTATTGATTTTAAAAAATAACAGCTTAAAAAATACAAAAAATATATCAACCAATAAATGTAATAGTAATTAGATCTAAACCCTTGATTGAATCTCATCTAATAAGGTTTACCACACAAAATTAAAAATCAAATCCTTCTCATCCCTTAAAAATATGTCATTTGATCTTATATTACCACGTTACCCGTGTAGCAAGTATCTAGTGCACTTTATCACACTAAAACAAGTATATGTTAATCATGATTATTGATCAAGTTTCAGATCAATCCAACCACAATCATGGGATCAATCTAGAACTAATCAAGTGATCCACAAGCTCTAGAGGCACCAAATTATCATGCTTGTGTCCGTATCGTAACATTTCTCAAAGACTCTCTCTTCCTCATCAACGATTCTCTCTCTCATCAGATCTCCTAATTCTAACCACATCTCACAGAGAAACCACAACATAAAAACTCCTCTTTTCATCACGAGCAAACCCCAGGTAGTGTTAATCGGCATTGACGTCGTATCTTGTTGAAAAAAGGTCGTGACATCTTTGGCCAATCGAAGCTTCAAGCAATTGATTATTTTTCCCCGACCATCAATGAGATCTACCAGATTTTTCCCTTGTTTTCTTGAATTATAACTGGAAAATTTTAGCCCCTTCTAATAGTGGCCGCGCGTGGCTTACAAGCACCACCAGAGGTATTTTTACTTTCTTTTACAAGTTTTTGTATTTGTTTTTTTAAAAATACCCTAAATAATAAAAATGACAACATGTGTCTAACACACAAATTTTCCCATCATTGCTTGTGGGTTCAACACCTAATTTTTCACCACCCATACAGGTCTAACACCCGTTCCAAAAATCCAAAATAAAAATATATTCTTTCTAAAAAAATTAATATTTTGTTTTTTATAGGTCATTGTAGGTTTAACAGTATAACTCATTGTTATGACGTAATCAATAATAAGTAACAGATTGTGATTATGAGTGATCAAATGGTTCAATTTACCGACATAACTTGATTAAAAAGTCAATAGGTGATGTTCAAAAGTAATCAAATTGGTTAACTTATGGACATGATTTGATCGTAAATCGAGGTTGTGATTACGAGTAACCAAAAAAAATTGTCAATTCATTAGTATTATCTTAAAGGTAGCAATTGAAAATTACAAAATAATTCATACCATAGAATGGCTAGTTTCAACTTTAGCATAAAGTTTATATATTATATATATATATATATATTTAAGCACAATAAACTTCTAGTAATGAAAGACAACCAATAATGCAACTTACCTTAAGGTAGGATGTTTTAGGGTGATTGTATCTTTATTTTAGTAAAGCTAGTCCTTTACCTTAAACCCTCTAAAAACCAGTTACGGTTTCTAGTGACCATTATATTAGGTAGCATACATTTTTGTTTATATTATCATGCATCACCTTTTGAGAACACATACTTTAAACTTTAGGACAGATGGGGAAGTAGCGGTACCTCAAAGACTTTTTAGCCTGGGTAAAACTCCTAAAACCATCCAACTTTTTTTTTTAAAATTATATATTTGAGTATGTTTAATATGTCGACGTGACACGGTCCTAACCTATATTATTTGTACCTAATAGGCCTCACATCAACCCTTATGAGATGATCAATGAGCAAACAAAAGACGTTTTTTAAACCAATTTAAATAGGAAACCTATATATGTGTACATAATGGATGGAACTTTTTGTTAGGATATATCCTGTAATATCATTAATACAAGTCTAATATGCATAACATTTAAAACCTCAAGACTATGGGTTATAAGATGGTTGTCACACAAGAGATTACACTTGTTCAATTTTAGCAAGAGTTTGAGTCATTATAGTTGACTAAAAGGGATTGCTCGAGACTTAATGCTAGTGAGTTGTCTTATATAAAGAGTTTGAATGGCCTTATAAATGACACTAATAAATTCATGCAACTATAGGATGAGATGAGTATACAATATTAGGTGGATTTTACAAACAACAGGTAGGTTACCCATAAGAATTAGACCAACTTGAAGAATCTTTGAATGATTTAAAAGCCACCTGGATAGAGACAATAAATCTATTAATGCCATGCGGTCTTAGGAAACCCAACATGAATAACAGGGTTAACCATAAATGTTTCAGGATGTGAGAAACTCCTTGAAAAAACTTTGCAAAGAATCGTTAAAATGATACAATTCTCAGATCGAGGCAAATCATTAAGATGGTACAATCTTGTCTCAATCCAAGTGCACATGTGAATTAATTTCTACCTCACTTTTTGACAAAATAATCCCTTTATGGACCTTAGTCTTTCCAATGTAAAAGAATCGCTGAGATGATAAAATTCTTTTCTCATTTCTTTTCTGATCGAAGCAAATCACTGAGATGACACAATCTTTTCTCAATCTAGGTAGATCTCTAAATCGATTCTATCTCAATTTTTGACAAAAGGATCCTTTTATGGATTGTAGTCTTTCTAATGAAAAAGAATCACTGAAATGATACTATTCTTTTCTCATTCTCTTTTAATCAAGGAGTATCATTGAGATAATATGATTTTGTCTTGATATAGGTAGATCCGTGAATTGATAGTACCTTAATTTTCAAGAACATTGATCTTTTGTTAATCCATTTCAAGAGATCTTCATCATTTTCTTTTCTTTACATATTTACTATGTAAAACCTTTTTCAAAACTTTGTGTCATGAGCATTGTAAAAAAGAGTCACCTAAAATTTTAGGCCCCTCAAAATTTCCTCATGTTTTATTTGTTTTCTATTTTTATTAAAAGAAAAAGAAAATTCAATTTTTTTATAAAAAGTTCAAAATTCAAAATATTTCTTTTTCTCAGGTTAACTGCAATGTTTCCATCAAAACTGGTCCATCATATCAATACAGGTTAAACCATGTCGACCGGGGTAAATGAGTCTTAAGTCATTGCTAGTTAAAACTATCATTTTTGGTTAAATTCGGCTCCACCAATCAATACAAATCAAACCATGTCGACTAACATAAAAACTATGTTTTGTGCCATTTTAGGTCAAAAACATCATTTTCGATCAAAACTAGGTCCATTAAGTTAATATAACAGAAGACGAAGGAGATCAAAAAGAAGAAGTGGAATTAGTCTTAGGCGAAAGGAGAAAAAAATAAGACCAAGTAGTCAAACTATGTCAATAAGGGTAAAAATGAGTTTCAGATTGTTTTGGGTCAAAACCATTATTTTTGGTCAAAACCGGATCCACCGGATTGATGTTGATCGAAAGATATTTTTCAGTGTTTTGAATTTTTTTTGGAAATCAAATTTAATTTTAGTGGTTGAAACAAACTTTTTCTAATATTGATTTGAGGTTTTAGTTTTACCCCTATATATATTTATTATTATATATGAGAAATCAAAAATTAATAATGCATAAGTTGTTTTTTTTAACTGAGAAATGTAGGTGAAATTTTTCTTTAAGATACTCTGTGTCTCTTACTCATTGGCACACTGATTTACTATAAAATACTAGTGCAAAGTTATTTTTTTTTTAAATGGAATGTAATACAATTAGTTTTTCTTCATCCTAGTAAGATATAAATTAAAAAAAAAAACAATTTTAAAAAATATCAAAAATAAGACAACAATAAATGTACTAATAATTAAATCTGAATCTTTGATTAAATCTGATCTAATAGGCCTTACTACACTAGATTAAAACCCAAATCTACCTCAACCCTTAACAAATATGTCATTTAGTTCTATATTGACGCGTCATCTAGTGTATCAAGCATCTAGTGTGCTTTATCATACCGAAGCAAGAATCTATCAATCAAAATCGCTTGATCAAGTTTCAAATCAAGCCAACCACAACTGAGGGATCAATCTAGAACTAATCAAGCGGTCCACAAGCTTTAGAGGTGCTAGATTACCATACTTGTGTTCGCACTGTAGCATTGGGGTATTTTTTAAATTTCTATTGAAATTTAAGGTATTTCGGTATTTTTCCTAGCCAATAGCATTAGGTAAATGCAAGGGTTTTGGGGTATTTTTAATATTTTTTTACAAGTATTTGTATTTTTTTATATATTTTTTAAAATACCTTAGATAATAAAAGTGACAACACGAGTGCAACACCTGAATTTTACCATAATTGCACGCGAGTTCAACACCCAATTTTTTACAACCCGTAGGGGTCCAACACTCATCCCAAAATCCAAAATAAAAATATATTCTTTCTAAAGAAAATTTATTTCTTAGGTCATTGTAGGTTTAACGGCATAACTCACTAGCATGACTTAATCGATAGTAAGTAACAAATTGTGATTAGTAGTGAGAAAGTGGTTCAACTTATTGACATGACTTGATTGATAAAAAGTCATAGATGATGATCACAAGTGACCAAATTGGATAGCTTACAAACATAATTTCATTGATAAATAATCACAGGTTATGATCAGGAGTAACCAAAAAAAATATTAATTCATTAGTATTATCTTAAGGTAATAATTGAAAATGAAAAAAATAATTCACACTATAGAATGGCTAGTTTAACCTTTAGCCTAAAGGTTTTTTTTTTCACATTTTCTTGTTTTCACCTTATAAATGAAACACTGATTAAGCACAATAAACTTTTAGCAATGAAAGACAACCAACAATACAGCTTATCTCATGTAAGATGTGTTATGATGATAATATCTTCCTTTTAGTATAACTAGTCCTTTACTCTGAAATCTCTTAAGACCAGTTGGATTCCTAGTGACCATAATACTAAATGGTGACTAATAAACAAGACCTTTCCCCTTGAAGAAAGAAACGCTAGAAAACTTGTTTCAATATTTTTTTCTATAGAAATCATTACGATGTCTATTGAGTTGCAACAAGAGTCATGAAGAGGTTTTGTTTTCACAGAGACATTGAGACTTTTCATTTCATGAAGACAAAGAATATTTGTTGGAGACTATATAGAAAAACTACTGATTTTACTAAAATGTTCAGAAATATTTTTTTGAGTAAATGGAGATAATTTCCTTAAGATCATCTATTTTTAGGTAACTCATTACATGTTTAGATTTCTTTTGTTTCTTGCTTTAGTTTTTATTTATTAAATTTCTTTCCTTTCTTGCTTTAGATTTTATTTATCTTTTCATAAACTATTGAAGGTAATAACCTCTGGTAATCAATCTTTCTATATACATTTTTAAAGCATGGTATTCCTCAATGTCATGCCAATGAACAGCTAAGACCTTAGTATGTGTGGTTGTTAAAGGTGTGGTTAAGAGATTATTAAATATCAGGGGATCATGAATGCGTCTCTTGATATTTTTCTCAGATGTCTTAGTAGGAGAATGATGATGTTGGAATGTTTTTGCTTTTTGTGGCTAAAAATAAGGATGCCTTTATCTGTTTATGCCTACTTCTTCCATTCTAACATACTTTTTCAACATTGAAGAGAGTTTTATCAAAGAGAGTATACAGTCTTTCCCATAATGAATAGTTATAAATTTTGTTAATCAAGGCTTTTATAAAGATGAGTTCAAGTAGCCTTTCCATATTAAACATTTGGAGATGTACCTTAATGCTCACATCTTCTTATTGTATGATGGTGATGAGCTCAATAGTGCTTTTTTTAACTAGGATGTTCCTACTAAAATGCTAAATAAGATTGGTATTTAGATCATGAAATTCAATGATGGAGATATATTTTAGGTTGTGGTACTATACAGGAGTAGATCTATAAAGTTTTGTTAAAAGAACTATGTATGTAATATCATTGTCTTGTACAACAAACTTTAGAATGCTTCTTTCATTTGTATGTGCTTGTTGAGGTTTGTAAGTCAATCATAATTGTCTAGGCTAACCTTTGTAATGATGCATTGTTTGATTAGATGAGTGTGCAATATTTTATGACAAAGTGGAGATTCTTCTACTTGATAAGGATTGTACTTGTTCAAAAAAAACTCATAGAGTTGTTGATCTAGTCTCACATTTGGGTCTTTTCCTAGGAAGAGTACATGAGTTAGATTCAAATAGAGATCGATGAAGATAATTGAATCGTTGTTTAGAACATCCAATGTGGAAGCACTTTTCATGGTGAGCGTAGCTCCTTCTAAGTGTAGAAGTGTTAGTATCTTCATGTCCACTTGTTTACATGTCATTTTGCCCTATCTCATCAGGTAATTAGAGTTGTATTTGTGCATTTAGTGATGTATACATGAGAGCTTGCTATGTAGAAAAACAAAGTGCAAAGATGCAGTTGTATAAGTGTATTAAAATTATTAAACATCTACACCCAATGAGAGAGTTGTTGAAGACAGTGGAACTAATATATTGGTTATGAGGAGATCAATTATTCTCCTTTGTCTCAGGATTTTATCAGCTATGAAAAGTACTTTTTATAAGGAGTGAAAAAGAATGACTAGCCTTTATTCAATTTTCCATAAGCAATGCCATTGATAAAGTCAGGAAAAACTTCAGATATAAATTGGGCTTTCCATGGTTATGTCTTGAGTTGGTGCATGGCTAGACTTAGCTATGATCCATGAGTTTTTCCTATAAAAGAAGTCCCTTGTCAGAACATGGGACATTTTGATGTTTAAGTTAACAAATATGGACGAAGTGTAGTGTATAAAGAGAAAAAAATATATATACAAAGACATTATATATGTAGTCTATGTATAGAGTCTAGGACTTAGAACCTAGAACTTATATAACTCAAACATATCTTTCTTACATGGTGAACTTGGAATTACCTTATAGAGAAGAAAAAAACATTTTCTAGAAAATTGAATGATCGGGTGTTGTGTCATGTTTTTCATTTGTGAATCCGTTGCTAGAAACATTTTTCTTAAAAGTTTTCACTGGTTGGTTGTTATGTCATGCATGTTATTGGTGGATATGTTAATAGATGATAATGCCATGAAATAGCGTTGGCCTAGAAAATTGATGTTTAATCTGTATAAAAAATATTAGGCATATATAAAAATGTTTGTGCCTGAAAAATTTATGTGCATGCCTCCTAAGAACTTGACATGGCTTTGAAATAATTAAAAAAAAAGAAGAAGAGAGAGAGAGAGAGAGAGAGAGAAGAAAATGAGAGAATTTAGGGTTTGATCTTCATAAAAAAAAAAAAACACCAAGGTCGACTTAGTTTAAAGGTGAATTATTTTGCTATCTCTATAAAAATGTATGAAAGGTGAATTATTTTGCATGAAAGATGTAATTTTGTTTATAAAGCATTGGTCATGCAGAGCTCCGATTGATATTGTGGTAACGATTGTTTTTTCAAAATACTTTTTGCTTGGAAATACATTGAAATAATATTTTTTATTTTAAAAAATTTATTTTTGATACCAGCACATCAAAATAATCTAAAAATATATAAAAAAAATTGAATTTATATATATTATATATATATATATATATATTTACAAATATTTTTAAAACAAAAACAAACATGTTAACAAACTCGTGATTATCCAATGTGGACATAATGTCTTCCAACTATTCGGGAAATGCCTAAGTTGGATTTTTTTATATATATAAAAAAATCCTTTATCATCACAAATGCATATAAAATCCTACAATATGTCGAACTGGATATTGCAATGTCAATAATAGTATCTTGGATTCGGTCAGCATGTACTGGATTTGACAGTCTCTTGACCAAGGACTACTCTTTGCCGTTTCAAAAAGGCAATAATAGCATGGGTGAAGTCATCGTATAATTTAAATTAAATAGAAAATCATGTGTGAAAGTTAGAGTAAAACTTTTTCTTTTTTTTAACCCAACACAATTTGACCTTTTAAAAAAAAAAAGGTCAAATTGTGTTGGGCTGATTGGATTGGTCTTGACTAGGTTTTTAAAATCCAGTTTTGTGATTCACGTTGTTAAATAATCCAAAAAAAAAATAAAAAGAAGAGGCTAGAGTTTCATTGATACTATATAACATAATAAATTACTCAAAAAATATTTTAACTTAATTTAAATACAAAAAGACTATATGTAGTTTAAAACAAAGGAGACTGGATAGACTATTCTACCATTAATAAATAATAAAATAAAATAACCCTATATTTCTTAGCATCTCCCCTCAAACTCATGATGTGACAATTACAAGCACAGAGAGTTTGCCAAGTAGAAAACGAAAGCGGGAAATAGAATACGATTTGATAAAGAAATCTACAATCTATAAAGAAAAAGAAACAAAAGACAAAGTAATGGTACCATGCTTGAGATGATGATAAGTAAGATGACAATCAATCTCAATGTGCTTAATTCATTCATGAAAAATTGAGTTGTGAGCAATCTAAATAAAACTATGGTTTTCATAATATATAAGAGTGGGATGAGAAAAAGAAACTTTCATATTTGCTAGTAACCAATAAAACCAAATAATCTATTCAGTAGTACATGTCATAGCATGATACTCTTTTTTAATTGAAGATTGAGAAACAATAAATTGTTTATTTCTCTTCCATGAAATAAAAGAATCACCCAGAAAGATAAAAAAAAAAAAAAACCAGTAATAGACTTACAATTTGTGGGATCACTATCATAATCAGTATTAGAGTATGGACATAGCTCTAAGAAAGAGGTGGATGGAAGTAAAAGACTCTAAAAGACCGTGCCCTGAAGATATCGCAAAGTACAAAGAACAACTACCTAATGAATGTAAGTAGAAGAAGCAACAAACTAACTAACAACATATCAAACTCCTAATAATAAAAAGTCTAGATGAGTAATAAAAGATATATCAAACTCCTAATAATAGTATAGTATAAAGTAGGATTTGGCAAGAGTAAACCATCAAAAGAAGAATACTTTGCCTTAACCTCAATGAGAGTATCTATAGTTTTATTATTAGAAAGTCTAGCCCGCTCAAAAATATCTATAACATATTTCTACTAAGAAAGAAAATAACCTATGATGAGTAGGCTACCTCAATAACCAAGAAGTATCGTAGAGAACCCAAATCCCTTATTTCAAACTGTTTAGCTAACTCTGTCTTTAAAATTAAAATACGATTAATATCATCACTAGTAATAATCATGTCATTAATATATAAAGATAGAATGATACGATCTGCATTAATGCACTAAACAAAAAAACTAGAATCATGATTATTAGAAACAAAACCAAGGGAAGAGATCACAAGAGAGAATTTCTCAAACCAAGCACGAGATGCTTGTTTGAGACCATATAAAGCTTTTTTAAACTGCAAACATACCCAGAGTCATGTGAAACACTAAGAAGGGGCACCGTATAAATTTTTTATTGAAGATTTCTATTCAAGAAGGCATTTTTAATATCAAATTGAAAGACATGCCATAGAGAAACCAAAACTACTGTAATAAGAGTGTCAATAGTAGTTATTTTTGCAAAAAAAAAACATTTCTCCTTATAATCCATACCATACTATTGAGAGTATCATTTTGCAACCAACATAGATTTGTATTGCTCAATAGATCTATTAGAATTAAACTTGATCTTATATACACCCAACAATAACTAATAACACTTTTACTAAGAGGTAGAGGAACCAAATCCTAAGTATCTATCTTATGTAAGGCAGAAAGTTTCTTATCTATAGCTTGTTCTGAAAGAGAATCAAGAATTGTCTATTTAAAAGAAGAGAAATTAAGGAGATAATGAATTAAAGCTAAAAAGGAAGTAAATGATGAAAAATAACAAGAATAAATAAGATCTAGTAACTTTATGGACTTATGAATGTGTATGGATTGACTTAGAGACATCCACAATCTCATACGAAATTAAGGGGATTGTAGAGGAGAATAGAGCTTTAGATGTGTTCTAGAGTAAAGTGTCAATACTTATTGAATGATTAATAAGAATTGGTCAAACATGAGAAGGGGTATTTAAGTTACTAGGAACCTGAGTGATGAACTATCAGAATCCTCAGAAAATAGATTTATAAGAATAAGATTCGTTCTAGTCAAGCTATGAGTAATTGATGGAATGGAAAAGAAAGGTATATGCTTGAAAAAGACAACATGACGATACACATAAAATTTCTAAGTAATTGGATAAAAAATGATATTCAATTTTTTTTTTATCTTCACCATAAGTAAGAAATATACAAATAACAGATTGAGAGGACAACTTGCTATGTTTTATATAAGGACGGAGAACAAAATAAATACATCAAAAAACTCTAAAGAAAGAATAATTAGGGGCATACTTATATAGCTTTTCAAAAAGATATAAACCTGAAATATAAGAAAGTAGAATTATATTAATCAAACTTATAATAGTACGAACAACTTCACTCTAAAACACATTAGAAATTGAAGCTGATAATAAGAGAGAATGAGTAGCTTTAATAATGTGCCGATACTTTCTTTTAGAAACGTCAATGTGCCGATACACGAGGTTTGGTGAATAGTTTCATTTAAGACAAGCAAGTTACAAAATTTATTAAAGGTGTATTTCCCACCCAAATCACACCTAAAACATTTGATAATAGCAAAAAATATTGTGTTTTGCAAGAGCTCGAAAAGCTGTATATATCTCAAAAAATTTAGAATGATATTTCATTAAATAAACCCAACAATGACGAGTATGATCATCAATAAAATAAATATAATATCAATACCCTTCTTTTGTGAAAACAAGAGAAGGTCCCCACATATCAAAATGAATCAAATCAAATGAAGAAGAAGAAATAGAAATACTTCGATTAAAAAGTAAACTGAAAAATTTTGCCAGTTTACATTTACTATAATAAAAAATATCACAAGTTTTAAATTTTCAAAGGCTATTATGGATACCAAAAATCTTAAACGAGAAGACAAAACATGACTTATACGAGAATGCCATAGATACAAATTAGAAAAAGAAGGACTCAAACGAAAATAAGACAAATCAATACTAGCAGTAATAATAATAAGCACTTTTAACTCATCCAAAATATAAAGTCCCTTCTCCCTACAACTTGTCCCAATCAGCTTCTAAGACATCAAATCCTACACACAATAAAAAGAAAAGGAAAATATGATTAAATAATTACCAGAATCATATATCTGACAACAGAAGTAAGATTTAATATGAAGTACAGAATAAGATAGACATTAGAGAGAGATAGCTGAAGTGTGATAACATAACCAATGCGTGCTAAGGGCATATGAGTGCCATCAATAGTCATAACATGATTAGAAGATAAAGGGGACACAGAAGCAAAAGATGAAGAATCTGGATATGATGTGAAGCACCAGAATCCAAGACTCATTAAAAATGTGACATATCTAAAAAACTATGAGGCAACTAACTTATGAAAAAAGAAGCAAACATAGTTTGTGGCTATAAGGAGAAAAACTTTTGAAATTAATCAGTTAGAGTACTAGGATTAGTGAAAAGACTTGATGAGACTGTTGTTGCAGTATTATGGTGTAGTGGTTTGTAACCCTAAAATGATCTATGAGTATTAGATTGTGACTAACTAGGTTTTCAAGCTTGATTCTGCTGTTTCAGCTTAGAACAATAAGTCTTTCAATGACCTTTCTGCTTATATAAACTACACACGTCGAAGGCAACCCTTGTTTAAGGCTTATTTTTTTTTACTGGAGAATGACTTAGAAGGTAATGCTAGTATATAAGGATTAGAGGTAAAGAGAATTCCCTTTTCAGAATAAAACTAAAGACATATTTTTTCAGCTAATAACTCATTAACAACTGAGTAATAGAAGGAAGTAGAGAACGATGTAAAATTAAACTTCTAAATCTTTCAAAATCATTGTGAAGTGTCGTTAAAAACTGTACCAATCATTGCTGCTCTCTATGATCAATATAGGCAACACATGCATTTAATTATGTTGATTCTATAAAAAGCCAATTGATTCCAAATATCTGTCATAAAATAATAAAACTCATGAATTCTCATATTTTTCTAATGAAGAACTAGTATGTCCTTCTCCAATTGATATTACTTTGTAAAATTTAATTGAGTAAATAACCTTTGCAGATGATCTCAAACCTCTTTCGTTGTGTCATACTTCACTAGCTGTGTGCCTATGAAATTCTCAATAAAATTGTTAATTCAAGTAATAATCTTTGAATTGTTTGCTTCCTAAACATCTATCAAAACAGTATAACTCTTTCAGTATTCTTAGGTTTCATGGGTGTTCCACTAATATATCATCATATCATTTTACCCGTAAAATGTGTTTTCATCACATAACTCTAATAAGAACAATTCTTTCTATCCAACATCACACTTATAGATTGAAGTAAATTATCTCTTTTAGTAGCCATTATCAACAAACAAAGAAAAAACATAACGCAAAAGAAGAAAAAACGAAATACCAAATTGCAAAAACTAAAGAAATTATATGATCACTCTAAAAAATGTTAAATAAACCTGTGTTTGAGAAATTTTTATTTGAGATTAGGTTTGTGTTTGTTTCCCAAAATTTCTTGTGTTTATTTGTCATTAGAAAAGTTAGTCAACGGAAAACATTTTCCAGTCAAAGGAAAATTTGACTTGGTTTTCAGGAAAATGTTTTTCTTTTACTTTAAGCGGAAAACACTTTCCGGAAGTTGTGAAAAATTTACAAATGTCATATTATTTGCTGATTATATCAAATTTGGTCCTTAAACTTTTGATTGCTATATATATATTATTTTGAATATTTGTTTTTCAATTTCATCCCTTAGAATTTAATTTTTATATTAACTTTGGTCCTCATTTTTATAATTGCTATTTGATTTTCCCTTATCATTTTTTAATTAAAGTCTTTTATCTATCAAATTTGGTCTTCATTCTTTTGATTGTTACTTATTTTATTTGAAATAATTTATGAAATGTTAATTATTATTATTTTAATTTCTTCATTTTTCAATTTTTTTATTTTTTAGATTTGATCTCTATTATTTTGATTATTATTTATTTTATTTGAGATAATTTATGAAATTATATTTTTTTCAATTTTATTCTTATTCAACTTTTTAATTTGTAAGATTTGTTCCTCTTTATTTTAATAAAATTGAGAAAAATAAATTATTAATAAGTTATTTTCCAGCTCATTTTTCATCACATAACCAAACACTGAAAAGTGTTTTTCAACTTATTTTTCATTACACTACCAAACATCGAAAAATATTTTCTCAAAATTCACTTTCTCCGTAATTCATTTTCTAAAAAGAAACTATTTTCTAGTAAACAAACGGATATATTCTAATACTATGTTAAATAATTCAAAAAAATAAAAAGAGAAGGTTAGGGTTTCATTAACATAATGAATTACTAAAAAAAGATTTCAACTTAATTCAAATACAAAAAAAACTATATACAAACTAAAAATGAAAAACTAAAAATATTATTATATCTTTAATAAATAATGAAATAAAATAACTATACAAAACCCGGCCAAAGAATCTAGGTAGCAGCCCCTTTGACGGCACTAGATCTTTCGACGTCGTGATGCAGAGTCAATGTCCGTGGACGCCTTGCAAAATGATTACGCCACTGAGCTTTAAACCCTCGACATTCTCCACCTTTCCATTTTCAAAGCAACTGCTTCTCCACAAAAAAAGCATTGCCTCTATTAGCTCTACAAGGAGAGGAATCGTATCTTACCCTTCTGTCATGGCCTCCTCACCTTCCGTTTCCACGACACAGAAGGATGCCTTTTCCACTCAAAACGACTCAACGCGGAAGACCCAACAGCCATTACAAGTACCCCAATCCCTTTTTTTCTCTCTTAACTAATTTTGTACGCCCATAGTTTATTTTCGATATGGGTTTTGTTTTTTGTTTTTTTGTGTGATTAACTCTAATTTACAATTTGCTTAATAATTCAGTTTTCAATTTCCCTTTATGATTCTGTTTAATCATTTGTCCAATTTTGAATCTTTGTGTAGATTTTTTGCTATCCTTCTTTTTAGCTTCGTTTTCCAATCAAATGATTTGCTTGAATGATGGTTAATGGTTTGAGGAGCATAAAAAAGAGAGCTTTTTAGCTAGGGCACAGTCAGGGGCTGGTTATTGTCGGAAAACTTTAACTATTAGATTTGTCTTGACCTTGGTTCACAATGCAAAGTTGGTGAGCAGTCATAAACCTCTGGTTTTGTTGGGCTATTATGTTTTGGTTGGAGCTCAAATCGAGTTATGGTGGGAGGCTGGAGTTAATTGTTTTGGTTGGAGCTAAAATTGAGCTAGTTTTGTGATAACTAATGAAATCACATTATTTCTTCACCGTGCTTCCTTGAAACTCGTAATACATGGCTTGAAATGTATTGCCCTATTTTTCTCTGAACCCGTAAATATTTGGTCAAGCACTGTGGATTCCTTCAGTTTACATCAATCCATCTTATGAAGCAATGATTTCATTCTGCAAGTTAATAAATCACGCGCCTCTGTATCTTTGTTTTTGGAGTCCCTTTCTTCCTTCTAATATTTTGGCCTTTCTGCAGGTTGCAAAGCGTTTGGAGAAGTTCAAAACCACAATCTTCACACAGATGAGTTCGCTTGCCATCAAATATGGAGCAATAAATCTTGGCCAAGGTTTTCCCAACTTTGATGGTCCTGAGTTTGTCAAAGAAGCAGCCATCCAAGCTATTAAAGATGGAAAGAACCAATATGCTCGTGGATACGGGGTTCCAGATTTCAACTCTGCCATTGCTGAGCGATTCAAGAAAGATACCGGGCTTGTGGTGGACCCTGATAAAGAAATTACTGTTACATCTGGGTGCACTGAAGCGATAGCTGCAACTATGCTAGGCTTGATAAATCCTGGCGATGAAGTTATCCTCTTTGCTCCTTTCTATGATTCATATGAAGCCACATTATCAATGGCTGGTGCCAAGATAAAGGGCATCACATTGCGCCCACCAGCCTTTTCTGTTCCCATTGACGAGCTTAAATCAGCCATCACAAAGAATACTCGTGCAATTCTCATCAACACTCCACATAATCCAACTGGAAAGATGTTTACTAGGGAGGAGCTTAGTACTATTGCATCACTTTGCATTGAGAATGATGTACTAGTTTTCACTGATGAAGTCTATGATAAATTGGCTTTCGAAACAGATCACATTTCTATGGCCTCTCTTCCAGGAATGTACGAACGGACTGTGACTTTGAATTCCTTAGGGAAGACATTCTCCTTGACAGGGTGGAAAATTGGCTGGGCAATAGCGCCTCCTCACTTGACATGGGGAGTGCGGCAGGCGCACTCTTTCCTTACTTTTGCTACCTCCACTCCTATGCAGTGGGCGGCTGCAGTTGCTCTCAGAGCCCCAGAATCCTACTATGTTGAGTTAAAGAGGGATTACATGGCAAAGAAGGAAATCTTGGTTGAGGGGTTGAAGGCTGTTGGTTTCAAAGTATTTCCATCAAGTGGGACCTACTTTGTCGTTGTTGATCACACCCCTTTCGGCCTGGAAAATGATATTGCATTTTGTGAGTATCTGATCAAGGAAGTCGGGGTGGTAGCAATCCCAACAAGTGTATTTTACTTGAACCCGGAAGATGGAAAGAATTTGGTGAGATTCACCTTCTGCAAAGATGAACAAACTCTGAAGGCTGCAGTCGAGAGGATGAAGGAGAAGCTGAAGAGAAAATGACCCCTTTTGTGTGGGAATAGCAGTCTGAACTTCGATATTTCAATGATTGATGCTGCAATGCAAAACATTTATGTGGGAGTTAAGTACCCTTTTTGAGTGGCGATAAAAACCAGTTAGTTTGCTAGCAATTAACAGCATCATTAGAATAATAGAAGGCATCTTTTCCCAAAATCTATTGATATTTATCGATTTGATTATTGTCTCTAGTTCCTTGTATTGGATGGGCTCAATAATGATTGATGTCCTTGTATGTCTTGAAAATGGATTTCTTACAACGTTGCATACAAAAAAGTCCAAGTGTGTTTTCCAAATTTGGTCATTTAAGGCCTGGGCTTTCCCTTAGGCCTTACTGCTTCCTGTGGGCTGTGTGGTCGTGTCGGTTGGCGTGCTTCGCTATGGTTTGGATTGATTTTTTTCGGCAATGTAAAAAAATAATATTCAAGTGTTATTATTAGATTTTCCAGAACTAAAAAAAATCCACGACTCGACACTAGAAAAATAGCTAAAAAATTAATTATTTTCAATCCCCTGTAATAAAAATATTAAAAGATAAAATTATAAAACAAAAACCAATGAAAAAAAGATATTAAAAAACAAAGCACTAGTAAAATCAAGTGAGATTGTCACAATCCGTGAGCAGAATCAAGTGGAGGATCATTATTTGATAGGTGGCTCGCGCCACGCTGTGGACCTGTCATTTTTTTTATCACATAAAAAATATTGAGACAATGCATATTTTTTAAAAAATAATAAAATTCAAGATTATGATTATTGACTCGAGATCTAAAAATATTAAAAAGCAATGAAAAAAATGATCGTGCCAAACCTAGTGAACCTGCTAAACCCATGACTCGAGACATGAGACCATAATAACTAAATAGAAAAAAAGGGTAAATGAACAAAGAAAAAAAAATTAAAAAAAAAATTCTTTCAAGTATTTTCTCAAATTAAATGCCTGCAATGAAATCAATAAATTTAATAAAAAACCAAAATAAGGCAAACCATATTTTTCATTGAAAAAATAATATCAAAGCGATGCAAACCTTGTAAACTCGAATTAAACTCTCAAACTTGCAATCTATTAAATTCTTGAATGGGGCTCAATCTAGAAGCTCAACACCTAAAAAATTAAATGTTGGATGATAAAATCATTCAATTCAAAAATAAAATTCCTTTAGAAAATCTAAATGTAACCAAGCTAAACAAACTAAAAGCAAGGCGACGCATGTAATTTTAAAATTGACCACAAAAATCTCATAGAAAGTAAATAAAAATAATAACAAAATGGTAAAGGATGGGAACAAAAAGCTTTTAAAAAAACAAAAAAAAACCACGGAAACCTATGTCACTATCAACTTCATTAATCAGAGTCAATCTTTTAAACCTATAAATTGTTAAATTCTACACTCAGACTAAACGTAGAAATTTAACCCGACCAACCTGCGAGTCGAAATATAAGATGGGGATAACCTGACAAAAATAAAAGTTAAACAAATCACAAAGCTCATAGCCCAATAATCCAAAGTTAAATGATAAAAATAAAAAAAGAACAACAAATTAATAAGTCAATGTCAAATGATAAAAAAAAATTCTAAAAAGGATTTTAAAAAATATTGAACTCAAACTAGGTAAATCATTAAAAATGGTGAACTGGGTCATGAGAATGGGCTAACCCTTTAAAAGACAAAAATAATAAAAAAGAAAAAGACTCAATTTAAAAAAATAATAATAATAAACAATGAGGACCAAATATTGCACCAAAAGTAATTGAAAGAAACTAATTAGGCACAAAATTGAAAATGAAATAAATGAAGAAAAGAATGAGGACCAAAATTTGAAAAAAATAAATTAAAATTCTAAAGGACAAAATAAAAAATAATGCAAAGGATGTAAAAACAATAATTAAAAAAATGAGGACCAGATTATAAAGAAAAAAAATTAAATTAAATGCAGAGAGGGATGAAATTAAAAAAATAAATTTGAAGAAGCATTAAAATCAAAGCAAATAGAAATCAAAAGAGTGAGGATCGAACCCAAAACAAATTCAAAATGAAGGACAACTAAATTTTTCAAGGCTTGGCATGAAAACCAAGACCTAGGAGAGAGAAACGAAGGGTAGAAGAAAAAACCTCATCGCCGCCAAACTGCCGCTCATCGTAGAGCATGTGCCACTCTAGCAGTTGCACCACATCCTTGCGTATCGGTTGAGATGACGGTCGGTTTTATTGGCCATTGTACTTGGCAACACGCGCCTTCAGAATAACATGGAGGACCCTGACATGATGATATGCGTAGATGGCACGCGTCAACAAATTTTACTGATCTATTAATATTTTAATAAGACAAATTACAAAAAAGGATCGAAGAGCATACCATTATTACAAAGAAACCATGGCGCAAAGACCAAAATGCCCTCATAAGCTAAGCTTTAAATTCGGAAAGTCAAAGGTCAACAACGTAATTTTTCAGTATAAAAATAATGCAATGACAAATAAACTCCTTATTGCAAGGTTATTTTTTCTGAACATCCAAGCGTATAAGCGTTATTATTTCACTGTGCAAATTAAAAGAGAAAAAAACCCTAAGTAAAAGATAAATTTTTATTAGATTTCAAGGGTAAGAGAATATTTTCATTAAGCATTAAAATTTGGAACGAAATCTTTGCCCCAGTCAATTCTGAAATCACATTTGAATCTTATAAAAAAAATATATAATTTTTCCCTTCACCTGATACCAAAATAATTATTAAGAATAATGAAGGACAAAATCTTAATTACACTGCTTCACTATACACCGTGATTCTCCTCATGACACAGCGAAAAACTACACTGAGGCCATTTAATTTTTTTTGGAAGGAGCCCTTCACCCGAGTCCTACTTGAACTAAAAGATTGTCGCCAATGCCATGGCTACTCCCTCTACGCTTTTTATTTATTTTTTCTTGACAACGTACAATTAATTTATTTTTCATTTTTTTTTTTTTTGTATAAAAGAAGTATTTCTCGTAAAGAATCTCGTTAAATTCGTTGGGAACCGAAGAGGTTTTATTTTCATAAATCTCGGAGAATCGAGAGACAGAAGGAGTAGATCTCTGGTGGACATTGAACTCCGACTCTTCCCGGGACACACAAACCGTATCCTGCTAGGACTATTACGCTTGATTCCCCATTCTATAAATATATCAAACTCGGTTTAGAAAAGGAGCTCTCAGCATAAAGTTTCAGATCAGGAAGGCAGGGGAACCTCAACCATGGCCGCCAAAGGGCAGGTTGATCTTCTTCTAAAGCTAGACCAAGCGAAAACTCAGCTCTACCACTTCAAAGCTGTGATAATCTCCGGCATGGGATTCTTCACTGATGCATACGATCTTTTTTGCATCTCTCTGGTGACCAAACTCCTTGGCCGCATATATTACCAGGTTGAAGGATCACCAAAACCGGGTATTTTGCCCCCTAACGTAGCTGCTGCTGTTAATGGGGTAGCCCTATGTGGAACTCTTGCTGGACAACTCTTCTTTGGGTGGCTCGGTGACAAGCTTGGTCGCAAGCATGTTTTTGGCATCACGCTTTTGCTCATGATGATATCTTCCATTGGTTCTGGCCTTTCTTTTGGGAGTTCACCGAAAACAGTCATGGCTACTCTGTGTTTCTTTAGGTTTTGGCTTGGTTTCGGAATCGGAGGAGACTATCCACTCTCGGCAACCATAATGGCTGAATACTCTAACAAGAAGACTCGTGGAGCTTTCATTGCGGCTGTTTTTGCTATGCAAGGATTTGGGATTCTTGCTGGCGGTATTGTAGCTATGGCTGTCTCTGCAACTTTCAGTGCTGTATACAAAGCTCCTGCTTACTCGGTTGATCCAATTGGCTCTACCGGGCCACAAGCAGATTATGTTTGGAGGATAATTTTAATGCTCGGTGCATTGCCTGCTGCTTTGACCTATTATTGGCGCATGAAGATGCCCGAAACTCCTCGTTACACTGCCTTGGTAGCCAAGAATGCTGAGAAAGCCAGTCGAGATATGTCGAAAGTCATGGGAATTGAGGTGCAAGCTCAGGAGGAGGCAGGAGAGGAGAAGGTGATTAATAAAAGCAACTCTTTTGGTTTGCTATCCGAGGAATTTCTTCGCCGTCATGGACTGCACTTGCTAGGGACTGCAAGCACTTGGTTTTTAGTTGACATTGCATACTATAGCCAGAACTTGTTCCAGAAGGATATTTTCAGCGCTGTTGGGTGGCTTCCAAGGGCCAATACAATGAATGCAATGGAAGAACTTTTCAAGATCGCCAAGGCTCAATTCCTTATAGCACTGTGTGGCACGGTCCCAGGATATTGGTTCACAGTTTTTCTTATTGATTATATAGGTCGTTTCACAATTCAGCTGATCGGGTTTTTCTTCATGACTGTGTTCATGTTTGTACTGGCCATTCCTTATCACCACTGGACTCTAAAAGAAAACAACATTGGTTTCGTAGTCATCTATGGACTTACCTTCTTTTTTGCAAATTTTGGGCCTAATAGCACTACATTTATAGTTCCAGCGGAGATCTTCCCTGCGAGGTTCAGGTCAACCTGCCATGGAATATCAGCAGCTGCTGGGAAGGCTGGCGCCATAATAGGGGCTTTTGGGTTCTTGTATGCAGCACAGAATCAGGACAGGTCCAAGGTTGATCCAGGGTATCCAGCAGGTATTGGGATGAAAAACTCGCTGATGGTGCTTGGCATGGTGAATGTGCTTGGCTTTCTGCTGACATTTTTGGTCCCTGAGCCAAAAGGAAGATCCTTAGAGGAGATTTCAGGGGAGAACGAAGAAGTTGATCAAGCACATCCCACTGGAGTTGAAATTGTCTAGTCTAGCTGTTTTTTTTTTTTTTTTTTTTTTTTTTTTTTTTTCAGATTACCTTTTCATTCTAGGTTTCAATATGCTGTACCAAGATTTTAAGCATTTTGATTTTTATATTTTTTTTATTTTCTAGAAGTATCCGCATCAACTTATATTTACCTCAACTAATTAATCTATAAAGTTATCAGGTTAAGAAAATAGTTATCTTCTTTAGTTATAGAACAAACTCCCTTCTAGGTTGAAGGATCTTGCGTTTCGTGAGTGCTCAGCCAATGAGACGATGGCGTGATAGACGACTACTTCCAAAAGAATTCTTTCTTCCAAGTATTAATTATTTTCCTAACACCAAGGAAAAGGAAATCGATGGAATCTTTAATTGTTGTAATCAGACCATTGGGTCTTTCTTTCTTTTCAAGTTCGATGACCTTTGCGGTGAAAACTTCAAGAGTTGCATTATTATTGTATATAAACTGGCGATTAAGATTTTACTGCCCATAGTAAATTGCGATTTAAGGTAAGGTGTCTGTCGTCTGTGTTGCCATTGAGATTGAAACCTCTGAAATTATTATATTGTTTATTACAATCCTTTAACTATTTGCATTATATAATAATTATCAAATCTACCGTCCGGGGATGACCTGGTCAAGGGATGAGTTCCCAACTTAAAGCAATCTAAATTAACTTGAAAAAAATTAAAAAAATATACATTTGTTTATGATTTTAATATTTAATATCAAAAAAATCAAGAAACAATATATGTGGATATAGACCGTAAATGTTGTAAATAATAAAGTTTAAAAGATTATGTAAAAAAATTTTTTATTTCACATTAAAAAATAGTATCTTATCCTTTTAAGTTGAAGTATTTAAACTAAAAAAAATTTTTTTTTTTAATTCCACATTGAAAAAACATAATTTTTTTTTATGAATATAGAATATATATATTAAAGGATTTCAAATTTTACATTGAAAAAATAAAGCATTCTTCTATGATTTATATAGTGAACTTTGAAATAGATTTAATAACCAACTGAAAAATACGAAAAAAAAAAAGAAGTCTCTAGCTAGGAGAAAAAACACATTTGAAAAAAAAAAGGTCTCTGTCGGGTCACCCGGGTTCCAAGTTGACTCGACGGGTCGAACGGTTTTCTCCGGGCTAATTATTGGCCCGGTTTTTTAATGACACAGACCCAGCCAAGACCTTGGGTCACTTGGGTCTCGGGTTGACCTCCTAGATCGGGTTTAATAACTATGTATTATATCTGTCCAATTTAATCCTTCAATATATAAAAAATTCATAAAGTTGTCAAAGATTAATTTCTTATGATGATTTTTTCATATTGTAAATGATGTTTTTTTAATCATATAATACTGGTAGAAGTTATTTTTGAAAAAATATTTTTATGATATTTTGATGTTTTATAAGAAAACATGTGGAACTCGTAAGTTATTTAATTAATAAGAATAAATAAAATGTAATGGAAGGATTATCAATCAAAATATATTGTTGTTGAAAGAACAAGAAGAAGAATTAATGAATTAAAAACATCAATAATTTAAGAGATGTTTGTCAATGCTTGCTGGAGAGTCTTGAAAATTGATCTTTTTGGTGTCAATTCAAAATATTGAACATTAAATATGTATCACTCTCATTGCAAGCGTTACTAATCCAATCCAACCGAGGGCTATGAACCATTCTATTTTTAGAACCACAAGGAAGAAGATCAAATGATCATAACACGAAAATGAAAGGCAAAGCAAATCAAGCAAGTAGTTCCAGAAAAAAAAAATATTATGTTTAATATTAAATTATAGATTTTTTGTAATCAATTATCTATTATAATTCAACTTAATTATTATGTTTAATTTAAATTTAATTGATTCATAACTTGATTTTACATGTTTGGAAGAAATAGAATTTAATTAATTTTATGTTTATATATTACCCTAGTTACATTCTTCTTATTCCTTCAAAAATTTCTATAAAAAAAGATGGGTAGAAGCTAGTTTTAAAAATTAATGTTTTCTCTTTAGAATAATAAATTAGAGGAGTTAGTCTATAATTTACTTTTGGACCAATTTTAAAGATTGAATTCTATTTGGGATTTAATTTTTAACACTCAAAATAATTTCAAATATGAGATTTCATTAAAATATTTTAAATGAATTCAATTTAAAGGTTTCAGACAACTTGTTAGTGTTGAAAACTAAACACACAAGTATTTGAACCTCTCAAGTGTTTATCAATTGATTTCCAACTCTTACAATTATGAATACAATGACCCTTATATTTATAGGGTATGTTCTCAAAAGGCTTTTCTTTTTTTCATCGTTCTCAACATCTAAATCCAATGAAATAATTTGCTTAAACACTATCATTACGCCATATTTAAAACTTACCTTCATAGAAGATAACATTATGAATAATAATAAATTTCTTTGTGCTAGGATTGTATATTTATAAGCTTTTGAATAATCAATGATATATATATATATATATATAATACACATTTTCTCCCTTGTCATTAATAAAATAATGACACCCATCACATCCTATCAAATACAAATAAGCAGCTCATGCTTATATTAATTAGATGTGATGGCATGAACGATAGAATAATATTATTTTACTATTACAAGATTACATCTTTATCCCTCCTGTGTTGTATGAAGCAAGTCAAATAAGGTAATATAAAAGGATGCATGAATATACAGGAAGGGATTCAAAAAATTTATACTTAAAGATAAAAACACATTCTCTTTTTCTTCTTTCTTAATTCTACATCTTCTTCATTCTCCTCCTTTATATTCATAAAAGCTCATTAATACTTTCATTAATGTCATTTGTTACATTAAAAATACCTGGTACTGATTTACTCTTCAGAGAGTCCCCCATCAACCCCTCGGGAGACTTTGCACAGGTATTTGTTCAGGAAGAGATTAACATCCTGGAAGAGATCCATTAAAGAAAAAGTCAGGATCTTGATTTGTTGTTGATATAAGTTAGCACCTTGAATAACTGACAATATGTATAAGTGTTGGTGGTACTTAAATATGGTGATTAAAGATAATTAATATCATCATATTAATAACTTAAATTGAGTCATTAATGATAAATCATTCGACGGGAACTTTTTTTATGTGTGATTTCCAATTGAATAATAGAAAGAGAATGAACTAGACTTTTTTAAAATACCGTTAATAGATCTTCTATCCTTAATAATTACTTTATATATGTTAAATCTTTATATTAATATCACATCTTTTAGATCTCTTTAACTCTGTTTCTATTATTAATTGTGGTTTTATATCCTTAACCTCCTTGTGGATCGACCATTATCTTGTTGGGTTATTTATTACTTTTAAAACTTCTTACTTGAAAGAAGACATTAATTATTTGATTGTATTACTCACTAATAGGTTAAATTTGTAATTCGTCTTCACATATCTTCTATCAACACTTGAACTCCTCTTTTCAATTCTGTAGTTTATCTCTACATGTTTTCTATTATCAGCTCATGAATGTTTCTTTCTCGATAGGGAACATCCACATCCTTTTTTGCCTGAATATGTTATCTTCTATTACCAAGTAACAAAAATACAAACAACACAAGAAAAACATAAAATTTTCAAAACAAAGGTTTATATAGAAACCCTAATTTGAAATTTTATTATCAAATATTTTGTTTTCAAGTAGTCTGCCTCATTACGAGTTTTACAACTTCTTAAATAAACACAAAAAAATAACATAAACAAACTAAAAAACCAGAAAATAAAAGAGAAACAATAAAAGTCTTAAACAAACTAAGAAACCTGAAAATAAAGGAAAAACAATAAAAAAAAAATCCTAAACAAATACGAGGAGTAAAAATTATTAAATATAATATTTAATTTTCTAAATTAAATGAAAATAAATAAAATAAATAAGAAAACAAATTTTTTTTAAAATCTTCCTACAATATACCACATTCATTGACATAATCTTTGCTTTCCTACTAGAGCTTTAGGTTGTCTAATTAGAGGTTGTTTAGCATTTATATATGCATTTGAGTGTATTTGACATGGAAAAAAAAAATTAAATCGATTTTTTTTTACTATTTTTTAATAGTTTTGATATAATGAGTATTAAAAATTAAAAATAAAATATATAAAAATATTATTTTAATATATATTATTAAGCAAAAAAAAAAACACTTTTCAAAAATACTTTTTATCACAAAAAAATCCTCAAATAGTTTTATCATTGCTTTATGAAGTCATTCACATCGGACTGATTAGCTATAGATTTCGCAACCCTCTATTAGGTAAGTGTAAGAACACCAATTCATATCATTCACATCAATCGAATTAAAAGCACTATAAATTATTATCTCCTACTTCATCCTAGAAGATTTTTTTCTTCTCATGGACCTGAAAAAATAAATTGGGATGGTTTCAGAAACCAATATATATATATATATATTGAAAAAAAAAAGAAAAGAAAGCAGCATAGAAAATTACAACCAACATTTTTCAAGTCATGTAAAAGAGGGGATACGGATGAGGGAAATTTCCGAAGTCACGTCTTGCATTTTGCATGGTCATATTTTGCTCCTAAGAATATCAAGTAAAGAATCTAACCCACATAAATAGCATTTCCTACAAAAGGCTACGATATTGGGCTTCGCAACTAAATGATAAATTCATCAATTAATCCAACAACCTCTCTCTGCTCTCTACTCTTCAATCCTTATCTCTACCTCCCCTCTCATTATTGCTCCAAGGAAACCTATGACCTTCCTCACGTGATATCCTCTGAACTAATCATGACCGTCCAGATACTGATGCACCCCCTCTTCAACATCATCTTAGATCTATCAACGGTGCAAATAATGGCCCCAGTAACGTCGCCAACAAAAATTAAAAAAACAAAAATATCCAATCGTCCAAATCATGGACCACGACGTTAACACCTCCATGATTAGCCATGTCAACGGTGGCGATAAGCCCTGGAAGGCTAGCACATCATCCCCGTCCAAACTAAATCCTCGCCATTACCCACATGGGCCCACCCTTTTTTTTTTGTTTTTCTTTAACAAAATCGCCACATCGGCGGTGAAAGGATCAAGGGGTATCATCATACAATAAAACCGCGAAACATGGAAAAACATGTACTTTTTAAAGAAAATAAGAAAAAGTGAGATGGCACGTGCCGGCCTGCCACGGTAAAGAATTAAAGGAGCCGATTTTACATCCGACGAGCACAGCATACCTTCCCGTCAAAACCGGGACCCCCTTTCGATTCAATCCAGCGGCTAAAACCCAACTCCCTACTTCACCGTTGGATCCCACATCTAACGATCCATATTAAATTAAATCCCCTCCCTCTCCCGTTACACCATAAATACCCGGTCCAAAATCTCTACAAAATCTGTCTTTAAAATCCAACAAAATCCACTCGGGCTCCCTCTCTTCCACTCTAAAAACTAGACGCCTCGCTGTTCTTTTCTGTATCATTTTTTTCTACTTGTGTGTGCTTAGCGTGCTCTGCCTGAGATATGTCGCCGGCGGCGAAAATTACAACGTTAAAAAGAATATCGCGGTACAGGAGGGCCCAGTAAGAAAATCATCGGACGGTGGGGATTAATGGGTTGGATCGGATCTCCAAACAAGAAAATGGACGCTCAAAAAAGCAGCCAAACAAAGCTTACAAGAACTCAATCTTCACTCCTCCGTTCATCTCCCACCATCCGATCATCCATTCACAGCTTAACCTCTGTAGCTGAAGAGGACGTTATCAAAACCCAGCAGCAACAACACCAAAAACTAGAAGATGGTTTGGACGAACAGAAAAAAGTAAATCTGCATCGGTCTGGTTCAACCCCGAGAAGAACCGGTTCAACCCGGCTCACACCAGTACTCACTTTGGTTTCGCTCATTTTTTTCACTCTCTTTTCTCTCTCTTTCTTTTTCTTCTTCTACTTGAGAAGAGAAGAAATATCCACATCAGAGAATCTCTTATTGGCTTTGATTTTCATTGCTATAACTCTCTTCTTTGCAAGCAAGAACAAGAACTTAATCAACCAGAATTTGATAGTTTTCAAGCAATTATGGGAACAGGTCACAAAAAGATTCATTTTTTCTACTTCAAGAACCAAATCAAAGCAAGTCCAATGGTTTATTGGAGACCCAATTGTTAGCAACAGTAGTAAAGGCAAGAAATTAGAGAAGAGGATTATAAGAGAAGGAGTAGAGTTTTATAGCAATGGCGATTTTTACGAAGGAGAGTTTCACAAAGGGAGGTGTAATGGGAGTGGGGTTTATAATTTCTTTGTGAATGGGAGATATGAAGGTGATTGGATTGATGGAAGATATGATGGACATGGAATAGAGAGCTGGGCTAGAGGGAGTAGATATAGAGGGCAATATAGACAGGGTTTAAGGCATGGTTATGGAGTTTATAGGTTTTACACAGGGGATTCTTACGCTGGGGAATGGTTTAACGGGCAGAGTCATGGTGTTGGAGTGCAGACTTGTGCAGATGGGAGTTGCTATGTTGGTGAATTCAAGTGTGCCGTCAAACATGGCCTTGGTGTTTACCATTTCAGGTGATTTTTGTCTTCTTGAATTCAAATATATTTATTTGAATTTTATTTTAGGCTGCTGTTTCTTGGGGTTACTGTTTTAAAAATCCTCTTTCAGTTAGGATTTTTCCTTTTGTTTTCGGGGTTCACCATTGTATTTTCTGAGTTCCAATTCAGCATTTTAGTGTGAAGTTGGGTTTCTGGGATTTAAAACGATGGTTGAAAGATGGAATCTTCGGTCATTTTTCAGGAGGATTCTTGAATTGAACTATAGTTTCTGTTTTTCTCCCCAAATTTTGTGGCTGTGTTTTGACTTTTCTCATTTGGTTTAACTTTTCTAAGCGTGTGATGTTCAATTATCATGGAGGTTCCTATTTTAGATCTGTTAATGATTTGATAAAACAGTAGAAATTTGGTGTATGAAGTAAATGTCTGATATATTTAGTATTCCATTTATGATTATTTTGACTCGTATCTCTGTAACTGATAATGATTAACAGCAGAGTGCAAGCTGATTATTGTTTGTGACAGTTATATTTATGGATTAAAGTCGATTTGAAATGGTTGTTCCTATTTTTATTTTTCTAATGGATTTATTGTTCCAGCTGGTTTTGTGCTTTTGTGTTTCTTAAATTCTACGCTTCAAAGCAACTTTATGTTGTTTTTTATTGGGTCACACAGTAGGAGCTCAAAATTGACGAAGAAATTGATTGTGTTGCAGGAATGGAGATAGATATGCCGGAGAATACTTCGGAGACAAAATGCACGGCTTTGGTGTCTATCACTTCGCCAATGGCCACCGCTATGAGGGATCATGGCATGAAGGACGGAAGCAAGGCTATGGCATGTATACTTTCCGTAGTGGCGACGCCAGATGTGGGGAATGGAATGGCGGAACCCTCAAAACCCCTTCACCGTTTTTATCCGATGCAGTCCTAAGAGCTGTTCGGGTATTTTATATGGACCCTAAACTTCCATATTGATATGGGTCATGAAGAGCTTTCACCCTTCTCACCCTTTTTCTTGTTGATTGCTTTAAATTGCAGGCTGCCAGAAAAACAGAAGAAAATGCCATTCGCTTGCGCAGGGTGGATGAACAAGTGAACAAGGCAGTTCTCGCTGCAAATAGGGCAGCAACTGCTGCTAGAGTTGCTGCTGTCAAAGCTGTTCAAAACCGGATAGATGGCAAATTTTGCGACACTAATGTTCGAGTTAATTAACTTTTGTCGAGAGTGTAAATTTACTGATTTTATGCACTTGGAAGATGTGTCACCCTGCTGAGCAAAAGCTCATCGGAGGTTGAGAAGAGCGTTTGAGCCTTCCTTTTATCACACCGCAACTTGTACATACTCCATGTATATCAATTGAATTAAGATCTATTTCCAAGGGTCTTTTCCTCGCCTCTTGTTGTAGTTTGGGATTGTTCGACAATGATGTGGAACTGCAATAATGAGATCGCATGATGGATCCGATCAAGGCTGTTGATGGCTGTCAATTCTGTTTAGGTAGGGTTTTTTTTTTTTTTATTAAAGTATTTGGGGGGGGGGGTTCCGGGTTTTATATATATATATATAAAAATTCAATAAAAAATTTAAATAAAATATTAAATTATTATAGAAAAAAAAAATTTTAACACAAATATTTCTATTTAGATAGGGTTTTTTATTTATTTATTAAGGTATGGGGGTTGTTCAGTTGTTCCGGTTATATATATATATATATATATATATATATATATATATATATATATATATATAATATATATATATATATATATATATTATATATAAAATTCAATAAAAAAATAATTTAAATTCATGATAAATTAATTATAAATTATACAATACAAACATAATATTAAATAAATATAATTTTAAAATTTAAAATATTTATAAATAATTAATTTTTAACTTAAAATAATTCAAACTTAACTAAAAATATTAAATTATTATAGAAAAAAAATATTTTAATACAAATATTTTAAATATAAAATTAGATAAATGTTATTAAGGTTAATAAGATTTAAAATATTTATTGTTTTATTTAAATTTGTACAAAAATAAACATAAAAAAAAAAGAATATAAACTATATATATTATTGATAAATCTAATTTTAAAAAATTAATATCATTATTAATAAAAATAATAATAATAATTTTTAATATTATTATTAATATCATTTTTATTGAAAATAATAACGAAAATTTTTATATATATTTAAATAATTTAATTAATTAAATTGAATTCAGGTTAAATTTAATTTAATGACTTTTTTAAAACCGGAACAAACATACGAAATGAAAACTAAATATTTCTGTCAAAATTTAACTGAAAAATTCCAAAACAAATTAAAATTAAAATGAGAAAAATTATTTTGTTTTTTTTACTTTTTTAAATTAATATACGATATTTTAATTTTCAAATAAAATAGAACAAAATTGATAACCTTGATAACCAGGACTAACTCAATTTTATTATCATAATTGTTAACTTACGATGAACAACAATCGCAGCGTGGAGTTGGAGTTGGCCCATAACACAATTTATTAGTTCCACACCTTGCCTACTTTAACAACTTTGTCATTTGAATTAAGCATGTTTAAGATTATGGTAACAGTGATGATTTAAAGTATTTTTTTATTTAAAAATTTATTAAAATAATTTATTTATTGATATTAATATATTAAAACGATCTTGAAAACATAAAAAAATTATTTTAAATAAAAAATATTTAAAATTTTTAAAATATAATTTACACCATATTCTTAAACACACCGAAAAAATCCTATTCACCACTCATTTAACCGGCACCCCAAATCTCCCACAAATAAAAGAAATCCAGATTGCTTAGACCAAGCACCTTATCTTGGAGGGCCTTTATTTTTATCACCTGTTGATTAGCAGTTTCCAATAATTTACATATCTTGCAAATCTTGACAAAATTCCTATCTTTTTCCAACTATTCACTGTCAAATTTCTTATCTGCAAAATTCAATTCGAGTGACTTAATGAACTTTAGCAATATTTTCTCCATTTCTTCATTCTTTGTCGCTGGAAACATGAAATGAAGAGGAGAAAAGAACTCTATAGCCACATGTACTGCATTAGACTTTACTACCATAAGCAACTTTGGTTCAACTATTTTGACTGGAATTTGTCTAGCACCAACATTCTTTGTGATTGGTCAGTGATGATGTTACAAAATTTGGCATCCTCATGAATTAAGTTATTTGATATTTGGATAGTGACTTATCACATGTTATATCAATATTGTATTATTCATAGTCCAAGAAGTATATGATATTTTTTTTTTTATTAATGTGGGTGTCCGGACTAACTTGCATGCATCTCGATTAATCTTATAGGCTCTGAAGTTAACGACCATATAAGTTTCTAGTGGCTTTAAGGTTTGTGAAACTCGAACTAATAACTTCTAGGAAGTAAAACCAGGACGTAGCCAATTAAGTTATATCCCTCAGAATTTTAAAAAGTATATGATTGATTGTAGAAGTCATAATACCTACAAAACAGTCTCTTTTAATGGGGTTTAAGGATCCTCTGATAATAAAATCTATGACTTTTAAATAAAGGAATTATAATAAATAAAAGAAAAAATTTTAAATTTCAAGACAAGAGTGTTTGTTTTTATTTTAGTATGATGAATACTCTAAGAGTTAAGGAATGGATGTTTGAAAAGTAGAAAAAATGTGAACTTTTTACCTAGATAGTTATATAGGTATTTATAGTTCATTGAACCTTATCATTTTGATGAAATGAAGGGATTTAAGAGTCATTTTCTCATGATGACATTAATAAAAAATAAAAATCTCTTACATGTCATTAACAAGAATCAAATATTCTTTACAAATCATTAATGAAATAAAAATATGGTAGGTCATTGGAAGACCTTTTAAATCTATAAATATAAGGAGATGATTATTTTCTAACATAAATAATTCATGTTAATAGTCTTAAGACAAAACATTATGGTCCTAATATGGATTTTTTACCAACCTCTAGACCAGTTGGGTTTGGCATGTAGCGAGGCCTATAAGAGATAAGTATGACAATTTACTAGACTTATATTGCCTTAGACTTAATACATGATTGAACCTTAATATATTGAGTTTGATAACTTACTAGACAAACATTGCATTGAGCTCAGCACATGGTTAACCCCATGTATACTGAGTTTCGTAACTTCTTAAACCCATGTTTTCTTGGATTTAATATATAATTGAATCCAAGTATATTAAATTTGACAATCCTGTTAAGTCTATATATTTACTTAAACTTGGTTTATAGTCAATTCAACTTGCTAGATTTATATTCATTTATGTTATTATACGGTTATAAATTTAGATTTTTTTACAAAATATAAAAAATACTAAGTTAAAAATACTGACTTGCCAGTTAGATTCGAATGTGATTACAAACAAATGGAACAAATAAACGAAATGGTCGATGCTTGCAAGTTGTTTTTGCAAAGTTACGTGACAAACCATATGAGCTTGTACCCAAAAATATGCTCTGGTAAAATCAGCCCTCATCTCCTCCTGCACAGCCACCAAACCTGTCTTTTCCTCCGACATCTATTATCACCAATAAGCCCTCATCTCTTTCAAATCAAAATCACACCAGCAATGAAAGATTGATTTGAGGGAAAGATATTTTTTTATCATATTAATATTTTACACGATGATCTTATTAAAACATTATGCTAATATATATAATTGTTTCTATTTATATTATTTTTGTTGTATTTAAACAAAAATAGTAAAAATCAAATACCCTTAAATGATGTTTATTAATTTAAGTTTATTGATCCACATTTTAAAGCTACTATACTAATTATTAAAGATCTAAATATTTTTTTATTAGCTCAAAAAACATTTTATAAAATTGTACTTATTCATTTAAAACATGCTTATTAGTTAATTACCAAACAATGAATATCTTATATATGTAGCTTCTCCACCTTTCAAAATAAAAGGCAGCTCAATTTATTAGGTTTTAAATTTAATTTTTAATAATTACGAGCTCGAGTTCCCTTAATATAATTAAAAATTTTATATAATCATTAATTTTAAGAGTTGTAAAATTAAATTAAATACATGCAAACTGATCTGAATACCACATTAATAATAAAAATAAAAACTTGAAGAACGTAACATTTCATAAAAATTGCTATCATTTTACTGTTATCATGAACAAACGAGTATTTTAACAAGATTGGAACCCAGAATAAAGTAATCCAGCTAGGACGTAGAAGCCATGTGCCTTCCTCGTTCAAGTGCGGAGGATAATGTTGTGTTTCGCATTTGTTTTCAAACATTAATTAGTTGTAAGAAAGAAGATGATGTGGGGTTCCTCGTCGTGGCCATAAACCAGTGGAGCTTTTCATGGATGCTGGATCCACAATCTCTGTTTCCATGTAATTTTTAAAGGCAGTTAAGAAAGAACCTTTTCTTCTTCTTTGAATTTTCAAATCCATATAGATCCTTTATTTTATTTTCATGGATCTTATTTTTACACCTTTCGTCACCAGCTGCTGCTGCTGCTTGTTCTGATTCTGACTTCAGATTCAAATCTCCCAACAACTCCACATGCATTTCATAAAAAAGCAAGGCCAACTCCTAAAAAGGAGAAGCTATTTTGCTTATATTTATTTCTGGGGTTATGCGATGAGTATTTTTGTTTCTGCTACCTCTGTTTTGACTAATCCTCGCCGCCTTGCTTAATAATGTCACAAACAAATGATGACTGCCTCTATCATGATGCTACTCTAGTTTCTTTAAAAGTCACGCCGGAGAAAGAAAGAGAGAGAGTGTGCGTGTCTTATTCCATGCATAGTTATAAAAATCCTGACTAGCGTGGCACTTTCATTCGGAGAATATTTTTTCTCTGTTTATTTTTATCATTTTCGAAAAATGAGACTGAACTGAAGTCAGCTGGCTTAGTGATCCCCTTCTGTTGATTTTTTACTTTTAAAGTTGATCCTTTTTTTCGATGTAGGATTTTCGTTTAGTCACCAAATCCAATTTTTTATCGACTTTTTTTTTTTTTCTTGACTTTTGAAGTTTGAATAGTATAAATAATGTGATGTATAGTGAGTCAAGTAACTGAGAGCTTGTATTTATCACCAAATTTTTTTTTTTTTTTTTTCTTGATTTTTTTATGAACATTGTGATTTTTTTTTTTTTATTTTTTTATGTAAATTTAATAATTTTATAAAAAAAAATTACGATGATATTTTAAACAAATAAACTCTGATAATATTTATGTATGCTGAAAATATTAAGAATGAAAAGATCGTGAACCTTTTGACTTGAAGGATTCATGGTTTATTTATAGCCCATGAATCTTTTTATTTTATGAAGAGGAGGGATTAAGGTATAATTTTATTCTTGTAATATTTTAAGTTGTATTCTAATCATAATAATATGTATTGAATCAGTATAAAACATTGTAAGACCCACTTAGGTTTCGGAAAAATCCCTAGCGAATGTTGGGCTCAATCCATTAAAAACATATTTGGGAGTATAGTTGTTATTATTTTTCAAAGTACTTTTCACTCAGAAAAACATGTCAATAATATTTTTTTAATTTTTAAAAATCATTTTTGACATCAGTACATCGAAATGATTTGAAAATATCAAAAACATATTACTTTAAAGCAAAAAAAAATTCAAAATTTTTTAAAAATATTTTTCCACCTCAACATGAAAAAATAGATTTAGACAATGAGCCTGGACCCCAACATGTTGAGCTCGGGGTATGCTCCTAACCTGAGTCTACGGTGGTGTTGGGTGTGACAGCACACCCAACATGCCCAACATGAACTCAGGTTTCTTGCTTAAGCCCATGCTTTTTAGAGAGTCAGGTTCGGGCTATCATGCTCGAGACCACTCTCCTGAAATTCTCTACTATACATTGGGCTCGGACTACCCAACACCGGTAAAAGGTTTTTTTTTTTTTTTTTGGGTCTATGTCTAATGCTTTGCTCGCCGTAACAGCCATATAAATACTATGGGATCTGGCTGTTGAATCTCTGTTCTTTTCTATGTAACGGTGAAAAGGAAATTGAGTAGTAAATTAAGGTTGTGTTTTGAGTAGCATATTTTTAACAATTATCAGGATAGAAATGTAATTTTATCTTGATAAAGATACCAATGTCCTGACTCCAAAATGCAAGTTTAATGGGCAAAAAATGGTAGGAATAAGATTATCTCCTGAAAAAGAGGTAAGATCTGTAATATTAGGACAAACTTATTTTTTGTATTGTTCTAATTGCCCATCAAACAAACTGACAAGCATTTAGCTTGAGTGGTAGCACCTCTTCGCAATCTGTAAGGTGATGCAATGAGATTATATAGGTAATTCGAATAAATAATAATAAAAAAAAGAAGTTATTTTGAAGAATTTTTTTAATTATTAAAAAAAAATTCTTCAAATTATCAGACTTGAAATAATCTTTTTTAATTATTCTAATTATATTTTGTCTGAACGCTTTACCACCATCTTTTTTAATCCAGAATTCCTTAAATATTCTCAACTAACTAGATAAAATTAGGCACTAAAAAAGTCTTGACTATAAAATTAGGCTGAAGAAAAATTACAATCCCATTAGTTTTAAAAGGTTATAAATAAGTTAGTACATAAATAAATAAATTATATAGTCTGGGTAATCCAATTTATTTATGTTTTACCCAAGTTATCCGAAATAAATTTCGGGTAATTCTTGAATTACCCTTTCTTCAAAATTTTAAAAATTCATTACCTGAAGTGGTTTAGATAATTTGAGTTTTTTTTTTTCCCCTTTAATAGTGCTTATCTCTGCTTTAAAAGCTAAAAGCTCTGAATAATTGGTGTTGTGAAAGTAACCCTTGAAGGCCTTACATACAGCAACAACTCAACTTTTCTTACAAAATATGCACCAAACACCATTATAAGCTGTTATGCGATGTCTTGTCCATTGTGTCTCTGCCTAACCTGTCAGTTTAGGGTTGAATTGATGCCTCACAAGGATTAAATAAAAAAAAAAAAAGTTTTATTTGACATTTTATGCAAATTAATAAAAAAGTATTAAATATTGTACCAGCCCATCTTACTTTACTGTATTTATAGAATCATCCTTTCACGTTAACTGTGATTGAATGAAAAATTAGTAATTTAATAAACAAGATATATAATTAGTTTTATGATTTATTGGCAAGGGACATGCATTTTTGGATAATTAAATTAAAAAAGAATGAGTTTATTAATTAACTGTTTAATCTATCAAAAATATTTTTGTGCTGGTGGGATCATGAGAAATGATGACTGCACGTAATTGTGGTTGATGTAAGGCTTTGAGCCCTCTAGCATGCGCGCAAGCAGGAGGTCACCACCTACAGACAAAGTATTCTTTAATTAACTGGTTGTGTTGACCAGTTAGTTTTTAGATTTGTGTTTTTAATAATTAAAAATTTGAATTTTTTTTTAAATTATTAAAAATTTATATAATTATTAATTTTAAGATTCGTAAAATTACGCAATGTACGTTTAAGTTGACTCGAATATTTATTTTAATAACATTAAAAAAAAAGTATTGCTTTAATTGGGAAGAACAACGAAATACTAGTTTCCTGGGATCATAAATGCATCCGAACAAACTGCACATGAAGGAGGCGAACATGTTCCCTGTTCTGAAAGCCGTGGAAGAAAAACATTTGGAGTTATTGCTTGTCTCATTGTTCTTCGATGCATAAAATATGAGATATCTGAAGATGTGGTCTACAGATCTGAATAGAGTTTTCTTGTTAAACGAGCACCCAGCTATGTTGCCAGAGAGAAAGACCATTGTCTTCGTGTCTCTTTCTCCTTCTTACCCTCCTTGGCTGGCCACGATACCATATCGGAAATGCACATCTGAGCTCAATTTCGGCGTTCGCCGGGCAGGATCAAAGGACAGCGCCTAGGTTTTATCAAGGGCCCCATAAACTATCCGGCGCGGCGTCTAAGGGTGTGTTTGGTATTGCGGTAGCTGTTGTGGTTGTGGTTTTAAAAAAGTTGTTTTATAAAAAGTACTTTTAGTTGAGGTTGGTTTGAAAAAATAGGTGTTTGGTTAAAACTGTGGTTGAAGTTGAGGTTGAAGAAAAAAAAGTTTAATGTGTTTGGTTAAGAATGCTTTTGAAATTGAGGTTATAAAATAATTTTTTGAAAAATATATTAATATTGATGGTTTTAAATTTAAATATTGTAAAATTAATTACTCCTATTACATAATGAAAAAATAATATTTTATATAAAATATTTTTTATTATTCCATTAAACTATTTATAATTCCATTACGTACAAAATTCATCCGATAAGAACAACATTTTTCATAATTTTTTGAGCGTGTAATAAAATTAGATAAAATATTATCAGATATAAAATTAATATTACTGTGCGAGTGAATTTAATTCACTCTATACTAGTTTTTCGAGAAAAAAATATTGTTCACATCGCGAATAAATTTAATTCTTTAAACTAGTTTTTTTAAAAAAAAATTAATACAATTAACACTCTTAAAAAAAAAAAAAAAAAAAAAAGAAAAAACTGCGAACAGTGCAAGTGAATTGCACTGTTCACATGAACAGTGCAATTCACTGGTGAACAGTGCAGTACTTTGCACTGTTCGTTACTTTTTATCCGCTACAGTGCACACAAAGCAGGTTTTCGTTGCTTTCCCTTTTCAGCGTTTCAAACGCAAAAATCGAGTGGGCTCCATGTACAGTAAACTGATTTTTTTAATTACCAAACGGCTGCAGACTGCGTTTTAAATAAAACGCAGACGCAGCCGCGTAGACAAACGCCCTCTAAGCCTCAATCAATTAACCAGATTTGGAACCCATGGTGGCTAGAACAAACGATTTACAAGAGGGAACAAATCCGTGAAAATAGTATAAGCCCAGTTCTTTTTCGTGATCCAATTAGCTAAAATGTGGAGTAGACAGTTGCTCTAATAACTATAAAAATCATTGTCTTCTCTCTTACTTTATATTTTATTGTATTAATCAATGTGCATTCTAACTCTATAATCTATTTTGGTCATTGGCGCTAATATGGATAAAGCATACGCAAACTATTCTTATCTTGATTCAAATTATTGGATTCAATCTCATCAAATTAAGAAGCTAGTTTGGTGATATATTCTTGATATGCTTTAACTTTTCATCTTTCATCTATCATTTTCCTTTTACTTCGAAAATTATAAACAATAAATCGCTATATACATTTATTTTGTGAATTTTCATTTCTAGAGCTACTTCTAATCCATGTACTCTACAATGTTGTAGGTGCATTCAAATTGCAAGCATATAGCAATTGGGTATTGTTTACCCTATGCAGAGATTAATGTTGTTTCGATGTCACTTTTAAACATATTTACTACTAGACTTGTCTAAATTAGAAATTTATTGGCTGATAATCCTTTCATCATCAACAACATTGTTAGCTAGGTGATTGATTATTGCCTTGCCCTTATTTTGTTTTTCTCTTCATATGAATAATGTCATACTTAGACAACATTAATTTCTATCATGTAATGTGACCTAATAGATATTGTTTCTTAAAAATGTATTTAAAGGGATCCATCTTAGAAATAAGCCATGTAATGTAATACAATATGCATTGCTTGAGCCTCTGTATGTACCATACTAAATCACATCATATTTTTTTCGAGAGTCTAGTATCTCGACTCATAATTGGTGAACTTCTTACTCAAGTAATAAATAACCTACTCTTTTTTTTTAGACTTGTTATGCTAACTCAAAACACAAACCATTACCATGTTGGTGACAGTCAGATATACAATTAAAAGCTTGCCAAGAACTAGTGGTACTAGTAAAGGTGGCTCGTAGAGATATTACTTGATTTTGTCAAATGCTTTTTGATATTCTTCATCCCAAACACCCGGATTCTTCTCCTCTAATAATTGAAAGATAGGTTCACATGTTATTATCAACTATAGAGATAAAGCAGGCAATGTAGTTCAACTGTTCTAAGAAGCTTCATACTTTTTCTCTATTATGGGTTCATGCATAGCTTAAATCCCTTTGATTTGTTTTGTATCAACCTCATTTCTCTTATTGCTTACGACAAACGCAAGCAATTTGACAGATGGAACCCTAAAAGTGCATTTTGCAGGATTGAGCATCGGTTAGTATTTCTTTAATCTTACAAACACTCAATGTCTCAACAAGATTCTCTTAACTTGGCAATCATACCAACGACATATACTTTTATTTCTTGATGCGTCATGCTACGAAAAGAAGCCATCGTAGCACATTGATGTGTTCATCCCACATTTTTCAAACTAAAAGACATCACAAAAGTTGTTTTATTTGTCTTTCAAAACCATTTTGATCTAATTATAGCCTTGGAATTAATCCATTTTGATCTAATTATAGCATTCTTGGCAGCGTAAAGTCATCTCCATGAGGGATTAAGGATGGCTCAGGAAATGCTATGGCAGTAGGACTCTGAGGAATGTCAATCTTTCCAACTTCAGGTTCCCTCATTTCAATGTGATTCAATCTCTTCTCGCATTTTTTATTCATGACTCTTCGGATAATCTTTCCTTGAAACCAAGCTAAAGCTTTGATCAGCATTTCTCAACCCATAACCTCAAAATGTTTAATTGAAAAAAAAAATAAAAAATTTCTCCTGATTAGAAAAACAATACAACTCCCAATTTATTTTTTCTAACTAGAATAAAATATAAAATAATAAATAAAATCTATTAACACCAAAAATAACTATTTTATAATCAGTAAATGACCAATCTCTCTCTCTCATCTTCACTTTCCAACTACTCTCTTCTTTTCACAAGGACAGAAACATGAATAAAATGTTTATGCATCAAAATGTAAAATTAAATTCTCAAAAAATAGCAACAAAAAAGTCATGATAAAACTTTAAGGGCCATATACTTCAAAATACACCTCATGTACAATTAAAAAAAAAAAGATTGAAATTTTTGTTTGAGACAATTTTGATCCCCAAATTGTTAATTATTTTTAATCAAGTCTCTTTTATTTTTTTTGCCAAATCAAGCATCAAATTAATGTCAAAATGTTTTTTTAACATTGCAAGAAGAAAGCAGAGTGCGAATCCATAGTGATTTCCCTCATAAGCTTAAGTGTATTAATGATGTTTTAGTTTTTTTTTAATTTAATTTTCTCAAACATACATTCCTATTATTTGTAACAGGATTCAACGAGAAATCTATAAATTACGGTGAGCACCAGCATGAAACCCTTGCGTATAGGCTGTGTTCTTAAACATCGTCTGCAAAAGAAAAATTAAAAAAAAAATAAAAACTCATGAACATTGTAGTAAATATGCATCCACAGCCAAATATTTCACCTTTTGGCAAGAGACCGTGCTAAAAAGTCAAAAGATATTGCAGGCAATGCCTTGTGATGGTAAGAGTAGACTTTCTTCCTTTTTGAAATAGAAAAGAATGAAAAATACTCACAGCAATGCTTTGCAAATCTGAATTAAGCCGCTTTCTAATATTTTCAGCAACCACAGTTCCTAGATTTACGCCATTCTCCTTGACAGCATCCTCTGTGATCTGCATAGAAAAATTCCACAGGTCTAACTCAAGAGATTCCACTATGGTTAAAATGGAAGCATATTGCACAGAACTTACCTCTGAAAGTAATAGAGCTGATGTCTTATTGAGAATCTCTTCCACGAATAATCCAGCATCTGAGAAAACACTTGGCTTATGTACAGGATTGACTGACTTGTCTTTAGAATTTTGCGTGGAGGTGTGCGGCTTAGCAGCTTTTCCTACATCAAAGATAAAGTCATTATGCCATTACTGTCAAATAAACAAACAAATTTCATGAGTTTTCATTATGCATATCTAAGCGGAAGTACTTGTATAATCAAGCAGATACAATTTTAAAAATTTTAAAAAATCTTTAGGCAGAAGAAAATATGGTAGTGCTGAACAGAAAATTATGAAAACCATTGTCTGAGTATTGTAAAAACAGTCCAAAATGAGAAGACATTAAAGTGTAGGCCCAAAAGACGAACAGAAATCTGATAAACTAGTCATGTCTATCCTGTAGAAATCAGTTGACGACTGATGAGTAAATCACATTTGGATTGAGTACCTGTGGCAGCTACAGACTTCTTATTCACAGGAACAGAATTCTCGGTAGGATCTTGTGGGGGAGCTGCTTTATCTGGCTGATCTGGCTGAATAGTTGAACCAGATGGAACAAAAGAAGCAAGATCTGGAGGTTGATCCTTCCCTACAGTTGGGTTAGCCTACAAGGAACATAATTTTGTATATTCAATGTTCCGTGAAAAATTAACTGAGAGAACTAATACAATAAACTGAACTACAAATTACCTCGAGGTCAACGTATGAGGGATCTCTTCCTATTGATTTAAGAAACTTGTCAAGATCGCAAACATTTAGAGCTGGAAGCATGAACAGCACACGCCTGATCAGTGTCTATTCTAGTGGGAAAGAACTAATGGTGCATTTCATCATGTGGGGCAAAAAGTCGATTTGCACCCTATTTACATTTTTGATCAGTTACAACTAATTCAGTCAAATGCGACTCAAACCACCCCAATTGATAACACCAACAATTAACTACTGTTAAATGTTAAGGCTACTTCATACTTGCAGGCCTATGACTGGCCTTGATGTTATGAAGAGAAATACAAGACAACCTAGAAAGTTAACATTAGCTAACAGTTTTCATCAATTGATTGGATCACATTTTGGCCTTTTGAAAATAAAAACAGGGGCTAAAAAGTGATTTCGTATTGTATTAGATATAAAATATATATCATAAAGAGCCGCAACTATCAAATCATTGGTTTAAACAGGTCTACGGGTGCAATATTTTATCAGGAAAAAAGTGGTATACAAGTTCAAGAACATTGAGAGTTTGTGCAAAACCAAAGATAAAAAAAAAGTGCCAGAAAAAAAGAGTTGTTGGACTTACCAATTGACATGTCATTAGATAGTGGATGGAAAAAGCAATGCTCCTGAGATTGAAATCCTTTATCCAACAAGAGTGAGACATGCCTTCATAAGAGAGATATTGGTTAAAGTACAACACCAATAGTTAAGTGATTCTTTTCTAAAGAGATTGTCGATCAACTATGAATCATGGATAAAAAAAGTTACGAAGAAACATTTGTGTCATAACTTAAAGTTATGCATGTTAAATATGGGACATGCCCACAATTTTTTGCAATGTGTAGGTTTCATCAAAGGGAAAATATGTGATGGCACAGAAAGATGTGATCTGTCACTTTGTCCATTTATAAAATAGCTTACATCAGCTAGTCATTAATAAAGAAATTATCTTTCCAATTATCATAAACCTGAAAACCATCAACAAATAATTTTCCTGAAAACATACAAACAGCTAAAGTAACTCTAAAGTGACTGTTAGAAATAGATTCAAAGCCTCCTGCACCCTCAAATGCATGCCTGACACTATAACCATTATCCAAAATCAGTTGAGAAATTTTGTCCATATACCTCTGCTTTTTATTATATTTTATCGATTCCTCTACCTTATGTATCCCACCAATTTCTTGTAGCTACATTCTATTACACCCTCTCATTGAGCAGGTTGATCCATAATCTTCAATTAAGAAAAGATTACATAAGGTGCGGCTGAAGATGAACATTAAATGGAGGATGAAACTTCAGTTTTTTTTAATAATGTTGATTATGCAGTAGTTCAGATGATTTCAAATAGAAGAATCACATATGCTATGCATCATGAGTAACAAGATGATAATAAAGACGGTAAGATTTGAAATATTTCACATAAACATTATTTTAGCAAGGTAGCAAAATTGCAAACACGAATTTGTTCAAATAAATACTCGAGAGAAGAAATGATAAAAATCAATGCAGGAAATAAAATTTAAAGCTCACCGTGCTGACTCATTTACAAGTGCAAATGGAGTAACACAGCCCAAAGGAACCTTGAAAACAGAAAACATAAGAAGATCAGAGAGTGAATTACCATCAAACTTTTTGACCAGAAGCAAACTAATCAACCAGAATAAACCCAATGAAATGTGGAAATGTTCGATTGCCACACATGTAATGAATTCACTAGCTAATAAAATGGTAAGATCTTATTAGATCTTACCATTCAACGCAGTCATGGATGTGATTTCACGCATGCCAGCAGTGGGAATGGGTACATCAGATGAGAATAGCAAAACCTAACAATCCTAGTGTATCCAAACACACAATTTAGTTTCTCTCAGGATTTAAGGGGAGTTAACAGATGAAACAGAATTTAATGCACATTTTCCAGAATTTTCTCCAGCATCCTATTCCAGGCCGTCAGAAGTCAAGGCCATGAATACAAGAGCAAGCAAGAATAAAATAAAAAACTGCAGGATGTTGATCAATGTTTCAAACCATTCAACTTGTAAACACATGATGAATGCATAACAAGATAATTTATTTATTGAAAACAGCAATAAGTAATGTCAGTAACAATGAAATGAAAATGGAAAAATCTGATATGGGTGGGACTCAAGCACAGTCCAGGCATATACCTGAAGTATCTCACCCAATGCTTCTTCAGGAGCCATTCTTATACCTCCTTTCCCCAAACCAAGCCTTTGAGATAAAACTGCTCATGTCAAAAAAACAAGTAATTCCCATCAACATCCAGGAAATGAATGACAATAGAATATCAGCATTTCTAACTTCCAATCCAATTTGTGTTTTACAATGTCATAAGAGTTAAAAAGAAAAAAGAAGAAGAACTCACCTTTCATATCTACTTTCGTGTCAGCCAGAGCAGAAACGATATAGAACCGACTTTTCTTGTCCTGCATACACAAGGACATACAATTACCAGGCTATGGATAGGGAAAAAATGTAAAACACTGCCAAGATGTATTACTGCAACAATTAGCAACTGAACACCTCATATAATCTTTATATTTTACCTTCAAGAATAAATTTTTACTGAGGCCACCTCCCTTATCCCCGACATATTTTGCCTGATGGAGAACAACAATGATCAAGTATAATATACAAAGTAATTTTTTTTTTTGGGGGGGGAAGAAAAAAAATTACCTGTGCTTCAACAGTCAAAACAGTAGGATGTTCATACTGCGAAAAATCAATTTGAAGCTCCTAAAAAAAACCCAACATCAGATTGGTAAAAAAATTACAATGGAGACATTAAACAAAGCTATAACCAAGTAATGGACGCACATTCAAAACCATTCACTTTTAGTAATTAAGGTCTTGATTTAAAAGTCAATACAATTGCTAAATCCCAATATTTTCATGATATGGCACAAACCCTATCCTCATTCACAGAATTCTTTTTGAACATCGTGCAACCATAAATTCAAGAACAAAGAATGACTGAAAGAATCCAATACCCACCCATCACAAGTTACTCTAATGAAAGATCAAGAGAAATGGAAAATGGGACAAAACAAAGATAACCCAGATCAAGTTTCTTGACATTATAATGAGCTCAAATTAAAGAGACAGACAAACCTTCAAGCGAGCAAGCAACTGTTCCTTTGTAAAACCCATTGTATGTGAATAGTAAGCAGAGAAAGGGAAATCAGAGACAGTGTTAACTGCGAAGATGGCTGGCGTGGTACGACTTTATTATTCATGTTTTCATAGAGCTAGGGTTTATTGGGTTAGTTACGAGTCTTATGACAAGTCCAAATATATCATTGAGCCCATCTTTAGGTTTTATTGGTTCAACCCTAACGATGAGCCTAATCAAGACCACACCCAAGAGTGACCCATAAGTTCTAAATTATATATATATATATATATATATATATATAATTTAAAACTTAAAAATACAATATAATTATTTATATCCATAAATTTTCATTAACTAATAATTAATAAATTTAAAATAAACAATTTATTGTAAACTAAAACTAACTTTATTGTCTTCATCTTTTTCTATTATTTCTAAGATATTCATCAAATTCATTACTATCTAGCGGATTATTAATGCTACTTGCAATCCTAATATTTTTTTTTAACTTCATCAATCATTACCTTGAAATCAAAATCACAAAACAATATCTAAACAATACCAACAATTTTTAACTTCATTAATAATCACTCATCATTTACTTTATTCAATTACTAATTTTTATCGGTTAATTTTATAAGGTTAACATGTAAACAAAAAGAAAACCATTGACACTTTATTATACAATAATCAACATAAAGCATTTTAACATCATAAACACACTCAAATAAAAATTCTTCATCTAATTCACAAACTAAAACTTTCAATAACATCACAAACACAATTTAATCAACACAAAACATTTTAACATCATAAATCACATTCAAACAATTAAATCAACCAAACAAGTATGCAATTCATGAATCTAAACACAATGTCCAATTAAACTACAAACCAAACACAAAAATAGAGTTAACATGTTAGTGTTTATGATCTTAAAATTCAAACTTCAATGAGTAGGAGGTCACCGAAACAACTAGAAGTCGGCAGTATAGTAGCAACGCATCAGCTTTATGCACAGGAGAACATTATGAATGTTGGGGTGTTTTCCCATATGGTGGTAAGGTTTGGAGGTGCGTGAAAACCTCCACGTGGTACACTAAATTCACTACTAGAAAATTAGCATATAGCAATGAAAATGTTTATGTAAAATATTTCATCGATACTTTCCAACATAAATAGCTACAAAAAAATTTCATCAGTATTTGCCATAAAAAATTTGACTAGTTAGTATTTTCTGACGGAATTTTTTATGGACATACCATTGAAAAAATTAAATGAAATAAAACTCAATATTTCTCTCTCACTACTTTCTTCCTTTTCTTTCTACCTAAAAAAAAAATAGCAATCTCTTCTTATTTTCTCACAAACCTAGCCACCCCAAACCTGCGATGTCAACCCAAATCTATCAATAGTTTTATCATCCCTCTCTTGGTTCAATTTCATGTGAAGCTTCACTACTCCAAGTAAGCAAACATACCTATTTTTTATAACTCATTTATGTTTTAGGTTAATTTAATGAAAAACATTTTATACCATTTATAGTTTACTTGTATATTTAAGTGTTTTACAACTTTTTCATAGCGAATTTTGTTATATTAATGTATTATTTGTACGTTACAGTTTGTTTGGGATTTAGGGAAAATTGATTTCATTTGTCATTTGATGAAATTGAGTTTTATTTTGTAACTTAGGTGTGTTATAATTGAAAAAATAACAGATTATTTAATGGGTACCAATTATGTTTTGACAATTCTATTGTCAAGTTGAAAATTTGAGAAAATTTTTTTTTTTATGAAATTGATAATAATTTAAAGGTATTAATTTAAGTTAAATAAATTTGAATTGAACACACTCTGGATAATTAGTTGGGTACCAATTATTCATTATTAATTTTTTTTTTCATGCTTTAATGCAACAATTGAATTTATGTAGAAATGATTACTAATTATTGGATTGTGAATTTATTTTGAATAAAAAGTTGAATTTTGAATTCATAGTTACATTATTAATAAATATTGACATCAATATTCTATATGAGTTTATAAATAATGAATGATTGTTATTGAATGTATCGAGATTCTTTTGAAGGGTTGTATAGGCAAGATGATGTTCAAATGATTAATAGTTTTATTAATTTTGTACTTTCTAATCTGGAGATTATTAGTAGGGTGAAAAAAGATGTTTGTACGCAAAGTGTAAGAATAAAAAGTTACACCATAAAAATATTATGACTATACATCTACTTAAAAAAAAGTTTGCTGAGAAATACTTCTGTTGGTATGCACACAAATAATCCTATGTTCTTTATAAAACAATGTTAGAAAAGATGGTTGGCTCAAATTCTAATTCTAGTAACATATATGGGTTTATGGATGATAATATTAATTCATATAGAAGTATGGTAATGGATGAAATGAGAATAAATCAAGATTATTTAGATGAAAGTTCACGTAGCATCATTTATATAAAGAACTAAATGTAGATGCAATTAGATTTTATTTTAAAATATTCTGATAAAACTAATATGGAACGGGTGTACAACTCATAGTAATTTGTTTTTGCTATTGCATAAGTGTTTACCACCAAGTTAGATTATAGATTGAGTGAGACTGGTTATGACAAGATTTTAAAATGGGGATAAAAACATGTTATTTAAAGGGAATAAACTGGAAAATAACTTATATACAGTAAGATCCATGTTGAAACCTCTTGGCCTAATATACAAAATAAAATAAAATGATATGTTTCTAAATTTTTGCATGTTGTATAACAGTGAATATATAAATTTTACTAAGTGCACCACCTATCAACATGCTCGATACATATCTAATAATGGTAGTGAAAAGACATATATCACATTCAAAAAAATTGAGATACTTCTCAATCACTCTTAAGTTGCAAATGTTATTTATATCTTCAAAGATTATTGAGCATATAACATGACATCATTCATATGATAAGATGGATAGAGTTACGGTGAACCTTTCTAATGGTAAAGCTTGGACGCAATTTAATAGGATGCATCCTTAATTTTCAATAAAATTATGGAGCATATGTATTGGTTTGTGTAGATATGAATTTAATCAATTTGGATTCTTTGTTACATCTTATTCTTGTTGGCATATCATTCATATATTCTCTTATAAGATAAATTCATTTAACTTTTTTATAGGCAACATAATCAATTATTGTTATCTCAAAATCCAAATGTTAGTGAATCTTAAATTTATCAAATACAAGATAAATAATTTAACATGTGGTTTAAAACACTTGTAAGTATTTAATAATTTATAACTACCAAGTTCATATTTAATTATATTTTTTCATCAATTGTAATGGTTGTTAACTTTAACCAAGAGTTTAAAATGAGAGCCAATGCTGGTACTTTGAAATTCCTATTTTTTGGTCTTGAAAGAAAAGTCATAATTATTTCAACAATGAATATATTTTTCATATTGAATAGTATGGTGAGGGTAAAAAGACCTAAAATAGTGGGGTTTTTATAAATGGTTCAACATTCAAATAAGTTTGAAGTTGATTATTATGACAAGTTATAAGAGATTATTGAATTGTGATATCATAGATTAAAAAATACTGTATTTTTATTCAAATGTTATTGATATAATACCGATAAAGAAACTAGAGTAGATCTTCATGATGATTTGGATGAAATTATAAATAAAACAGGTAGACTTCGTAGCATTGAAAACTTTTTTATTTTTTAAAAAACAATGTCAATAAATTTATTATACATATATTCATTCCTTTAGAAAGGTTATAATAGAGTTGATTGATTATGTGTTATGAAAACCAAACATAAGAGTCTTGTCCAAGTTGAAGTTGTTGAAGAAGGTATTTATGAAGTAATTATGGGAGACGATGTATTCAACTAGATGAATTATTTGACCCATATCGAGTTACTCTATCTATCGAATTAGAAAATCTAAATTTTCATGTCACTAAAAATATTTATATTGATATTAATGTTGATGAGTTAAATAAAATATTGAGTACTAGTGAACTTAGAGAAGTGGATGAAGATGATGAGATCAACATCAACTTCAACAAAGAAAATGATGTTGGACATGACGACGAAGAAAATGAAAAGGAGGATTTTGATTAAAAGGTGTTGAATTGATTTAGATATGATGTTTCATTGTGTAATAAAATTAAAATTATGTTGGAAATTTATTGGTATTTTATAATACATTATATTTACATTTGTTGCAAAATTTTAGAGATGTGTTTTTCATGTAATTAATTGCATAAATATTGTTTTATTGTGGTTGTGGATTTAATATGAGCAATTGTTGGATTGAATGTACCCATCTATTATTATTATTATTAACATCTCTTTCTCGCCAGCAACTCTAATTGCTCAAGTTTCTTCTTTTCCTTCTTATGTTTAATAACTTACTCAACATCTCCCTATCATCTTTACAATGATCTTTTCTTTTCTTTTCTTTTGTATTGTGATGAAATTGTATTTTAAGTTATTATAGTGATATGCATAATGAATTAATTACCTTAGTTTTATTTTACATTACTATTGTGACAGTAATATTGGATTTATGATTATTTGTTTGGTGTTTTCAATTGTTTAAGATTGATGGATTTTTATTTAGTTTTTTTGGTTCATGAGAGTTTTACTTTAATTGACTTCTTACCTTTCTAATGATTGAGTTAGGTGTTTTAACTTAATGTATTTCAAGTGTCAAGGCATTTATTTCAAGTTAACTCTTTAAATTCATCATTCAAACAAAAAAATCTAAGTTTCAATTTAATGCCTCTATAAAGTCTCTTGCAAACATAATTGTTTAATGGTAGGAACTAAACTATTATGCATATTCTTGAGTATGATTCCTGAGTATTATTTGGATTGTTGTTTGCACGTAATAGTTTTTTTTATCTCAAGTTTTAGGTAAGGCCCCTTTGAAAAGAAAATTTTGCCAAAAGTTTATTAATTTTCCTTGTTGGTGTTTGGTGCTAGTTTGGTTATCTTTTACCAAGTCTTTTTGCTTGTCATGTTGTTTTGAATGCAATATAACCTTCTACGGCACGTATCAATATTGTAATGCATTAAGTTAATTGTTTTATTATAGATACTATGTGTCAAAGAAGAAAAAGTTCCAAGTCTAATAAGAGCATTGTTACCTTATCAATCATTAGAAGCACTTAAAGAAGCACCTCATACAAACACTACCGACCAAAGCTCGTCCAATACAGGAAGCAGAGCTAGAATCCTTTAAGAAAATAAATGGATATATAGGAATAATTGTTGAAGAATGGAAGCTTGATCATTTTAAATAAGTTATGTTTTTTTTTTCTCACTAACAAAGTTATTTAAGTGTATTAGGTTATTTTAAGTTTGAAATTAAATGAAAACAACTTTTGTAAATTGATTTTCATGTTTATCAATATTGAGATTGCTTATTTGATCACAAATATAATGAATCATCATTTAAAAAACCATTGTTTTAATAAAGTAAGCTTCAATATCATTTTGAATGGATGAATATAGTAGATGTTTTGTGGGGAAAGTTTAAGGTTAGATAATAAGCTTTTCTTTGAGTTAATATATAGTTTAAAACTAATTAATATATGAATTGACTATAAGGAAATTTCTTGGTACCAGAAAAATGAGGGAGCAAAGTGTTATAAAATCTTAGTGCAATTATGTAAGTATTAAGAAATAAAATATTACATTATTGTATATTTGAAATCTTTTTCTCCTTTCATAGTTTAGTTTATGTTTAACAAATTTTTGCACCAAGTTGTGTGATTTATGGTATAATACCCACAAAAATGCAATGAACAACGCCACCTTTGATGATATAGTGTCATGGAAAAATTATAAACTGAGGCATCAAAGGGATTTATAAGGTGTTTTCGATCAAGGTCTCAAAATAGAAACAAAAAAACTCATAGTTTAATGAGCAAGCACACCAAGAAACATTTTCCTTTGTGAACCATGTAAATGTTTGGTAAAAGCTTATTGTTACATATTTAATTATTTTTCTTCAATTTTTAATTTAGTCTTCATTTGTGATTTTTTTTTACATATGATTTATTTTGCAAGAAAAACAACTTAGACATGAACTAATTCTAATAGAGTTATACAAGGAAACTCATATAAGAAAGGGGGATATGGGATTAAAATTTTATTGATAATAGAACAAGAACATTCATTGTAAGTTTTTTTTTATAAAAAAATTCATTTAATTAAAATTCATATTTATTTGCATTATTAATATGAATTTTGGATTTTACCTTTTCTTTTTATAGAATGCATATAATACCGACATGGTTGTCAAACATGGAGAAGGTGTTTCCACTTATCCTCCTCACGATCCTCAATTGTGGTTGGAGATTGAAGTAATTAATGAACCTAATAAGAATTGGGTTTATGACATCAACTCAAGATATAATGGTAGGTTGGATTATTTCAATGATAGGCACATAACATTCCATCCTAAACTAGGCATCACTGGCCACTGAGGAGATGATTTGAGATTAAGTTAAGGAACAACTAGTTTAGATAATGGCATAAATAAGAGATGAAGTCAAACAAGAAATACATTCATATTTGGCTTTACAATTTCCTTCGTTTTTTAGAGTTTCTGGTTTAGGTTCATGATATTTTCCTCCCCCATCACCTTCATAGAAATTTTAATATGTTGTTTGAAATATTTTTTGTATGGAATTCATTGTATATGAAATTAATTTTAATATAATTATTCTATATATGCAATGAATTTTAATATAATTCTTGTGTATGAAATTCATTTTAATTTAATCATCCAAATGTATTTTTGTTGTTGGTGCAGTGAGTTTAGGATTTTTTTTTAATATAGTTATTTATTTGTTAATCATAACAACTAAACAACACAGGGGGGAAGTGTTATATTTTGATGGAATCACTAACAAAATGAACTATTTTATTGGCGATTTTGTCAAAAATATTCGATCATATTTCATTAGAAAAGTACATGAGGTTTTGGCATTTTTGTTAGAATCAATGACAAAATGGTCCATTAGCAATATTATAAATAGAATAGTTCTAATGGAATTGGCACGAAATAGTCTGTTAGTAATTAAGGTCATTTGTCGATGAAATAGGTGATGAAATAGTCTATTAATAATTAAGGTTATTAATGAATTTACTGATGGAAAATGGATGGTACAATCTAATTTATTAGTGTGAATATTTTTTCAGCGATCCCATCAAAAAATCTGAAGTACGACATTATTGATGATGAAACGCAAATCCCCAATGAGAATATTGCCGATGAAATGTTTTTGTTGAAAAGTCTATTGATATTGTATTGTTCAAAATAAATTTCTTTAAACACTGAAGGAATATTTCATCAGTGATTTTCAATTTTCTGGAGGTGCCTTTCCTCTTTCTAATGGTACCAATAATGTAGTTTACCGCTGCGGGAGATGGGAGATCAAGCAAGTTGAAATTTCAAATCTTTCTCTTTCTATATGTAACTGAATCTTCTCTATTTTATTTTTGGTTTTTGTTTTTTTCTTCCCTTGATTATAATTATTAAGAAGTTGCTATGATATTTGTTTAATTTGTGTTTGATAGCTTAGAGATAATTGGAGAGAGTGTAAGCTTTTGTGTGTTTTAAGGGAAAGACTTTTTTGCTTGGAAAGAGGGAGAGGTATTTGTTTTTTTTTGCTCTTCTTCTGAATATATAGAGAAGATGTGATTTGAGAATTGAGAAGAAGACTAAAGTTTTAATGTGAAACACATTTATTTTTGTAATGAAATGGAACCATATTATATTTTCAATAAAATTATAAAACCGGCATTAAATTCATGAGTTTACCAATTTTATCGAGTTAGAATAATTTCAGTATAATTTTATTAATTTTTAAGTTTTTAAAGTGATTTTACATAATAAGTATATGATATGATTTTATGAGTTAACTCATGATTTTAAGAACCTTGGACACAAAAATCCAATATATTTGTTTTTTTATTTTTTATTTGTAAAACAATGTTATTAGTAAAAATATTTAGAAACTTATTAATTACTATCAGTTTTTCACCTGGCTGACTTGGTTCTTTCTATCTTCGGTAAAAAAATATAGTTGGCTTGTTAAATTTCTTATCATGGTTAATGGAATGCTAATGCACAAAATGAATTTTTGCTTCAATTCATTTAGTGCGTTAGAGTTGGAACATATATGATGAACTAATTGACTCAATCATAACCCTATGTTATATACTATGAAAATTCCCATAAAAAACTTTCTATCAATGGAAGATATATGGATACATGAATTATTTTTAATGAATTAGACATAAATATTCTAAAAGCTGAATTAATTCACAATTCATATCATTGTGTCTTTTTATATGAGATTTATTAATTTTATTTCGTGACATGTGACCTAATTCGAGTTATCTATCATGAGCTACGGATCTATTTTTTCTTTCAAATATGCATTTCTGACCTAAAAACAAACATTTAAATCTTTTTATAAAATTATGAATTTTTTTTTATTAATGTGGGTGTCTAAACTAGTTTACGCTCATCTTGATCAATCCAATAAATCTTAAAGTTAACAATTATATAAGTCTCTAATATCCATTATAAAATTATGAATTTTGAATCCTCCATTTGTAGACCATCCACAAATTAGGGAGATTTGTTAATTTTATTTTGTGATGTGATATAATTCGAGTGATTTGTCATGAGCTAGGGATTCATTTTTTCTTTCAAATATGCAATATTCCGGACCCAAAAACATACATTTAAATATTTTTATAAAGTTATGAATTTTCAATCCTCCATTTGTAGACCATCCACACTCCATAATGCACTCCAATGTAGGATTATCTGTCAAACATGATACAACATGTTTCTGTCATGCATTGAACTATTTGCATATATAATTCCACAAAAAATTAAGACAAGAATTTGATCAAGACAAAGTGCATTATGCATGGCAATCACCCTTTCGTGCGAAACAAGCTGTGGGCAACAATAATAAATAAAGAGATGCTTTGTGGAACACATGATGTGTTGTGGCTTTGCAACAATGGAATTGTCATGTTGCAGTATCCTTCGTGTACTCAAATCAGACGACGACAACGCTGCTTCTGTGGGACCGTAATCCAGTATGGCCCAGCCATGGCACGCCGGAAATGGCCAAAACCTTGATGTTCTAAGCTCAACGATGAAGTAACATGGCCCATTGTGAGCACACCTTGAAGAGACCAGATACAGTGTAGAAAACTATAGAGGGAGCATGGGAGATGGGACCCCATAGCAAAGGAGAACAGGTCATGTGCAATCTTGGCTTCCAGACAATGAATGCTTCAGATTGTATTCGACTAGGTTCGGAAAATGGACAAAATAACAATAAATTGGTCAATCTACATATCTCCTTGAACCTGTTGTAGAGAATTGATTGGAAATATGTATGTATGTTAAGTGATTACGGATGGTCATCCGTTTAATTTTTTTTTTATATTGTTAGAAAATAATATAAATTATATTTTAGAATTTTATTTAAAAATTTAAGCTATCAGGTTGAGATGGTTCTTTGATATAAAATCAGAGCTTTATGACCAAGCGGTCACGAGTTCGAATCTCACCATCCCTATTTATTTGATAAAAATCAAGCACAAGATAATATGGATCTGTGCAAATTTCAAGCCCAAATAACTGTCACTTTGAGTGGATGTGTTAGAGAATAATATAAATTATATCTTGAAACCTCATCTAAAAACTTAAGCTATTAGGTTGAGATGGGTCTTTGACATATATCCACACTTTATTTATTATTTATTACTCATCAAATAAAAATTATATATATATATATATATATATTATGTCAATATTAAAATATACATATATCATATTATATTAAAAAATTAATTATTCTATAAATGAATTTATATAATATAAATATGTATTTTGGATTAATTTTAAGCAGTTTCGTATATTTTATCTATTATCCATTAGTTCTAAAAGATACATATTTATTCAAGTCAGGTTGAATTCATATCTATAAAATTCAGATTAAATTATTACTTTTTTAATCCTTTATCATAAGCCTGACGGGCATTTTAAGATAAGAATTCACACAGCAGTCGATGCTTATATCAAACAAGTCACAATTAATATGGTTACATGAACCAAAAAAATAACTAGCCTCTTCATTTATTTATTTTTTTCATTTTTCTTCAAAAAAGAAAAAGAAAAGGGAGGATATGCATGTGCAATGTTTGAAATAGCGATCGATCAATCTTCCCTGCCTTGATTTGTTCTTTTGTTGGGTTGATAAAACACAATTAATGCCCAAGATTGGCTCATATTGTTTAATTAATTAATATGATTTGCGGATAAAAAGGAACATATATAGCGTATACTACACCTAAATCTAAATCTTTTCTTAGATTTACATGTTGGTATCGAAGCAGTAAGAATTGGCAATATTACCAATTAAGACTACTGAATTAAAAAAAAAAAAACCTCTAAGCAGATGGTTTCAAGTTTCATACCCTTTGTACTTTGTTCCCAGAGAGAGAGGCATTTCTGACAGTTTCATCAAACAAAAGACCTTTTGGGGCTTCACTCTGGCCAAGGGAGCACGAAATTGTAATTTCCTTAATATAATGCATCTAATCAGGAACCTGTTGAGAAAAAGACACAAGGCCTGGTTGGCTGCTGTTGAAACGCAATTTTATTATTTTATTATTTTTTGATTTTAAATTAATTTTTTAACATTTTTATATCGTTTTAACATCTAAATATTAAAAATAAATTTATATATATATATATATAATATTTTAATGTGTTTTTTTTTTAAAAAATAATAACATAATTTCTACCTCATTATGCAAGAAAATAAAAAATTTCTCAAGCCTTTATTCCACTGCTACATTAACGAAAGAAAATTAATAATTATTGCATGTAACACACTTTAAATAATTAATACTACATAAATTCAATATCTAAGACCCACATGAGATGGTCCAAAAAAATGTTCATCTTCCCCATGTGAGTCTCTTTCTCCTAACTTGATAGACTAATTATATAATAACTTTAGGTCACTGTCAGTAATGCCTCCAGGCAACAATGGAAGAAGAACAAATCAAATATTATAGATGGACAAAAGAATGATATGGGTTTGGCTTGATCTTGGATTAGAACTACTCAGCAAAGCTCCATAGACGAAGATCCCCTTCGTATAAATCATCGATCATTGGTGGATTGAATGAGACCCAATTGAGATCAAGATACTTTGGTGATTGCAAGCCATCAAAATTGTACCAAGAATCTAGCATTGAAACTGGTTCATTGTTGGTCACAAAAGATTCCATCAGTGATATATAATCATCAAGCTGATCGGACGGCGAGGAAACCACTGATGGTGGTGATGAGATTGACGAGGAGGAGGAGGAGGAGGAACAAGGAAGAGGAGGTGATGATGCTTGTGGGGTGGTGGGATTGTCTACAAAACTATTAGCAGCAGCTGCAGCCACTCTTTGAATCGACTTTGGGGACATAACAGTGTCAGGAGTGTAATGCGAGGGAGAAATAGGAAAGTTGAGAGCGGCTGCGGAGCCCTTGAGACAGAAAAGAGCTGCATCATAGGCTCTAGCAGCAGCTTCAGGAGTTGAATAAGAGCCTAGCCATATTCTTGTTTTTTGATTCGGTGCCCTTATCTCTGACACCCATGAGCCCCAACTTCTCATTCTAACTCCCTTGTATTTCCTCTTCTTGCATCCTGACGGTGAGGGCATTGATGGTATTGCCACTGGTTTCGAAGCCTCCGACTGGATTCTGTGCTCGCTCTTCACCATTGTTAGATGGAGCAACAAAAGGGTTTGCTGAAGGATGATGAATGTTTTGGCGAGGAAAAGGGTTTGAAGGAGACTTCTGTTTTACTCCAAGGGTAACTTGTTGTTTTTTTGAAAGCGAGGCAAGGAATAATGAAATGAAGTAAAAGTGTGGAAGCAAAAGTTGGAATTTATAGATGGTGGGGTTTGAGTTTCCAGGTTTAGCAGAGCCCTCTGGTCAAGGAACAGTACGTTACACACATGAATATGAAATGGGTGACAGATAATTTCAAGCTTATAAAAATGGAAATAAGTGTCCCTCTTGATTTTCTCGGAAATGACCTGTCTGTCCAGCCATTGTCAAAACCACACCAGAGATCATTAATATTCATACGCGTAAAAAGAACACGATGAAGAGAAATATTGTCGATCAAGTACCTGTAAAACAAAATTTAATTATCGGCAAGAGTCCCCTTTTTATATACATACATATAAAAAAAGGAGAGAAATTGGGTTACCAAATGTCTACTTGATGGCATGATAATTAAAAATTAACTTCAAATCAAGTTATTTATCTTCAGAAAATCAATATTACAGCTAGATAGTTTTGGAAATGGTCAAATTATTTACACTATACATATCGAAAAGAACATGGAGTCCTTAATTTATCAATTATTTTCTATCAGTGTGGCGTGCTGTGACGTCCTAAGAGCTAACAATTTCTTTCAAAGATCAATAATACAGCTTTATGACTTTTTGGCCAGAAGTTTACCGCCAGTAATTTAATTTGTTACATCAGTAAAAACCAGTTCTTCCATGGACGAACCACTCAGTAGCTTCGAGAAGAAAAGGCATCGAGCAATCCAGGCATCTAGCAGACTTCAAACCCACATGCACCCATCAGAAACCAGCATGGAAAGGCTAGTGAAATTAAAGCCCTCGATCTAGATCAGTAATCTAATGACTTCCATGGCAAGTCACCCCTATGGTTCGATCCTAGCCCAGTTGACACCCAGAGAATCAGATCAAAGGAATTAAAATAAAAAGATCAAGGGCAAATATGTACTTTCCACACAGCACTCTGTATCGAAATTTAGGCGTCCGAATTAAAAAGAAAAATATGTGTACTTGGTTGATAATATATTATAGATTAGTGATATCAAAACATAGGATTCTCCGAGAGGAAACTTCCAGGATCTTCAAGTGATGCTTTATTAAGTTACTACTGGCTTTTGTGGTTGGCTGTGATGAACAGGAAATGATACTTAACACGCGTAGTCTAACAGTAGAACTTGGCAAGTGATTGCCTCAGCGAAGAACGCAGACATCAGACCCAGCTGTTGCTCCTCTGTCATGCAAGCTCTAGAACCGCGTCGTGCAAATTGCCCTCTAAAAATCTCAAAAAAGTGTTTGCTAAAGCAATGTGTAGCAATAAATTATAGACGTACCCCATCTCAACCGTTTTGCGGCTTTTTGCTTAGCTGCTTACGCTTCCAAGGCTTGACTTTAAGTAAATCACATTAATTAATATATATATATATATATATATATATATATATATATATATATATTTTGTCTGGAGAAATTCTATGTGATTCTGTATTATTGAAGGAAAGCTACATTTATTTCTATATTGCCTCCTACATTTTTGCTGATTTCTACGTTGTCTCCTGTATTGTCTTGCGAGGCTTGACTTTAAGTAAATCACATTAATTACTATGGTTTTTCTCTTTTCTGGAGAAACTCTATGTGATTCTGTATTATCGAAGGAAAGCTACATTGATTTCTACATTGCCGTCTACATTATTGCTGATTTCTACATTGTATCCTATATTATTGTTGTTGCTCCTCCAATATTGTTGTCGATTCTTCCTTTTTCTGTATTCTTATTGCTGTTGTCGTGTAAATAATTGATAGAATCATTACGAGTATATATATGATTAAGATATACTTTGATATGCCAAGATTACATGAGATTGAATAGTACCTTTACTATTGTTAATAGTTATGCTCTTTATATGTAAGGCATTCGGTTGTAACAAATATTATTCATTAGAAATAACAAAAATATTATTCATTATGCATACATAAGCTTCACACTAGGACAAGCTTGATCCAAGGACTGTTAATTCTATTTTCTTAGGATATTCCTCAACAAAAAAAGAAGAAGAGAGGATATAAATGTTATCATCCTCCCTCTAGAAGGTTATGTATATCAAGAGATGTGTGGTTTGAGGAAGGAACTCCATACTTTGATGACATGAAGTAGAAGACAACTTTAACAAAGTTGTTTCCTCTACCTTGTCCAGCCTCTACAAACTTTGTTGCATCTTCAGAGATAGTTCCTAATGCTAGCAACCCCTATTTATTTTCTAGTCATATGTTTAATGGGGAAGGGAATGTCAGTCCTATTATTTCAAATTCTTGAAATAGTTATAGAGATTCTAAAACTGGCGACAACAACAATCACAGTAAAAAATTGTTTATATTAGTTTCATATATGCCTTCCAACTCAAGGGCTATCAATCCTATTATCAATGGATTTGAGGGAGATTCTCATAAGTCTCCTATGCCACAACTTTATATAAATCTAATTCGTAATCGTGTTCCCCCAAGAAAGTTGCAAGATTTTGTCATTTATACAACAAGACATCCTATCTCTAATTTCCTTACATGTCAATGTCTCTCATCTACTCATATTGCCTTTGTCACTGCTATCTCTAACATCAATGAGCCATAAAAATTTTAGGAAGCCAATTCTCAAGTTGAATGGAGACAAGCTATACATGATGAACTACAAACTCTTGATCAGAATAAAACCTAGAGTATTATCAAATTTCTCCAAGGAAAACATGTTATTGGCAGCAAGTGGATTTAGAAGACCAAGTTTAACTTTGATAGATTTATTTACATTGGCTTAAGGATATACTCAAACATTTGGCTCAGATTAAAAGAAAACTTTCTCTTCTGTTCCAAAAATGAATAATGTCCATGTTTTGCTATCAATGTCATGAATAATGGGTGGTTAATATGTTAGATAGATGTCAAGAATGCCATCTTATATGGGGATCATGAAGAAGAAGTCTACACAAGGTTTTCCCTGGTCACCCTCAAAGTTTAAACCCTACCTTAATGTGTCAGCTTCACAAATCCATTCATGAGTTGGAGCAATCTCCACATGCATGACATGCTCAATTGAGTGCAGTTCTTGAATAAATCAATTTCAAAAGAAGTAATGCCAATTCCTCTTTGTTTGTCTATCTAAAGCCAAATGAGAAATTATCGGTTTGTATCTATATTAATGACCTTATTATTACAGGAAATAATGGTGAAGCGATATCTTGTCTCAAGACTACTCGATAACATTGTTTTCCCATTAAAGATCTCGTTAATTTAAAGTATTTTCTTGGAATTGAAATGCTTATTTCTTAAAAAGGTTATTCCTTAACCAGTAGAAGTATGTTATTGACTTGCTTAAAGATGCTGGGATGATGGATGCCAAACCTGGGGGCTCTACTTTATTGAATAGTAAGTTGAAGCTTAAAACAACTAGCAAACCTCTTTGATCTTTCAATCACTATCAACATCTTATAGGTAAGGTCATTTATTTTACTATTACACGGCCTGATATCACTTGTGCAATTAGTCTTGTTAGTTAGTTTATGCGTACACCCACAATTATTCATTTGAGTCTTGTCATGCGAATTTTGCGCTATCTAAAAGGTTCTATTAGATGTTGAATTGTTATGACTAATAATGATCATACTAAAATCACTTGATATAATGATTCAGATTGTTTCGGCAATGTTATGGATCACAAGTCAACCATTGGTTATTGTATGTTTGTTGGTATTAATTAGGGGTGATCATTTTCGGTTCGATTTGATTTTAAACTAAAAAACTAACCAAATTGAAATTTATATTTTTTAAAATTATAAATCGAACTAAACTAACTAATTGACTATTTCGGTTTAGTTCAGTTCGGTTTTTTTCCTTTCAAAACTGACTGGACTTATTTCAACTACAAAAGAAAGCTGATGGAGGATTTTGGTAAGTCAAAGGAAAAAAATCAAGACCACAAAACAAGATTATGTTGCTGGTTTTGTTAGAAAAACAAGACATTTTTCTAGCAGGGAAGTGGTAGTTGCAGGTAATTTCAAACAAGAGTGTACTATAACAAAGGAATAATTTCCAAGTGAAACTTCAGCTAAAAAACCAGTAAGAAGACAAAAGGTAACAACAAAATGCTTTCCCTGCTCGAAAACCAAGTTGTTCCTTCTATGTGAGTCCAATGAACCAACAACCTTCAAACACACAAAGCTGATGAGAAATTCAACATTAAGCCAAGTTGAGGAAACTGAAGTAGATTTTTTAGAGAAAGTATTATTCTATCTATTCACAAATAATTCAAGAAACCCATTTTAAAAAAAAATAATTTAAAACCTAGATTGATTTTCTCAGTGAATACGAGCAAGTAAGCGATGAAAAGAAGAGAAAGAAAGAAAGAAAAAGGATGTTGATATTTTTTACATAAGGGGAAGAAGAAGAAAAAGAAGAAGAACAAGCTCGTCTGTTGTGAAATAAGAGATTCTATTTATTGGGGTATTTTACCGACAGTTTTATGGATGAATAATTAAATATTAATTTTTCTAACTATTATGTTGGTGATTCCGTCTATAATATTTAATTAAAATTTTCAATTTAATAAAAAATTTTCAGAAACCACCAAATAGCATCGTTAGTGATTCCGTCTGTAATATTAAATTTAAATTTTCAATTTACTCCAAAATTTTTAGAAACCCGCCAAATAACACCGACAACTTTTCAATCTATCAGTGATTTCATCTGGAAAGAACAATAATTAATAGTGCAATTGAAAAATAAACAATTCTAGTGCTTTCTGAAAAATACCAACGAATTGTTCCTCCGTCGGTGGTTCCCTTTATAATTGACATGATGAATAATGTCAGGACAAAGTAAACACTTTACCAACAATTTTACTGATAGATAAATGACATGTTATCGTATTTTTTGGCTTTTTTGTAAATTTTTTTCCCACCATAATTTTCTCAGTATATACCGAGAGAATATTTGCGTCGGTAAAATTTGTTGTAATTTATTGATAGAAATATTTCATCTGTATTTTTGTTTGTATTTATCAATTTTATGGTAGTATTTTTTTAAAATGATTCTGTTTGTATTGGTTTCAAAAAAATAAATTTTTATGATAATAGCCTCAAAGTTCAGATTTAGAAAATGAAGAAAGTAAACATTAATTTTAGCCAACACATATCCCCTAGGCTAACAATAATAATCAACAACCCGTGATCATCTCTAGGTATACTGCCTATATTATTACAAAGCTTGTATTAAAGCATTAGAACATCGTGGGTAATAATACCAAATCATTTATAATATTTGTTTTCTACATTAAAGTCTTAGAGATTAATTAACACTTTAATTTTTTAAAAAGGAATTAGAAAAGAGAATGTTGGAGCTTCATATTCAAATACAATATTTTTCCATTCAAAAAATTGAAAAACTAGTTTTTCTTTTTTTATGTAAAATTTATACTTAGTTTTAAAATACATTTTAGAGATTTTCTATAACATTTCTTTAAGAGTAAAAAAATAAAATAATAACTAATACATTATTTTTTTTTAATATGGACGCACTTTTAATAATATAAAATTTTAAATTTTTTTTTTATATATTTTTTCATATTTAGTTAGTATTATAAATTTATTTATTTTTATTATGAATCTAATGTAAGGCATTTCCCAATGATAATTTTTAATTTGAATAAAATAAAACTAATACATATAATTAAATTATCACAAATATAAAATATTGAGATGACTGTTTTATTTTTTTATGAAGAATAGTTATAATCTTGATATATTTTTTATAAGAAAATTCTTTTAAACTTTTAATAAATGAAAATGTTATAATTTCTTATTAAAAAAAAAAAACAAAACAGAGAAAGAAAACTAAAAATGAAGAAGAAAAATGATTTTTTTCGCCACACTACTCCCTCTTGAATCCATTCCCCTTCCACCTCTTACCAATTTCTGTGAAAAAGGGAAAGCTTTCCGCTGATTTCTGCAAGTCTTTCAAATTTACTTTCGAACTGGTCCTTTTCATAATCATTTTGAATTATTATTTGGACATTATCTTTTGTGTATTACAACGATCCCTCCGACATTTCCTAATAATAAAAACTACCAAAGAAACCATAATTATTACGGGATCTTGAAGTCTAAACTCATGTCTCTTTTTTTTTTTTTTTTTATTAATATAGATGTTCGGGTCAGTTTGCGCACACCTCGACTAATTCTACGGGCCTTAAAGTTAATAATCATGTAAGCCTCTAGTGATCATGAAATTTTATGAAACTTCAATTACTGATATTTAAAAAATAAATTTAAAACTTAATCAGTTTAACTATATTTTTGTTTAGGGAGCATCTCTCCTTTCTTTACTGTGGAAGGTCGTAGCTATTTAACTTACAAAATAAGGAGATGAAATACCTACGTAATGCAATTATAATCTAACAAGCCCATCACCGGTATACGTTGCCGGCAATATATATATTGAGAAGAATCGAGTTCTCCAATGAAAATTCATGTGTGAAAAGCATAGTGTCGTCAATCCGTACTAAACCTCTCCATTTCCCACTGGCTCGCATTAAAATAAAACCACAAAATCGCAATAGCAAGGCATCTCTTTAATTCTTAATTAAATGGATTAATTTTTAATGATGGCTCCATCAGGAAGCTGACAGTGCATGATATTTGGCTTATAATGTGTGTCCATTCTTTTAATAAAACACATCAGATGTTCAGAAATCAAGGAAAATGACAAATGGAAGCTCGGAAGGAAATTTCTTTAGAATTATGGGCAATGGCTCAACTTGGTTGACCTTCTTACACCACTTTGAGAACACAAATGTTGTGATTCAAACTTGTTTTCCAACCATATCCAAGGCGGCTGTTGTTGAGGTTTTGGGCAGCAACATGAATTTGGAAGACTGTCACATGAGCTGGTTGCGCTGTGAAACTACAAACTTCTGGACAAAAAGTCTTTAGATTGAGGAGTCACGTACGGTAGTTCATCAATTGCACTCAACCACCCGAGACCATTGAAAAGGTTTGTTGTGAAAGGTGGAGAAATTGGACCAAATTGTCTGCGAAGTGGAAAATCAATCCGATTAGCAAGTATTGGATAAATTATGTAATACAAGCGGAGGCATAAATATATAAACAATAGTAAGAAAAGATTGAATTGCAAACAATAACTCTGAATTTGCAGTCTAATATAATATTATTATGTTCAAGAGCTTTACAACTCCCTAAATAAGTTAAAAATTGACATTTACAAGGTAATAAAATCAAAATCCTTAAACACAAAGGAAAATAATAGAAATTTCAAAATAAAATCCAGAAAAATCAAGGAAAATAACAAAATTGGCTCAAATAGTGTCTTCGAGACCTAATTTAGTGATTTTTCGGATGAACTAGGCCTCATGGATCTCCTAAAAAAAATTAAGTCTAATCTAACAGTCAAATCAAAATTTATGATCTCTTATTATCGCTATGTTGGTCTAGTGGAACTAGACTTCCTATTAGGCTTAATGTTGTCCCACTACTTTATAAAAAAATTTGTTAGGTTATCCACATAGTCTGTTTATGACATATATCCATCTAGTTGTGGAAGATCCTCATTTATATGCTTAGAACCTTCAATTTGTTTCTAGCCTAATTGCATCATTCTCCCTAAGTTGGAAGAGAAATCATCTTTGGGTTTTATTTTATTTTCAAATAAAGTGTTAAGTGTTGCACATTAAAGACATTAAAAGTCATTAAATGACTAAGAATGTGAAGTATGTAAGAATTGTCATTTATGTTCTACAACACCTCACCAATCCCTATATTCCTTTCCTTTAGCTTGATTTACTCTCCCATTGGAAACCTATCATGGATGAGAATTGCCCACATAGGATCAACTACCTCAAACACCACTCTTTTACAATGAGTATTAGTTATGGCCTTATATTTACGTTGTTGTTTGTGATTGTTTTCTTAATCAGCTCATGAATTCCTACCAAATAATCTACCATACCTTCAACTTGGATGCTTAGTTGTCCGATATAAGGAACATGTAGAAAGGTTTTATTTGCAAATGATCTTGAATATACTTAGTTCGACGGCTCAATTCCAAGACTTGTTACAAGAAAATTCTGCTTACAGTAAAGCCATATCCCACTATTTTGGCTTGTCTCCTATCAAACTTCGCATCAATATTATAAGGCTATAGTTAACCAAATTTATTTGTCCATCTATCCGAGGATGATAATCACTGGTAAAATTTAACTAGGTGTCTAGCTTTCCCTACAAGCTCTCTGAGAAGTTATTAATAAACTTCACATCTCTATCCAAAGTAATAGACCTAGGGATGCCAAGTATGTGAACCACCTTATTAAAGTGAACGTGGACTATCCATGATGCATTTATGATCTTTTGACATGCTATGAAATGAGATATCTTTAAGAACCTATCCATGACAACAAAAACAAAATCCATGACTTGTTGGGTAGAGGGTAAGCCCAACAAAAAGTCCATAGTAACATTCAGTCATGAATCATTAAGAATTGATAATGAGGTGTACAACCTAACATTTTAAAAAAGACCATTTAGACCTTTGACAAACAACACATCTCTTTATAAAACTAGATACCTGACTTGACAACTTTGGGTAATAATAACATGATGGCACTAAGGCCAATGTTTTATAATGCTCAAAGTGTTTCCTAAAATGTAACTTATGGATTATGTTCCGGTAATGAGAAATCTAGAATACATAGTTGCAATCTATGAAACAAATAACCATTCACAATTAAAAAGCTATTCCACTTACCTATATTCATCAACTATACATAAATAAGCTCGAATGAAAAGTCACCTAAATATAGTTCTTAAAAACTATAAAATCTTAACACTAGAGAATGTATAGTACCAAATAGAGTAACCGGTTTATTAAGCGCATTAACCACTTTGTTAAGGTTGCCTAATTAGGCCATAATAATAATAATAAAAAAAAAACTTCTACATAAAAGACACCCACTTAGCATATCGGTGACTCAATTTTTGTTGGTCATTTATATACTTTAGAGTTTCATGATTTGTGATGAGAATATAGTTCATCATTTATATACTTTAATGACCAAAACATAAAGAAAATGAACTATTGAACCAAAATGTATAAACCTCAAAAAAATATATTTAAAATTGAAACAAATTGAAAAAAAAAACAATCCAGGGACTAAAAAAGTTAAAAACATAACACAACTAAAATAAACAAAGAAAAACAGTATGGGAATTGCTTCCAATGTGAATTTTGTCCTTATTATTTTAATTATACTTAATCAATGAAATTGAATTTGGTTTTGTCAAATCAAACATCAATTAAATGTTGAAAGCTTTTTCAAACATTATAAGAAACCCCATATGAAGTTAAATGAGTCAAATCATTATCCCTAACCTTAAATTAACTAAATGTGAAATAATTAAGTTGAAAAAAAATTATAAGGACAAAAAAAAAAGTTCCAGTACACAAAATTATACAAGTAAATCTATAGTGAAAATAACACCCTAATTAGTTATATATATATATATATATATATATATATATATATATATATAGAGAGAGAGAGAGAGAGAGAGAGAGAGAGCTTTGGCAATTTGGATGTTGATGGAAGTATAATTAAATGTCCTGATAGCAATCAAGTTTCATAAGCACAAATGCTAGTGTACAGAAGACTTAAATTAGTTACAAGAGATCAAATGTTACTAGTAATTTAGTATTAGTGAGGATGACAAGAGAAATAAGTTGGGTCTAGTTCTTATGTGGGTTTTAAGAATTTTATATAAGTTTTTCAATATTACAATTGTAATATTTATTATATATAATAGAATGAGAATTGTTGGGCAAGCTAGCCAATCCCAACCGAGAAGGATGAGAAGAAAAGAGACAAGTTGTCAAGCTAAACTAAAAAAAACAATCAACCTAACCTTCAGTTGGACAACTTAACCTATGTTCAATTAACAACCTAACATGCAATTGACCATACCAATATATGATCAACCAATCCCAACTTGCAGTCAATCAGCCCAACATGCAGTTGATGTGAATCTCATAATCACATGGCTACATAACCCACAATAAAGATGATAACTTCCCTAATAAAGCCAAATAATTAGGTTGGTTGAACCTTGACCCAAAGTTAACTTATAACTAAGAACTAGAAATATTGGATGATTGTGAATGATGTCACAAGGTCAATTATGTCTTGATATGTCAAATTTACTCTTGTTCCCAGCAAAGAAGAAGTTTATAAAAGCAAAACTAAATTTCATTAATATTAAAAGCTACCAAAATTTGCAGTAAAATAAAACATAATATAGTCCTAAAATAATAACTTGAATGGTTTTATATTGCGTTGCAAACCAATGGACCTTAACTAAAACTCATGTAAGCACAAGCATAATGCTTAAAACAAGCTTAAACATTGATTATGGACAAAACAAAAACAACAGCAATAAAAGCCTTAAAACTAAAACATAATTATAAAATAAATAAACCTTAAGCAATATTCATATTAATACAAGTTATCAAAACAACCCCCAAAACAATATCTCTTTGCATTGGACCCATTCTAGCTAGACTTAAGCATGTAGAAGAAAGAGAGTCCATTGTGCCTTTTATTAATCATTTTTCCTTAATTGAAAGATGATATCTTAAATGTTGAAATTTCTTTTTTAGTTTAGCCGGAAGTATGCTCTAAAATATAGAAAAGAAAATGACTGAAATATTTCCTTTAAATAACCTTCCATAATCTCCCTTTAGAATAAACAAATCTTGTAAAATAAGTAAAAGAACAACAAAACAATCCCAATCCTTATTTCCACCACACGTATTCCATAATGAATATAAAATCCTTGCAAATTATAGATAATAATTGTTTACAGAAATGTCTTCTTATTTGGCATGAAATCCTTGTAGAATAGATAATTCAATAAATACAACACATGGTGCCAAGAGTATTAAAGAATCCTTGTTTTGACTGGAATCGATAAACACAAGGAAATCATATTTCTCTAATTTTCACACATTCCTGGTAGATTTCAATTATGATTTCAAACATATTGTTCTTTCTCGTCTAGATGAATCAGTAGCCCTACCACATATCTATAGAAAAGTATGGATGTCTACTTTCCAACCCATTTGGAATCTTAGTACAATTTCTTCTGTATCTCTATATATAGTCCAAATAGTAGACAAAGTTCCAAATAGTAAAATCTAATAAAATTTATCTAGTAACTTCGACCATCTAAAATAATCCTTTAAATAACTACGACTGACCTAAAATTTTAACCTAATATATAAAAATATTTTTAGAAACTCGTAAAAATTTAAGCTTGATCCAATAGTTGATTTGAAAGGTATGCTCGATAGTGTAAAATTAAACAATAAAAAAGTTTACGTGAAAATTTAAATCTGACATTTCTTCGATCGTAACAGTGATTAACCAAGCCCAACATCTATTTAGACTCGATCTAACATGCAATCAGTTAACCAACCTCCAGTCAAATTAGAAGAGGAGTTGAAGAGAAAAGGTGGGTTGGCCAGACCAACCTTAATCTTAATCTAAATTAAGCCTTGCACTAGTCTAACCAACCTTTCTTTTTAAAAGCCCAGCTAAATCCTTAACATCAAGCCCAAACCCAATAGAAAAGATAAAAGATAAAATGGAAATCAACCACCCAAATAGAGGCTTTCCTAAATTTTGTAGTTACAATGCTTTTTAAGCCACCTTCATTTATAGTAATTAATATGGGCGTTTACCTTCAACTTTTACATTAAAATTAAATTTTTCAATGATTAACAATAAAAGAAAACGACATAACATTGTGGACTAATGAAAGATAAACAACACCATTCTAGGTAGTAGGTTTGCCACCCTACAACAACAATATTTTTGTCACCCTACTCTCTTAGACTTACCTAGCTAATCTATATTATCCTTTACTTTTAAAACATTTATGAAAACAACTTTTTCTATTAACAACTAATCTACATATACTAGATAACTTAACCCATCAAAGATACATATAACCTTTACTTACCCTCTCTAGTTTCTTGCTTCTCTTCCTCTCATACTAGACTAATTTAAATACTAGAGAGTTTGTTTTACAGATAACACTACCTTGTCTTTATCAGTTAGCCCAAGTCTATCTAAAGATTTTAGAGGCTTCATCAATATCAAATTACGAATAAGTTGAGAATAGGCAAAATAAATTATTATTAGTCCATACAAATCTTGAACTGCCATAATAAATAATTTCAACCTAAATCTAAGCAATCTATCTACCCCAAAATATTCAATGGTCGAAAAAAGTATATAAACTTAAAAGAAAGGTAAAGTGAATTTTACATATAAAGCATATATTATATAATGGGTTTTTCGATTAATTGCAAAAGATACATGTTATTGCCAGGTCTTTTATGAGTTGGTATCCTCACCATCTTTAGTACCTAGAGAGTTTTGAACATGCATGATTTATCTTCATTGTGCATCTAAAGCCCTACTTGAATTAATCACAAAAACTTTAATGGCTAGCACACCCAAAATTAAATTAATTACCGACACCCTTTGTATCAAAGAAATAATAATCAATCCTGAAGGGTATAACTCAACTGGTTAGGTCCTGAGTTTGTTTCTTGGTTAGAGGTCATCAGTTCGAGTTCCACAAACCTCAATGCTACTGGAGGCTTACATGGTTGTTAATTTTGGACCTGTGGGATTAGTCGAGATACGCATAAACTAACTCAAACACCTATATTAATAATAATAAAAAAAAAATTATAATAATCGATATAGATTTTATGTATTGTTTCCTTAACGCAGCTTCTTCTTCTATTGCATCCAATATCTGCCATATTACATGAACTTGCAATTATGTTATCGAATGTAGGATCGATTGCTTAACTGGAACCGTACCTGTAACTTTCCGTACCTTCGCATATTTATGAAATTAAGCAGCATGCAATAATGTAAGCCAGTATTAAAAAATGGCTATTCGAGCCAGCAGGAAGGAGGACCAGCCCAGTATACGCCAAGAATCCAGATGGAAATATTCGACCATTGTCACTTGACTCACTTCCCAGTGAATAAAGGAAACATGCAGGCGAAAGTGCAACGAAGGTTATTCAAAGATTGGAGCATGTTGGGGGAAGAAGAGGCAAGATCCATTTGATTAAGGCTTTAAAAGAATCAAATCCTTAGTGTTTTTTTTTTTTCCCCTAAGATAAATGAAGCTTCGAGGAAAAAGTTTTATCAGCATATAATTACTATCTTGAAACAAGAGAGAAGAAAACAGTCGAGATAAAACCTTGTTTATATATAAAGACAATATCTTAAGGATGGTGTTTTGTCCCTCTAAAAAGGAAGGACAAAAAAAGAACAAGGTTCAACTTTTTTCACGAATATATTTTAGTAAATGTAGTTATATTAGAAGTTAATTAAAAAAAATCAATGCTTATTATAAATTAAAGTGAAAATAATGATCTATAAAATATAAAATAGATTTTTCTATATTTTATTATTTTTTTCTTGATCAATCAAATAGAATATGAAAATACTTTTTTTTATTATTTTATATATATATATCATTACGAAACAAAACTGTATCTCCTATTTCATCTTAATATTAAATCTCTCCCAAACTTGTAGCTAAACGATAACGATGAAAAGCTGCACTAGTAATATAGCTCATCAAACCCTTTATATGTGGTTGTAGCCTTCTTGTGAGCCAAATATATGATCCTGAGAATGACGTATACTTGTTGACCCAGCTCTTTATGAGAGGTGTATACAAACATTTTGCAACAGTTCTGTAGGATATCACAAAGATTCTGAAAAGAGTGTGAAAATACGGTTACTCCATGCCATGTATACTGAGGCTCATGGACACTTTGGATTCGCTGTGCCCATGAGGTTTTTTTTATTTTATGGATATAAATATGTTGAAAAAGGCTACATATATAATTTTATTAGTAAAAATAATTGTTTGACTTGTAACGGAGTGCAAGTGAAAGGGCTAGTCATAAATGATTGGACATTGCATTATATGTTTGGACTGATGCTGAAGGCTAAAAAATGTCTTAGCATAAATTTTAGAGTTTTAAACTTTTAGATTGACTCAATTCCATGTTTGGACTGCTTATCCAGCCCACCACTCGTGATTTATGGATCTAGAAATCTCTTGATTCCAAGTTTACCTAACTTGACCATATAAAAATAACTAAAAGTAGAATCAATGTGGTACTTGACACAAACTACTTTTCACTACAATAGTAGGATCCTCTTGCATGGGTTCTTCCTGACTAATTATGTTAGCTGTTTTGGTTTAGTTTTTTTGGTTGATGGCTTCTCTAGTTAGGGCTTTGGGGTGGCTAATCTCATCTGGTTTATTGGCTCGTTTAGGGTGGTTTTGTTGTGATCTGTGCTTGGTTTTTGAAGGCATGGATGTATCGTGCATGGCTCGTTGTGGTTGATGCCCGTTGATATGGTCAAGTCAGGTTTTTTTCGACTGGGTTGCTTGACATAGTTTTCTTGGAAGGGGTTGGGAGCTGTTTCTGCCTGGGTTGCTGCCTCTTGGGTCATCTTCTGCGGTTTCTTCTGGATTTTTCTCCGAGTCGCGTTCCCAATAGGCTTGGGGTGGTTTGAGCCTTCAGGGTTTTTGTTTTGGGACTCTCTGGCTTGGCTATTCAAGGGATTGGTTGCAGCGTGTCGTTTGTGGTAAATTGTGTTTCCCTTTCTTTTTAGAGGCTAGAAGCTGGTTCTTCGTGTTTTTCTTTCGCAAGTTCTGGTCGGGTCTCTAGGCTTGTTTGGCTGGGTTGTGTTTAGGTGGGAAGCTGTCGGGATTTTGCTTCCTGCTTCTCTGTACCATCTCGGTCCTTCTATTTGTTTTTGGCGGCTTGGTTTAGCTGCTAGGCCATCAGCCCAGCCTTGCTTGGGAATTGTTTTCGCTTCTTTATGATGATTGTAATTCATTATTTTAATTGTTTTTAGTTTATTTTTAAATTTAATTTTTAATTGTTTTATAGAAAATATTGATATTAGTATCTAAAAATAAGAAACTTGTGAATTTAATTATTTATAAATGTTAAATCTTGATACCCGTTCCTCTTAAAATTAACTTGTCATTTTGGTTATTCATAAATTTTTTTTTACAAAATCTTGTTTTTCACGAGATTTTAACATTGATTTCTATATATATATATATATATATATATATATATATATATATATATATATATATATATATATATATATATATATATAATCATTTAAGTTGATTTTAAAATAGATATTGAAGATATAACATAGTAAAATTAGAATATTTCATAAATTTAACTTAGTTTTAAAATAAACTCGAATACTTCAACTTTTAATCAATAGACCTTAGTGAAGTTATGTTTAATCAATTTAAAATATTATATCATATTTGCACATAATAAATTTAAATCAATAAATTAAATTTTTTTATTATTTATGTTTTTTACTAGAAATATTTGTTACTGGCAATATTTGGACTCATGTACAAAATCAATGCACAAAACAAATATATCAACTTACACAACACATAGATAACACATATTTCCTATGGGTTTAAAATTAACTTTTAGAGAGGAAAAACCAGGAAAAAGATATTTGAAAAAAAAAAAAAAGACTAGTCCACATATCCAGGGTAAAGCAACAACAAAAAATTAGGGGGATTAAAAAACTTCAGTTATTTTTATTAAAATTATAAATATTTACAATGAAGGGGTTAGGAAAAACATTTCCTTGTAGGGACTGAGGCCTCTACCAACCCCCTCTTACCTCCGCCACTACACGTATCTCACGTGCTGATTTGTTGTCCTTCTTAAATGAAATGCGCACTACAAGCTATCATTAAAACGAGTATATTAATTGTTTGAAATTATTTTTAAAAAAATATCAAAACAAATATTAAAAATATAGAGAATGCTTCAAGTTCTAAGCGTTTTGGGTCTGACAGCCCTGTCTAATTTATGTTTTTTTTATAAATATTTTTTATTTTTATAAAAAAAATATTTAAATTATTCTTCAAGTATCCTAAATATATTTTTTTATATTTTTTTTATACAAAAAACATTTAAACTATCCTTGAAGTATCCTAAACAGAGATGCTAATTAATCTTTTTATAAATTTATTTTTATTTTTTATAAAAACATATTTAAATTATCCTTGAAATATCCTAAACAGAAATCCTAATTAATATTTTTATATAAAAAATTTAAACTATACTTGAATTATCCTAAATAATTTTTTTTATTATTTTTTCTTTTTTTTTAAAAAATTAAATTATCCTAAACAGAAATCCTAATTAATTTTTTTATAAATTATTTTTATTTTTTATTAAAAAAAACATTTAAACTATCTTTAAAGTATTTTAAACAGAAATTCTAACTAATTTTTTTAAAATGAATTATTTTTTTATAAGCTTTTGGGTCTGGCAGTCATGTTAGGCTTAAGTGAGTTGAGTTTGGCGGCCATGCCAAATTAATTTTTTTATAATTTTTATATTTGTTTTATTAAAAAATATTTAAACTATTATTGAAATATCTTGAACAAAAATTCTAATTAATTTTTATTTTATTTTATTTTATATATCATCATTGAAATCAATTAGATCGTTTTGAGGTTGTTGGGAAAATTCTAGGATTTCTAAAAATTGGCTAGACCATTTTACTAGAACGGTTAGGTCATTTTTCAAAATAGGTTAGATCAATTCATTTACTAAAATTTTTCTCATTTGTTTGTGTGTTTTGATCTTTTCTTGATTTTCTTGTATTCTTTTATATTTGTTTAATTTTTACAGGTATGAAGATTAATTGTAAACTAGACTAAAAAGGTATCTTCAAAACAATAAATGATTCCTGGTCAACCACACAAACAAATTATTATTTCCTAATGCATCCAAGAGTGCCTCATGACTTTATTTTTCCTTTGAAATTAGGTTTTAGGACCTTCAATTATCTAGATAGGATTTTTGCCATGATACTCTTTCATCTTTAATGGATTTAATCTCATTCTCTTTGATAATCAATGATAATCTATACACAAGTTCCTTAATCAAATATTTTAGTAAACGGATCTGTAATATTTTTCCTTTGCCTTAATTAATCAATGAATGGAATTTTATTCAAAAGCTAGCATTTAACAACATTATATTTTTAATGTATATATCTAGAATTATATTATACATGCTACTTTATGCTTATTTAATTAATTAATGACTAGATGTTATAATGAATACACATCTTGGACGCTAACTTTGATCATTATGGAATATCCTCTAAAAAATTATAAGAATAGAAATTAGTCAAGAAATATATAAAATTTAAAAGATTCAATGAATCTAAAAAGGTAAGGATCATGGGCTTAAAAAAATAATTTTTATATAAAAAATTTATTTTATAATTAACTCAATTTGAAGTCAAGTTAAATACATGCATGTGGATTAATCACAAAACCCGCATAGATCATCTCTCATTTAAAAGCTACTAATCATCTATTTTTTACTTCTCAAATCACCTAGGTCATTTCTCAAAATATATTAGACCAATTCATTTACTAAAATTTTCTCATGTTTTGTGTGTTTTGATCTAATTTCTTGGTTTTATTGTATTCTTTTGTGTTTGTTTAGGTTTTGCATGTATGGAGATTCATTGTAAACTAGACTAAAAAGGTTGTCATATTATGTTATCTTCAAAACAATAAATGATTGGTGTTCAACCAGACAAACAAATTATTATTTCCTAATGCATCCAAGAGTGCCTTATTACTTCATTTTTCCTTTGAAGTTTGTAATATTTTAACATAGGAATAAAACTTTTTAGGCTTCAGAATCTTATCGACCAAAATTTCTTTGAAGTTATTTTTTTATTTATTAATATTTTATAATAAAACACTTATATTAAAGAATATTTTTCAATAAGATTTTAATCCCAAATATAAATTATTTGTCAATAAGATTTTAATGCAAAATATAAATGTATCTCAGTTTTTAATTCTACTTCAAATATCTCCATTAAACACGTAAAAACAATTTTCCAACATGTTCTTTATGATCGTCTTCATCATCAAGTACAAGACAACATCAAGTACAAGACAACATCATCAAGTACAAGACAACTGATTATTTATTGTGTCGTTTGTGTGATGGCCTTAAAGAGAAGCTCCAGGCGGCATTCTTGCTGTCTGGACGTCATTCCCTTCACGATGTTGATGTAGAGGTAACCCCAATTGATTTCACTGCCCTCTTTTTCTCTCTGTTTTTCATTATTATTATTATTATTATTTTTAATCAGGGAAAGGATATCACCAGCAATCCTGAGCGGGAGAGGACTTGCCAGTATGAGATACCGTTTTGGCCAAAGTAATCTCTGTTACTTTCACCCATTTTAAAAAAAATAATTTTAAGCTTTATGTCTGTGGTGATTTTGTGATGAATATGTGTTGTGTTTCTTGGTCCATATTACTCCAAATTGTGTGAAGCTTTGGTCAATGTGATTTATGGTCAAATTAGATGGCCATATTTTAGTGGGCAAATAAATTAGGAAATGTTGCTGACAGGAAAAAAAGAAGTGCAGCTTGATAGTGCTAAATATAATATGACAGAATGAGGTGAAGAAGAATTCAGAGGCTAAATAGCTTTCAGATATGGACTATGGAAGGGACATAATATATATGTTGTCTTTATGTCCTCTTCGTTGAGTGACCTTTGCAATAAAAGATTGAATAATCAAATGCTCTAAAGATAATATTGATTCATAAAGTGTGAAGCTTATTGGAGAGACCGAAGGAGAATTGCTCTCATGCCAAACTCTGGCATTTTGCCGACGGCAAATTATCGTGCTTGGAAGCTACTGTTTGTTAATAATTGAAGGTGCCACGACTTCGTTTCAGTCCTCTATTTTCCTTCTCCTGTCTTTTTCATTCCTTTAGTTTTATTAATTTTATTTTTGGTCTATAACTTCATTGTATTTATTTTTTGGTACTTGTTTGAGAGAAGAGAGAGAAAATCACTAAAAACGAGTGAAAAGAAAAAAAGTTGTTAGTTGGACCCATTTCATATAACAAAAATGTCTCGATTTTAGTATTAACGGGTTTCATTTGATAAGAAAAGCATATTAAAGTGTTGTTTGACCTTCGGCTTACTAGAAAAAAATAGATTTAAAAAGAAAAAAAAATTATAGTTTGATTTTGTATTTTTGGACCAATTTAGAGGCTATTTGACTTAATAAATTAGTTTATCAAGGATTTAAGAATTTTTATTTGATATATTTCGGTCAAAATAGTTTTAAAATGAATTTTTTTACTCAAAATTTTGAATCTTGATTTTCCAGCCACCTTTCAAGTGGTTGAAATCTATGGAATCAAACAACGTATCACCTGAAATGATAGATAATACGTTATTTTCTATTAATTTCTTAAAAACATTCGAGGCAGACTCATGTGGAATCCTTAATCACGTGGTCAAGCAACCTCCAATGAAGTTGAAATACAAGCTGAAAAGCTAAAAATCAAGTTTGATAGAATTATAACTCAGAGATAACCTTGTAATTAAAAACCAAAAGTATTAGAATAAACTTAGACCTAGAGATAATCATATACATAAAAAACTTGAAATATGAGAATGATGTTACGAAGTCAATTAACCTTTGATAAGTCAAATATACGATCTTTATCCATGTAGAGAAAGGATGTTTTACCACAAACATTCAAAAGAAAAAAAACTCATGTTCATTATTATCAAATTGCTGAAATTTGCAGCTTCAAATAGTCTCTTATTAATAACCATATTAAATCTCTTTTGAGTTGCAAGTTAAAGGGTTCAAACTAGGAATCAACTATCATAAATTCAATAATAAAATAAAACTTAAACAGTATCTAATGGGTCAGAATAAATACAAATTAAAAATAATTGTTCAACATCAAATAAATAAAATGGGATAATAAAAATAAAATCTTTATGTTAGAATTCCTTAATGCAGCTGAAATCTCCAAGCTCTATTAAGTGGTGTTTTGGCTGAAACTTTTAGTGTAAGAATTCAACTAGAAAAATTTATTTTGATTACTAGAATTTTCTTCTTTATATTGCCTCCTCTTAGTTTCCTTGGTTTGTTAGGAATACCTGCAAAATAAGAAAAAGAAACTTAAGAAAAAAAATCTTTATGTTAGAATTCCTTCATGTAGCTGAAATCTCCAAGCTCTCTTAAATTGTGTTTTGACTAAAACTTTTAGAGCGTGTTTGGCAGTGTGATAGCATTTGCTTTTCAAATAGCTTTTCGTGCCGAAATACATGCAAATGATGTTTTTTCATTTTTTAAAAATTATTTTTGATATCAGCACATTAAAACGATCCAAAAGGTACAAACCACACTTAATTTTAGCAAAAAAAATAATAATCAAAATTTGATGAAACGCAGGTACAAACACAATGCTAAACGGTGTCTTAGTGTAAGAATTCAACTAGAAAAATTTATTTTGATTACTAGAATTTTCTTCTTTATATTGTCTCCTTTTAGTTTCCTTTGTTTGCTAGGAATACCTGCAAAATAAAAAAAAGAAACTCAAGAGAAAAATCCCATTTAATGTCGTTATATTAAATTATATCAAGTCTTTATGGGATTTGAAATCTTATAAAGTATAGACTTCAATTCTTCAATGAATCTAAATCACATTAGAAACCCTTGTAGCCCATGCATATCCACAAGTTTATAGCCTAAATAAGTCATGTTAATATCATTGTTATCCAAAATTAACCTATTATGAATTCAAATGTTAGAAATAACTAAAAAAAACACTTCGTCAAAATAAATCACGTGGCCTACTCTTTCAAGCCCACACTAGTTTGGCCCTTTTTTGTTGAGTCAAACACTTAAGCTTGGTAATTTTGCATTTATATTTTATTGGATTTAAATTTAAATGCTCTAAAAAACTTGACTTTGATTAATATTCAATTTTTTCATGGTCCTCTAGTATTTTTCTAGATTTTTATAAGAATGTTAGCAATGGTTTTTTCAATTATTACACACCTAATATAAAAATTAAAGTCATAAATATTCAATTTATGTTTTTTTTATTGTTAATGAATTTTTGATATAATTTTATCATGTATGTTTGTTTTTCTTCAATCACAAACAAAATACTTAGACTTTATTTAAAAAAATTTTTTTTGCTTTGGTTTGTTTTTAATGTTATACTAGGTTTTCTAAAAAAAAAATTACCTACAATTAAAAAACATGTTTTCGGTAAAATAATAAAAAAATGTTGGAGTCTCCTATAGTTTAGTTATTTTTCTACTTTGCCTTCATGTTTTGAAAAGTCATCATTTACATCCTTAAATTTTAATAACTTTATAATACTTTACATTTCATAAAAAAAATAATCAACAAAAAATATTAAATTAACTACAGAATTGCTATTATATTTAATTTAATAGTTAAAGAGCACTTACAATATTAATATTATAACTTTAGCATTGAACTTAAAAAACTAGCCACCATGTTTAACTTCTTCTTCCTTTTCTTTCTCAATTCTAAACCCACAATAAATAATTGAATCAATTATTTCTTCTTCTTCTTCTTTTTCTTCCTTTCTCCTTTTCAATCTTCAACACAGCCAAAAGAAATAATTGAAGCCATTATTTTCTTTCTCTTTCTTCTTCCTTTTTCTTTTCAAATGCACAAAAAGCTTTGTCCATAGGAACGTGTGGAGCTTTTTTTGGGGCCTCTTCCCATCCCCTCCAAACTTCTTTGATGGTTGTTTTGCAGGAGTTGAACAGCAACAGCAACACGGGCATTAAACAACTAGAGCAATCAATTTTAAGCATTCTAGATCAAATGGGTATTTTTGGTTTTGAGATAAATAAAGTAAATTGCCGGAAGCAATTTCATGGAGAAGAGCTTTTTCTTAGCAAATCTCGTATTCCAATCAAATAACTGAAAGAATATACCAACAAAGCCACCAGGCCTCTGAGCCTTTTTCTTTGTTATCGCCAAACATGTCCTTTCTGTATCATTCATCTCTCCAAGAAACCAAAAATCCCTCTCTTTGAGAATCAATCACACCCAAATCTCAAATACCATCTATCTAGCAAATTATTTTACATGGCCTTGTCAAGATCTTCACAGACACGATCGTCAAGATTTCCTGTTAATGTAAAGAGGATTAGGATGGCAGCTTACAGGTCCTGTGTAAAGAGTCTTGTTCGAGACTCTCCCATGGGGAAGGGCCTGATAGATCCGAACACAGGAAGAACATGGCGAACACACATTCTACTGATAATTTGACACAAATTCCATCCCAGCCCATTTGTGAACTGCAGCTTTTAATGTCTCAGTTAGTTTCTCAATCAAAGCTGGCAGCGCAAGGAATCATCATAGCCGAGGGTGTAAAACCATGACGTTGAGTTCTATCCATTTTTGACAAATGATATAGAATATCATATCATGTCAAAGTTTTAGATTGATTGATTATGGTGTGGATGAGTGATTCTAATTAATAGAGAGATAAGGATTGCATGTAAGTGGGGTAAAAATTGCTTTTAAAAGAGTTCATCATTTAAAAATATATCAAAAATAATTAAATTATTATAAAAGATTCAATGTAATTTTTCTATAAAAAAAAAAAACCTTTATTTTTATTCTCACAACCTTTTATTAAAAAAATGTGGCAAAGCAAATTAATGAGATGTCAGGGTTTTAATTTTATTGAACTTAGAACTAATCAAGTTGATATTGAAACTATTTATATTTTTGTTTATATCTAGTGACATTGGCGCGCACGGAAATATGTTCTTTTGCTCTCACTTTTTATTTTTATTTTTCATTTTGAATCACTTCTCCTGGTCTTTTTGTGTGAAAAATATCCTTATCTCACATCTTCTAGATTTTTTTTTAAAATTGCTTTCGATTCTTGTCAGATTAACAACCACAAAAAAAAAAAAAAAAAAATTATGCTTTTTTTTTTTCCTCTAAAGCTATGTTGACAAGAGAAGCAGAAATTATGCAAGAAAATTACTTTTTTGAATCACTTCTCCTGGTCTTTTTGTGTGAAGTATCGTTCATCTCTTTAAGCTTTACCATCAGTTCCACATACATACGTATCTAACCCGATCCACATGCTGATTGGAAAAGGTAGATTCAGATTAAAAATTATCATTGGAAAAGGTAGTTCAAGAATATTCTAAAATTATCCAGATTCTAAAGCTGGATTCTGTTAAATGTTTTCCCAACACAATTTGTTATTTTATTTTTAAAAATATTTTCTAAAAATAAAAAAAAAAAACAAAAAGTGTTTTGAATGCATAAGGTTATTCGCACACCCTTTATGTAATTCTTAAATTTTTTTTTCTCAAGTTGATATTCTTTTTTAAAAAAAATCTAATTCAATGAAATATCTTTTCAATGCATTTATGTCTATTTTTTATTTTTTATTTTTTTTTTTTAATTATTATTCTCTTCGAATCGTTATTAACATTGTTTTTCAAAAACAAAAGAGAAAAACAAAAAAAATCAAAGTATAAAGTAAAATGCATAAGTAGGTTAAAAGTGTGAAGCAAGAAAATAAAACCAAAACAAAATTCAGTTGCAAGGAACCAAGCAATTGCAAGGAAAATGGCAAAAACTTTAGTCTATGTAAATAGTAGAAGATTCTTGCAACAGATGAGGGGAGGTTGCCATTTGATTAAAAAACACAAATAAACTAGCCGCAATGAAAAAAGAGTGTAAGTAGAATGAAAAAACTAAAGAAAGAGTACCATAAAAAAATAAAAATAATAAAAACAGAAGGAAAAAAAATATCTAACTCCCTCACTCATTCTCCATCAACCATTCATTTTTATTGGGACTCAAACACTTTATTGGGACTCAAACACTAGCCGCTATTATTCTCCTATCTCCTCCACTCACTGTTAAAACCAAAAATCTCAATCACAACCACTTCTTTTTCTTCTTTTCTTCATAAACACCATAGACAACCTTGCACCATCACCTCCACGGCCAGTAATTCCCCTCTTCATCACTACCCAATACCAACTCACACTCTTTCTAAAACCCTAGGCACCATGGAAAAATATAACCTACTCTCCCAAAAAAAAATAACCACCATAGAAGAGAACCCTATAATTGTTTTGAGAGAATATAAGGTAAAATATGGAGAAATAGATCATAGAAAAAATCTATTCATCTCCCTCAACCTTCCTTCCATAAAAAAAAAACCCTAACTTTGTCTTTCTCTCCCTAAACTCAAAATTTCTTTCATTTATTTCTCTTACCTCTAACCTCCATTTCCAGCAAGACCACCACCATTCTCTTTGTCTATAAGCCCTCTACAAAAGTCTAAAATCAATTGAAACCAATAACCCTTACATCATCTTTAATAGAAGAGAGAGAGAAAACAATCTTAAAAACTTCTCTTTGACTTCTCTCTTCTCCGATCATTAAATCATGCAAGGCTCGTGACCTAATAACCTTAGTATGAGCAGAATTGCAAGTTACAAAACAAACTAGTAGAGAGAAATAAAACCATTGTAGCTTTCTGGTGTCAGATCTCCCCCATTTGAAAGAGATGGCCTACAACACCATCATAGGATGAAAGACAAATAGGTGCACACTTCGAATCTAGACACGCACAAATCAGATGTCAATGGCACATCAAATATTATAACCCACTCCTAGAGCATGGTTATCGCATGTCGCCATTTATTTTCCTCATCCGACATGTTTTTGTCATTAGTCTAGTCCCTTTCAGTCATCCTTGACCACCATAAAAGGTCCATTTTGAACCCCAAACCTCTCTTGAATAATTAACTTGTTTTATTATTGATTTTTAATGTGTTTTATGATGAGGTTTTGATTGGGCAATGTTCATGGAATGGATATTTATGATGAATAAATATCAAGGTTATTTGATAATTTTAATATGTGTTGTGATGAGATTTTAGGATTGTGCAATGTATATGAGATTGATTTTGTGATTAGAACGGTGTTAGCCAAATCTTATATTCTTGCATACCCATTCTCATGTGTAAGGATTATATGGAATAGTATTTTTAGACTTGATTTTAGCCTGGTGTGCTTATAGTTTTATGCATGTAAAATTAAGGCTCTTATATATTTATAATATTTTTGGTGGACAATTACCATTGTTTGATTTTTGTTTATTTTAATTACTTGATCTTCACCATCAAATTTTACATATAGCCAAGTCTCTCAAATATCAAGAAAAAAAGCAAAAAATAATATTCTCGCATGTTTTTTATGTTTATTTTGTCATTTTTACAAAAGAAAGACAAAAATAAAAATACAATGTTTGTCATGCATTTTTAGGTTTTATAACAATTTTATAAAATCCATTGAGACTTGGCCCCATTTAAAAGACCCGTAGGGCTAACATTCCAAAACTAATCCTTTTTTTAACCCATAAATAATGTTTTGCTTTTCACTTTTGATAGTTAAGGTGAAATTGACATTTGGCATTTGGCATTTTATATTTGTTCATTCTTGGATAAATATAATGAAAAAAATGATTGAACTCAAGGGTGTGTCATGTAAATATGATATAGGGAAGCCCTATCTTTTTTAAACTCGGAAAAAAAAAATGAACCTTATAACTCTGCATGATTTTATGGCAGTGTTCAAAATGTTATGATCAAATTCTTTCATAAAACAATTTTGAAAAATGAAACTTGCTATTTTATTTCATAAATAATTCAGTGTTAGTTCAAAGTAGTGTTTTATACATCCTATTCATAGGATAAAAAAAACAAAATAAAAATGAATCAAGTAATTTCCTCACTAAGGTGACCAACATCCTTGACACAAAAAAAGATTTCTTCAAAAATCTTCATTACTTGAGTTCACAAATTTTATGACAAAAATGATGATGTTTTATACCTTTGAATGGCTATTAAAAGACAAAAAAAAAAAATAAAGATTGGTTAGGGGAAATTTTGTTTGAATCCATAGCGATTGATAACTTGATGAACTCTTTTAGAAATTAAGAGTAGTAGAGCATCGCTTCTTCATCAAAATAGATGATGAGAAGACAATGGTGTAGCAATACCACACTCGAGGGCACAATTAGGCTGGTGGAAAATTCATGATTTAAAACGAACAATTGGTCTTTTCTAAATATTCAACAACATAAAAACTTTATGTTGAAAACAAGAGGGCAATGGTCACTATAAAAAGTTTAGAGTGTGCACTTATATTTGAGTAGGATATTTGCTCATAGCAGACTCAAGTAAAAAGGTTGAGTTAATTAATTAGAAAGATTAAAGAAAAAATAAGAAGCCCTACCATCCCTGAAGAAAATAGACCACTAAATAAAAGGAGAAACCTATATTTCAAACCATGTAAGGATAAATGCATGTTATCTAACCTATTGTGTTTAGCATTGAAAAAATTTTGCAAGCAAAGACCCCTAGTCAAATTCAACAAGGCTCCAATGAATCGAAATCAACAAATATTTGACATTGTTTCTTCCGATTCAATCTTACATCGAAAAGTCAACCCTGCTATTAGAAAGCACCAAGAACAATCAACCATGTTAATCAAGAAGTCTAACTTTGCTATCAAAAAGGAAAAATCAAGCTTTATATTTAGGAAATCCAAACCTGTCATCAGGAATCTCTAGTTTTAATCCTAAAATCAAGAAGAAGAGTTTAAACTTGGCATAAAAAATATCCAATTTTAACCTTGCAATCAAGGGAAAAAAGCTAACCCTACCATTAGAAAGTACTGATTTTAAACCATGTAATCAAGAAAATTAGTTCAACCATGTCATCGGGAATCTTTGGTTTTAAACCTGTAATTAGAAAAGAGAGTCAATCATACCATCTAGAATTACTAGTTTTAAATCCTACAATTAGAAAAATGAGTTCAACCTTATTATATCAAGTGTCTTCAGTTTTGATGTTTATTTTAGCATTTTTACAAAAGAAAAGGGGAAAAAAACATGTTTGTCATGAATTTTTAGGTTTAATAACAAGTTTATAAAATTCCATTGAAACTTGGCCTAAATCAAAAACCCCGTGGAACCAACATTCTCAAACCTTCAAAAACTCATTATTTTTTTAATATATGAAAAAAAATTTTGCTCTTTATTTTTTTATATTTAAGGTAAATAAACTCAATATGAATCATTGCTTGGATATGAAAAGGAGTATCACATATTCTTGATCTATTTAGATAATAAAATTTTCAATCAAATATTCACCGATATAAGAAAATCAAGAATACGAAATTTTAAATTTAATATTAACTAATGGAACATAAAAGTCAACCGGGAGTATTATTTCCTAAAGGATTTTTTAATAACAAAATCAGGAGCACTAAAAAAATATTTCAATTTAATATTCATCAATGATATCTATTTGTCAATTAGAAGTATTATTTTCTTAAGATTTTTTTTTAATCAGTGATATTAAATCCTATCACAAGTAGAATAACTTAAAATAGTTAGTACAGTAAGATTAATGACTAAGATAGAGAAAGTCTCACTCAACAAAAATTGTGAATTAGCGTTGGTACTGTAAGATAAATGGATTTAAATAGGACATTATCTATGGATCCATTTCGTATAAACCAATGTTTAGCGACCTGAAAGATACCAATAATTGGATATTCATTCACATCTTACACGACACTCTCTTTCTTCGTGGAAATTATACCAAGACCTATCTCCTCGACTTGGAGTGGAGCTCATCCAAAAATCATAGCAGCTGAATTGACCCAGTAAGGTTTCTTTATATATATATATATAAGCAAGTTCCTGATCTATATAATTGGAATTCGTTCTTGCATGGGAAATTATATCCTGTCTGAAAAGATTGGACATAGAATGTCTTTACAGCTTACGTTCAAGGGGATTTTGAATGCATCAAGAATGATCTCCAGAAAGGCATGCTAAGTTCCGCCACAAGTACTCTATCACAAGGCGTTTGATTATGTTCCTCTGCTGCAAAAATCTAGATAGCATGCATGATCAATATCATGGGTTCTGGCACACCACCATTTTCTACTGAGTATTACAAGTCGCTTGTTAATGCTGTTGGAACCAGCTCGAACAACTTTGTGGGAATGTAACACTGTAGTCTTGTCCCTGTTTAATTTTCATACATCTGGCAAAATACAAGAAGATATAAAGGTGCTGTGGCATCATGGTAATTAGCTGACATTCATGTGATTCATGGTGTTCCAGTTGGAAAGTGTTTTATTTAGTTGCGTGTTCTTTTGTTTATTTATTTATCTGTATTACAGGCAGAGTTGTAATTTCGTATTTCTTAAGAACAACTGAGCAAGGATCCCAATCAAGCAACTGGGTTAATTCAATTGGTAAATGGAAGCTCTTTAGACGAGTCTGGCCAGAAAAGTGATGAACAACTCCCATTTGTCAACTCACATCATCAAGGAGAAATATGAATGCACTTCTTGAGATATCCGTGATTAGACAGCGTTGGCACAAAGTTTCCAGGCATTTGCTAGGGTTATGATGCTAATGGGTCTTCCTTCATAAGATTACAATTATCCTCTGCAGTACCTCCTCGTAGTGCCCTGCATCTTGCCAATTAGAACCATACGTGCTATCATGTTAACGTTATCATTTCCGTAACAGAGGGAGAGCAGATGGGATTCTTGTCGGTATGATCCTCAAAGATCCCATACTTTGAATTACACTACAAGGACTGGACATGCACAAAGGAAGAACACAGCAATTGACTGCTTTTGTGCTTTATAGCAAGCAGACAGATTTTCCTCTCCCCTTTATTCAATTGTTTAAAGCGTGTCCCAATTTACATGTCCTTTTTGTCATGCACGATGTCTGCCTTTATAATTATTTATCCTCTAATCGTGTACATGCATGAGCTTTATGATGTCCATGGCATATTAAGAAGATATGTACAGGTAAGTACAATAATTCTGATAGTTTTATAATGTACATGGCATTTTCTTTGAAATAGATGATTACAAATTAACCCTACTTTAAAAATAAAAAATAAAATTATAGATCCGTCACTGCATGAATGCTAATATATGATATCAATATCATTTAGCTAGAATATCCACTGGTTTTTCAAATCAAAGTTACGGTCAAAAGGCGAGGTGATATGAGGCAGCATCACTCTGCATCCAGATATGGATATTTGCCACACCATTGCCGTTCAAGCAACGAACTCTCTCTCGTCTAACTGGCCCATAAAAAAAAGGGGTCCATTTCTGTCATCTATCAAGGTGGTGGTGATTCATTGCAAGTCCGATTCCGTCTCCAATGTGGGTTTTATCATCTTCAACGAGCAATCAATTTTGAAAAAAGAATGGAGATTAGATTTCGATTGTTTTTATATTTTAAAAATGTTTTTAAAAAATTAAATTTAAATTAATATTTTTTTTATTTTTGAATCGTATACTAGTCTCAAAAATAATTTAATCATTACCTCCACCTTTATTTGTAACATGGTAATAGCTCTAATTTTAGAAATTATTTATTTATTCTGTGATATTGACGTATTGCTGAATGGATGAGCATAAATTATTCGACTTAGCAGAAAAAGAGCGAAAGAGAGCCCAGGCAAAGCCAATGAAAATTGTTTTTTCAATGTGTTTTGTGCTTAAATGAAGGCGGCTAATGAGACAGGAGCTGGCCATTCAAATAAAAGTAAAAAAAGTTGTATGGTTATATTCTTCAATATTGGAGTGGGCAAAATTAAACATGGATGGCTACAGCAAAAGCTGAGCTATGAACAATAATTATTGGGTTAGAACTTGCGTGATCACTGGAAATTATCAATATTGGATATTCATAGGTTAATTCTGGAATTAGACCGTGTTCTTGCTGTAGATTTTATAATAAATAAATCTGTGAGAGTGGATATGCAAACCATATATATGTTAGTAGTAAGGGATATAAAATCCCAGTTTGTGTGGTGTGCATCGTTATATGTATATATAAGTGTTAGAAAGCGTGGTAATAATTATATTTTATTTTTAATATTAATATTAAAGCAATATAAAATTAAAAAAATAAAAATTTTAAATTTTACCCCACTTATGTCTAGAAAGCAATATTAAACAGTAGCTAAGAGTGTGTGTATTGATTTATAAATCAAGAAAAGTACCTCAAAATAGATAAGAACGGCCACCCTAACCTCCACTTTGAGGAGTATACAGACTGCACTTAGCCACCGTGAACTTATCTCTCACTTTTGCCGGTCATTTCTTGCTAACGTACGTATCATGTTTTAATTATAATTTCAAAAAGTGAGCAGGGACAAAAAATAAAAAAATAAAAAATGGCAGCTTCTGGTGTGGTTTATATATGGGATATCAAAGCTTTTATAAGTTCGTGTGTGTGTGTGTAGGCACATATATTTAATCACTTGGCCATTAATTAAAATTCATGTTTATGACGATACAGATAAAGTTATGCACTTATAAAAATATAAATATATTGATAATATTTATGTATTCTATATGGAGTATTTTGATCTGAAGTGATCTCAGGTATTTATTTCAAGTTAAATATTATTATTATTATTATTGCAACGTGTCACCTCAAAATTTATGAGTAAATTTAAAATAAATATCTCTTTTATATGTATTAATATATTAACATATTCTTATATCGATTATCAATTTGATTAAAATATGATTAATTTAATTTTAACTACACTGTTAATAACCTCTTACAGTGAGGATAGTATTCAGACAGGACAAATATATATTTCTTAATTCAATTATTATTTTTATTATATTTTTTTTTTGTATTTTTTTTATTTGTAACACAAATATTATAAAAACATCTCCAACAGAGCTGCTAAATAGATAGTCAAAAATTAAAAAAAAATAATATTTTAACTTTTCATTATTTGTTTTTCATACTTCAAGAGGAAAGCCAAATAAAATGATAAAATACATTTTTTTTTTCACAAATATTATCTCTACATATCTCTCAAAAGAGTCAAAACTAATAAAGTGGGGCCAACAAAAGAATAAACCAATTAAATCTAGCCATGTAAAAAAAAACATCAAAATCATTAAAAAAAATTAAAACACTTATTTATTTCACTTTAATAAAATTGGCTTTTTTAATAGTTTTTTTTCATTGAAATATATATGGCAAAAAAAAACTATATTTATTAATTTATCTCTCTTTAAAATAGCATCTCCCTCGTAATTCAATTTTTCGGGATTGATTAATGAATATCTTCTAATTAATACACTCAATTACTAACATATATAATCTTATCTAACCAGGGTGATGGTCATACAATTGGCATCACCGAAGATGCAAATCCACTAGAATCTTCTAACATAAGGCATTATTAATGCATGCCACTCGACGAATACTATCATTTAAAATATTATAAAAGTTCCAAGTGATCTTCCGAGTCGATTGCTCCACTTCCAAAATTAATGTTGTTGCGTGCCACACATCAATTCAACTATATAATATTTTCCACAACGAAAAAAACGATTATCAATTAAATGCGAATATATCAACTAGATTCTTGAAAGAAAAAAAATTAAAAACCAACTAAGAAGGGAAAACCTCAAATTAGTTCCTGAATTATAACAATTTCCCAATTGGATCCCTAACTTGGACTTTCTACCAATTGAGTCCCCAATATATTCATAAATTCTCAATTCGATCCTCCCCCCAACAGATACGCCTGAAATTGTTGCTAGGTTGGGGTCAAATTGAGAAACTATTTAGGAATATTCGTTAGTAGAATAGCCCAATTGAGGATTATTGGAGATATTGGGGGCCTAATTGGTTAATAATATCGATCGAGTACCTAATTGATAAAATACGTTTATGTGGGGACCAACCCGAGGTAATTATCCCAATTAAGAATCATATATGATCAGATTAATAGTGCAGCGTGTGTGTGTTGCTAACCATGTCATGCATTAAACGACGTCTAGATTTCTTGAAATTGCATATCAAGATCATTAGCTACGGCAGTGGAAATGAATTCATTAGCGCTAAGTGTTCTTCTTTTTCTTAAATTAAAAGCAAGAATAATCAATGACCGAGAAAGCACTATGGTCTAAAAGATTCTGCAGGTGACATCAGTCTTCGAAGGGGGTTTTCTAATTATTTATCTTAGACGTACTTTTGCTGGTATTATAAGAAGGCCATTGTTTTCTTAGTTTCTCATTCTCCACCTCCAATATTTTATTAATCTTCCGAGAGAGAGGAGGGACGCAGGGATGGGAGACCAGACATCCGCTGGGAAGTTCACCGTAGTTTTCAATAAGATGACGCCTTATATCCTAATGGTGTGCGTGCAATTTGGGTCTGCAGGGAATTACATATTGAGCATGATAAGTCTCAACCGTGGAATGAATCGCTATGTGCTCATCGTGTACCGCAACGGCGTCGCCGCCCTTGCTCTTGCTCCTTTTGCTCTGCTTTTTGAAAGGTCTCTCAACACGCCATAAAAGCCCACCACTTTCAAGCTCGCCGCGAGCTACGTCACTAATTGTTAAAACCGACTTGGCATATATAACACGACGTGCACGCACAGAGTTTTTAAATGGATTGAAATCCCATGTAGTGGATATTAACTTTTATGATGTTATTTGTTTTTCATTATACAGGAAAACCAGGCCAAGGATTACGTTGCCAATATTTCTACGAATAATGGCTCTCGGATTCTTAGAGTAATGAATTAATCCTTTTATCAATGTATAAGAATATTTGCATCACATGAAGAAAATATTTCGAAAAACAGAAGTAGCCAGTGAAGGCGGAGGGATTTTTATTTATACTGACTCTGATCAGTGATCCATGAAACAGGCCGATCCTTGACCAAGGCTTCAGTTACTTGGGGATGCAATACACATCCGCAACGTTTACATCTGCCATTATGAATGCTGTTCCTTCTGTCACTTTTGTGATTGCTTTGATTTTCCGGTATGATATTTATGTGTAGTTACATATATTTTCTGATTCCACCTCTTAAAAATCGTGGAAAAAAGTATATATTGAGAAATTAATATCCAGTTCTAGTTTTTACATGTATATCTTCTGACTTGAACTGGTTAAAAATGATGACCAAATACATTTAATACGTGAGCCAACAGGTTAGAGCGAGTGAGAATTAAGGAAATACGCAGCCAAGCTAAGGTGGTTGGGACCCTAGTAACCTTGGGAGGAGCTTTGCTGATGACAGTTTACAAAGGCCCTGTGATTGGTCTACCATGGTCTCAGAAAACAAGCCAACACGGAAGTACTGCTGCCTCGTCTGATAAACATTGGGTGACCGGGACACTGTTGCTCCTTGTTGGTTGTGTTTCATGGTCCGCTTTCTACGTACTGCAGGTAAAAAATATACAGTGCGATTAATTTGATTGGGAGCTTTGCTACAAATAACGTATAAAAGTTCACTAATCAAATAACGTAATGATAATTTTTGCTGAGCTTTTGGTAATTTCTTTCATAGTAGACTCTTCATTTTTTCCCTTAAAAACCATTCATGGCATGGAGATTTTTGTCCATTGATTAGCCCTCTTTTCAGTGTGTGTGTGTGTAATGCTTAACTGAATAGAACAGTAGGCGCCATCGATCAAGACTAATGAACATCATCATTTTGTCTCGTAATTAATGCAGATGGAAACGTTAAAGAAGTATCCGGCGGAAGTGAGTCTAGCCTCCTTGATATGCTTGGCAGGCAGCATGCAAAGTTTAGCCATAGCCCTTGTTGTAGCACACCACCCTAGTTCATGGGCCGTTGGCTGGGACGCTAGGCTCTTCACTCCCCTTTATACAGTAAGTTACCGCCAAGATTAATATATTGGACCGACCCCTTCCTGGCTCGATTAATTAAGACAAAACGCTTCTTTTCCTTCATAACTATGCCCATATGCAGTTGATGGTGAACAGTTGAATTAACCAACATGGAATTTGTGTTTTTCAGGGGATTGTTGCCTCTGGAATCACTTATTATGTGCAAGGTCTCGTGATGAAGACAAGAGGCCCGGTATTTGTCACAGCTTTTAATCCCCTCTGCATGATCATAGTCGCTGCCCTTGGGTCTCTTATTTTAGCCGAGAAACTTCATCTTGGAAGGTATGGCCTTAATTAATCACGAGCGATTACCATGGCAATTTCGGTGATTTCAAACTTCATCATAGGCTTATGCATGCGGCTACGCTCCAAACCTTTTTCCAATTCTTTTCCTCAAACATCCAACACAGTAGTAGTATAGATTTTTATTAACCTTTGTTCACATCCTACAAAAAAAAATACAATACAAGGACCGAGTTGAAGGATGTTTCTAACCTGAGTGGTATAGCTGTTATAATATCTTAACCTTTGATTGTATATGTGATCTATTTCGAAAAATAAAAGTGTTTCTTTTGATCAAACCAGTGTTCTTGGAGGCATCATAATCGCAATTGGCCTCTATTCTGTTGTGTGGGGTAAGAGGAAGGACTACGCTAGCCCAGAAGAATTATCCACCACAGCAGCCAAGGGTAATCAGGAACTACCGATCGCCACAACCAATACTGCTACAACTTAGGCAGCCATTGCTGGAAACAGTAACTGAAGAAAAACCCAGTTAATTTCCTAATTACTCCTCTATAATTTGCGCACCCTATCATAACCACCGCAAAGAAGCCACAACTGAGACCTCAAGGTGTCACCACGGTGGGGCTTTTTAACTGTCTCGTTGTTGTCTTCTCGAAAGCGAGGTTTTTGATGCATTATAAGTGACAGCAGGTGTTGTTGTTCAACTATATATAGACCAGGCACTTGCCATTTCTATTTTGCAATCCCAGCACCATTTTATATAAGAGTGTGGCACCTTAAATGATAGACGAATAACCTTCTGCATTTTGTTTTGGAAGGATTGGCTGTAAGGTACCCATTTGCCCAAGATAATGTATGCCTCTCTACCTTTTGTAGTATACACCAAGTCATTCGTAACGTGTTATATATGTGTTCGTCCTGTTCGAATAGAAGAAAAGATTCATTTTAGTGCGAAATTATCATGTCTAAGTAGTGTGGTGGTTGCAAATTGCCAAGTTACTTTTTCTCAAAGTGTCATAACGTCATGTTACTTTTCGTTTTTAATTCATTTCTCTTATTGAATACTGCTACTTATGAGAACATGGATACAAAGATATGAAACCCAGTAGTAAAATTCACATAATTCTGAAAAATTAAAAAATCATATTTAATAAAAAAGTGTAACACAACAATTATTGTGAATTGAGAAATCAACAATATTGGAATTTGAATACTCATCCAAAAATTAACGAATTACAAATAAAAAAGTATAAAAAAAACATCACAAAACAGTTATTTTTGTACTTGAATTAAATTAATTATGTGTTAACTCATAGGTGTTATATATATAGTCTTTTTAAAGGCTGTATTGGCCCAAATATACTTCACCCAATGCATCATTTAGCTTCCCGGCTTTTAATCTTGTGATTAGGCTGATTGGCACCGCTAATAGATTCTTTGTGTCGATGGGCTTGTCAATATCTGCTATCAAAATTGCCTTGTTTGAAACCATTTTATTTTCTTTCATTCGACTTATCAATGTAATTAAAAATGCATGTCTTAGCACTTGAGGTCTTGGCCCAACGGCTGAAGGGACTTTGTTTTAACATTAACAAAGTCAATTCACGTTTCACTGCTGGAGTTTCTTTAATATCAAATTGATATGGCAATGACCCAGCCGGTTTTAGTACCTAGTATGCATTGTTTAATTTTACGTTTTAAAAATATTTTTTTATTTTTTTTATTTTAAATTAATAATTTTTAAAAAATATATATTTTTATACACTAATATCAAAAATAATTTTTAAAAACTAAAATAAAAAATATTATTTTAATATATTTTTAAATAAAAATATTTTTACAAAACAACTATAATTATATTTTTAAATAGATTAATGATGTGGTTTGAAGCCAGTGTTGTGGTGTGAACAAAGTTGACTAGACACTAAGTGCCCGTTTGGCATTGCGGTCAAACCTGTTTTTTGAAAAATTTTAAATTTTTTTTTTTTGTTAAAATTGAGTGCGGTTTGTACTTTTTGGATCGTTTTGATGTGCTGATATCAAAAATAATTTTTAAAAAATGAAAAAACATTATTAGCATGCTTTTCAACACGAAAAGCTATTTGAAAAGCAACCGCTACCACACTCTCAAACACCCTCCAAATATTATGGATTCACGTGCATAGCGCTTTCCTTTTTGGGTTTCTAGCATTTTCTATTCCAGTCATTAAGCTTTATTTTTTAGTATTTTTTTATTATGTTGATTAAAATTGAGCCAGATAATTTATTTCTAATAATTTATTTTTATTAATTTTCTATGGAGTTCTCACAATGTAAAAAAATCTTAACATTAAGTTAATGCTCCATTTAATAAAATAAAATTCAATTTTATTATTTCAAATAAATTGAAATTGTGGAGACCAACTTTGACACTGAAACAAAAACGCTACTTTTCTTTTCTTTTTTATTATTTAAGAAGTGTGGATTTTAAAATTTTGGTTCCTAAATTTTTTTCATTTTTATCCATTTTATTGAGGTTTTGACGTTTAAATTCTATTCTTCATTTTTTTGTGTTTCAGTCCTGGATTTTGTGAGGGGATAGAGAGTTGTAGCAAGATATAGGAGAGGAGAGAAATTTGTTTAATGTCCATATTTTAGCAACAAAAACAATCAATATTGATGTCAATGGTTTTAATTGATGAAATAGTTTCTATTTAGATGTTTTTGACCCCTTATCTTGCCAAAAAAAAATAAAATATGACTTGATAGAGTTTTTATTCAGGATATTTTTTTTAACCAATTAAATATTATTTTGAATTTAGATATGAATTTATTGAAGTTTGTGAGGAGCTTATTATGTGTTTTAGATGAAAAATAATTGAAGACAAGTTTTTTTCATCCAAGAAGTTAAGATCTGACTTTCCGGCCACCTAAAATAGCCATGATATAACTAGTGAATGGATGCATCATGTACTTTTAAAAAAACAAAATGATGACCAGGAGAGTAGGCTCGAACTTGTTTTAAATACATTAGGAGTGCTAGCTCACCCAGGCCTTAGCATATGGTTGTTTTTTACCTTTATTTTTTATATTTTTCCTTTAATTTTAATTGCAATTTATTAAAATAAATTAATTAAAATATATTTGGGGTGTTATCTATTAAACATCGTTCAGTTTTTACTTTATATTCAAATAAGATTGTAGGATTATTTGTATACTATTAGCAATCACTTTTTTTTGTATGGCCACTCATTATAGTTGTTTTCTTAAATTTTATTTTATGGCCTTCCCTACTCATACCTATTTTTATTATTGTAAAATTAAATAAGAAAAAGATTCCAAATAACAAAGTTATTAAACTCAAATATATTCATAACTCGAGTTGTAAGTTTAATGGTTTAACTTGAGTTCACCCAAAACTTTATTATTTTAATATTTTTAAAAAAATGAAGTTATCTTGAAAAAAAAATAAAGTTAAATCAGGTTTTAATCTGATTAACTAGGTTGCATTTACAGCTATTGGATCAACAAAGTCATATCAACTCCTATCCAATGTAGTTTAAAATTCAAACAAAGCAAAAAGTTAGGGTTGGAATTTTTAGATTGACTTGTCAAACAAAGTTTTATAACACAACCAAAAAGTTTCTCGCAGCAATACTCAAGTAATATATTATTCTTATATTCTTTGATACAATTGCATCAAGATTATTATGTTATTTTTTTAATTAAAACTTGTTTATATGATTGTCGCACATGTGCGGCGTCGCGGCGATTTTACAAGTTTTTCATTTTTTTATCTACAATGTAAATCTATCTATCTCTATTTGGCAAATGTTGGGGAGACAAGAAAATATTGTCGTTTATCGGTGGAAAGTGGAATGGGAGTCGCCACCTAGTATTTTGGTCACTAGAAACCCTAACTAATCTCAGAGATCGGGTACGGGGACTGGTTGTGTAAAGGGAAGGTATTGGCACCCCAAATACGCCCTACCTAAGGTAAGCTGCATTGTTTTATTATCTGATAAAATCTAAGGTCTTTTCGTGTTTTCCTAGTTGTTGGTATGGTTCAAGAAAACTCCTCATCGGTAAGGAGATCCTTATCTTAATGAGTAATTCTGACGTTAACAAAAGAATTTAATATTCGGAATACGTCTTACATATAAGATCGTAACCCCAAATACTAAAAGAAAACACAATAATTTTTTTGGAATTTTTGAAATATTGGCCCAGTTCTCATGGCTTGAATGAATTGGTTATTAAAGCCAAAATGCATGCTATTATATATATTGTTTTGAAATTTCCTTTGTTGTGTGAAAATATGATGTTATAATATATATATATATATATATATATATATATATATATATATATATATATATATATATATATATATATTGGAGAGACTAGGCCGTATGCAAGAAAACAAAACATTTTTTATTTTTTTATTTATTTGATGACTTGATGAAAATCGAGTATTTTAATATTGGATTTATATCTTTACAGTATAAAAATATAAGCTGATATTGACCAAAATGCAACAACAAACTTGTGGAAAATCACATATTTTTTTGAAATAATTCTTTGAAGAATTTTTTTTTCGAACGGGCCAGACTCGGCCCAAAAGGAAATTGGGCCAAAATCAACCCAAAATAAATTGGGCCGAAACAAGCATGGATTGGTTACTGTACACATAGTAACCGGGTTATTGTGTGCACAGTAACCAGTTAATTAATTAGCCAGTTACTGTGCACATGCACAGTAACCGGGTAATTATTTTCTTTGCTTGCAGAACACACACAGTGCACGTTGTGCATGCAAGAAGATGAACAGTAAAATGAGATAAGGGGTATAAGGCTGACCTGTGGTGGTTTTGAAGGCGATGCTATTGGCCGTTGCTGACCGAATGATGGCTGAGAGGGTGGTCGGTCTTTCTTCCTTTTTCTCTGTGTTTGTTTTTTTACTCTGTTCTCCTCTGCTCCTCTTTTCTTCTTCTGTTTCTCACAGTGTTCTTCCCTCTCACGGTGATTTAGTTGTTGTTTGGTAGCGCTGATGGTGCTGGTGACGGTGGAGATGGACGCCGACGATGCCTCACGGTGGTTGTGACAGTGGCAGGTAGTGTTTGTTGCAGTTTTTCTTCTTTTTCCCGTGCAGAGGCATCAACCTCTGTTTTCCTTTCTAGTTTGCTTCTGTTTGCCTTTCTTCACTGTTCCTATCACCTTGCTTCTCTGCTTCTTCACTTTCTATTGTTTTGTATCATGGTGTGGCCGCTGGGATGAAGAAGATGATGAGCTGGCGATGGCGTTGGTAGTGCTGGTGCGGGTGTGATGGAGAATAACAACGGTTCTTCCCCTGTTTTAAAACAAACTCCTCCCTGTTTATTTTTCCTTTAAATCCCCTCCTCTATTTCAAACTTTCCCGTGTTCTTCCCTTCCTTTCTCTTATTTCGTTCCCAAGTCCCCCCTCTGTTATGCTTTCTTCCTTTCCCCTGTCTCTCGCGCAAAAAACCGCACCTCCCATCCTCACTCTAAAAAACTGTTCCCCCTCTGTTTTGGTTTCTCTCTTCTCTACACTCTCACAGTATCTTTCATCATTTCAAACTTCCCTCTCCTTTTAGTTTTCAAAAGAGCTCTCTCTCGTCCAAAAAAATCCCCCCTGCTGCTGGTGTTGAGAGCAATATTTATATGCTATAAGGGAGCGGGCTGCTGTTGCGCGTGGGGAGCAGGGGACACCAGGTGAGGTCTTCAAGCAGGGGGCGCGGGGCTTTAAGTTTTGGGAGCAGCATGCAGTCATTGGCGTGGGGCTCTAGGCTCGGTCACTGTTCCTCGTTTAAAGGGGGCGTGGGGCTTTAGGTAGCGTGCGGAAATAGAGAGCGGGATGAACAATGTCTGTAAAAACGACATTGTTCATTTTTTTTTAATTAATTTTATTTTTTTATTTTTATTTTATTTGTAGGGGACCTAAAAATGGGTTACAACAGATGCCCCCTCTTTATAAAGATAAACCAAAACTGAACTTCCAAAGTTGATCTTGATTGACCTGAAACTTTGTATTTACAACAATTCCGCTTCAACCCGAAACTAAGATCAAAACTCAGTCTTCTCAAGATCCCAATTTGGCGATCCTCAGGCCTCTAACTTTGGTTATATTAACCTGGCATTCCATTTGAGATCCCTTCTGGCAATCTCTTTTAACTAAAAATCTATATTTGTAGTTTGGCCAACCTGAAATCCCATCTGGCGATTTCCCTTAGCCAAAGTTGATATCTATGTTGCAATTGGGCTAACCTGAGATCCCATCTGGCGACCTCCTTAAACCAAAATCTATAATTGTAGCTTACTTAACTTGGAATCCCATCTGGCGATTCCCTTTAACCAAAATGAAATATGAGGTCCCTTCTGGCGACCTCTTTTGACCAATATCGAAATACGAGATCCCTTATGGCAATCTCTTTTAACCAATCAACTTGGAATCCCATCTGGCGATTCATTTTAACCAAAATGAAATATGAGGTCCCTTCTAGCGACCTCCTTTGACCAATATCGCAATACAAGATCCCTTCTTGCGATCTCCTTTAACAAAAAATCTTGGAATACCATCTAGCGATTCCTTTTAACAAAAATTGAAATATGATGTCCCTTTTGGCGACCTCCTTTGAACAATATCAAAATACGAGATCCCTTATAGCGATCTCTTTTAACAAAAATCTTGGAATCCCATCTAGCGATTCCTTTTAGCCAAAGCTGAAATATGAGGTCCCTTCTGGCGACCTCCTTTGACCAATATCGAAATACGAGATCCCTTCTAGCGATCTCCTTTAACAAGAAATCTTGGAATCCCATCTGGCGATTCCTTTTAACCAAAGCTGAAATATGAGGTCCCTTCTGGCGACCTTCTTTGACCAATATCGAAATATGAGATCCTTTCTGGCGATCTCCTTTAACAAAAAATCTTGGAATCCCATCTGGCGATTCCTTTTAACCAAAGCTGAAATATGAAGTCCCTTCTAGCGACCTCCTTTGACCAATATCGAAATACGAGATCCCTTCTTGCGATCTCCTTTAACAAAAAATCTTGGAATCCCATCTGGCGATTCCTTTTAACCAAAGCTGAAATATGAGGTCCCTTCTGGCGACCTCCTTTGACCAATTTCAAAATACGAGATCCCTTCTAGCGATCTCCTTTAACAAGAAATCTTGGAATCCCATCTAGCGATTCCTTTTAACCAAAGCTGAAATATGAGGTCCCTTCTGGCGACCTCCTTTGACCAATATCGAAATATGAGATCCCTTCTGGCGATCTCCTTTAACAAAAAATCTTGGAATCCCATCTGGCGATTCCTTTTAACCAAAGCTGAAATATAAGGTCCCTTCTGACGACCTCCTTTGATAAATATCGAAATACGAGATCCCTTCTGGCGATCTCATTTAACCAATCAACTTGGAATCCCATCTGGCGATTCCTTTTAACCAAAGCTGAAAATATAAGATCCCTTCTAGCGATCTCCTTTAATCAAAAACCAAAAAATCTATTTTGTAAATCGGTCAACCTGGAATCCCATCTGGCGATTCCCTTTTACCGAAGCTGATATCGATGTCGTTCTTCCTGATGGAAATTTTTTATTATTATTATTTAAAAGGTTCTTCTCGTTATTCCAAAATTAAAACTGTGATTCTTTGTTATCATCAACTCAGTGATTCTTTCTTCGTCCATAATTTTGTTGGATTACATTAAGGATTCCTCCTGTAACGATTCAAAAATAATGCAATGATTTATGATTAGATGCCATGCATGCATTCGTACCTGGTTTTGAAACATAGGCCCCATCATCTTCTTCTAGTTCATAAAACTCTCTTAACATGAGCTTGTTTTTGGAGTTGTATGCTGGATTCATTTCTCGTGTTGCCTCTTTTTACCTATCATATCTTGAAGAAGAAGTCTTCGACTTTTTATAAGTAGCCTTTTTTCTCAGAATGTATGACTTGTCATTGCCTCTTTGTCATGCTTTTGTCAAATGCTTTATCTTTTTCAAATCTACGAGCTCTCATCCCGTTTTGAAAACATGTAAAACTTTTCATGAAATATCTTTTATTGCCCCCAGTGGGAGTGTGATCCTAGTCCGGGTTTTTTTTTTTTTAAAGAAGAAATTCATTCAGCCAATGATAAACTTTTTAGTGAGTGATACGATAACAACAAGAAATGCACTGTTGGGATTAATGCAAGAATGATTGTTGTGAGATCAATGCAAAAAAGAAAGAAGTCAATGACCAAACTTTGTTTTATTGATTTAGGTGCCTACATCAAGCATAATATCTTTTCACAGAGTCAAAATTCACAGGTCGAGCTAGGTCTTCCCCGTCCATTCTAGCCAACTTTAGCGCTCCTCTTGAGAATGCCTTCTTTACTATGTAAGGACCCTCGTAATTTGGTGCCCATTTGCTTTGATCATCTTCGGGTAACGACAATATTTTCTTCAATACTAGATCCCCTTCTTGAAACAACCGCGGTCTAACCTTTTTATCATATGCCTTGGCCATTCGTTTCTGGTAAAGTTGGTGATGACATATTGCAGCCATCTTCTTTTCACTGATCAGGTTTAGTTGCTCATATCTCACTTTGGCCCACTCGGCCTCTTCTAATTTAGAATCCATCAACACTCTTAACGACGGGATTTCCACTTCCAAAGGCATCACTGCCTTCATACCGTACACCAGAGAATATGGGGTAGTCCCTATCGAGGACCTGACTGTAGTGCGGTACGCATGAAGAGCAAACGGCAACATCTCATGCCAAACTCTATATGTGACTACCATTTTCTGAATAATCTTTTTGATGTTCTTGTTGGTGGCTTCTACTGCGCCATTCATTTTTGGTCAATATGGTGAGGAATTCGAATGCTTGATTTTCCATTTAGTACACAGCTCTACTATCATTTTGCCATTGAAATTCTGTGCATTATCTGTCACTATCTTTTCCGGAGGACCATATCGGCAAATCAAATCCTTTTCTACAAACTTCTTCACTATCTTATGTGTTACGTGGGTATACGAATTAGCTTCCACCCATTTTGTGAAGTAGTCAATAGTTATGAGGATGAATCTATGACCATTGCTAGCTTTTGGGTTAACAGGACCGATCACGTCAATTCCCCACATTACAAATGGCCATGGAGATATTAGATTAAATAGAGGAGCTGGAGGTGTATTGACCTTATCACTGTAAACTTGACACTTGTGACACTTCCTGACATAGTCGATATAGTCTTTCTCCAGTGTCATCCAAAAATAACCATCCCTTTGAATTTTCCTTGCTATCATATGCCCGCTAGCATGGGTTGAGCAAATCCCCTCATGGACCTCTCGTAATGTCTTTCTAGCATCGGCCTCATTCAAACACCTTAGCAGGGTTCCATTAAATGATCGTTTATATAAAATCTCTCCATCTAAATAGAAGTTTATAGCCAACCTTCTCAAGGTTTTCTTATCCGTTTTAGAAGCTCCCACCGGATATTCATGATTTTGCACTAGATTCTTGATATCGTAATACCAAGGTTGTCCGTCTATCTCTCCTCCAACTAAACAATAGTGAGCTGGGTCATTTCTAATGTCAATGTGTACCAATTGTACCTTACACTTGAGATCAATGGTAGTCATAGCAGCTAGTGTGGCCAAAGCATCCGCAAAATGGTTCCCCTCTCTTCCTAGATGGGTGAATCTAATTTCTTCAAATTCCTTGGCTAGCGTGGATAGGTATTCCTGGTACGGCCTCAACTTTTCTTCTTTGGTTTGCCATTCCCCTTTAACCTGGCAAATAATCAACATTGAATCCCCATATACATCTATCTTCTTTATTTTCAGCTCTAATGCTGCTTCTAAACCGAGGATACAAGCTTCATACTCAGTTGTATTGTTGGTGCACTCAAAATGCAGTTTCACCGAAACTGGATACTGTTTCTTATTAGGAGAGATTATTACCGCACTGGCCCCATTACCATATACATTCATTGCCCCGTCAAAAAACATGGTCCACCAATCTGTCTTCTCTTCTTCTTTTTCTATTGACAATATATCTTCATCTAGGAAATCAAAATCCAAAGGTTCGTAATCTTCAACAGCATTATCGGCCAGATGGTCCGTAATTACACTCCCTTTTACGGCTTTCCTTGTCATATACACTATGTCATATTCTGCCAATAAAACCTGCCACCTTGCAATTCGGCTTGAGAGAAAGGGCTTGTTACAAATATACCTCACAGGATCCACTTTTGAAATCAACCAAGTGGTATAGTATAACATATAATGTCGCAACCTCTTTGCCGCCTACACCAACGCACAACAAAGCCTTTCTATCTCAGTGTATCTAGATTCACATTCAGTGAATTTCTTACTTAAGTAATAAATAGCTCTTTCCTTCCTTCCGGTTTCATCATGCTGACTCAATACACATCCCATGGCTGCTTCAGTTACTGTTAGATATAATACTAGAGGTTTTCCTGATACCGGAGGAACCAGTAATGGTGGATTTTGTAAATAATGCTTGATTTTATTGAATGCCTCCTCACACTCCTCATTCCAGGTTCCAAGATTCTTTTTTCTCAGTAGTCGGAATATAGGTTCATATGTCGTGGTTAGCTGAGCTATAAACCGAGCAATGTAGTTTAACCTTCCCAAGAATCCTCTTACTTCTTTCTCCGTCTTAGGGGATGACATAGCTTGAATTGCCCTTATTTTATCTAGATCCACCTCTATACCTCTTTCACTTACCACAAATCCTAACAGCTTGCCCGATTTAACTCCGAATGAACATTTTGCAGGATTAAGCCTTAGTTCATACTTCCTCAACCTCTCAAATAACTTCCTCAAAATTTCAACATGATCTTGTCCCTTTTTAGACTTGGCAATCATATCATCTACATACACCTCAATTTCCTTGTGCATCATGTCATGGAATAGAGTCACCATTGCTCTTTGATATGTTGCTCCTGCATTCTTCAAACCAAATGGCATGACCTTGTAGTAGTAGGTCTCCCAAGGTGTGACAAAAGTTGTTTTAGCCTTATCCTCTGAAGCCATTTTTATCTGGTTGTATCCTGAAAAATCATCCATAAAGGAATAAGTAGAACTTCAGGCAACGTTTTCCATTATAACATCTATGCGTGGTAGAGGAAAATCATCCTTAGGGCTAGCTCTATTCAAATTCCAAAAATCCACACAAACTCTAATCTTCCCCTCCTTTTTAGGCACCACAATAATGTTAGATACCCATTGTGGATACCTAACTACTTCTAGAAAACCAGCATCCCATTGCTTCTCGAGTTCTGCCTTGACCTTGATCCAGACATCCGGGTGGGCCCTCCTCAGCTTCTGCTTGACTGGCTTACAACCTTCTTCCAATGGTATCTTGTGTACTACAATACTTGTATCCAAACCGGGCATATCTTCATAGGACCAAGCAAAGACATCTAAATATTCTTACAATAGGGCGATCATTTTTGTCCTTTGTTCAAAAGTAATTAAGGTACCTATTTTCAACTCTTTCTTGAGCTGATCACTGCCCACATTGATGGTTTCGAGTTCCTCAGCGACAGGCTTCCAAGTATGTTCATGTTGTTCTACTAGCCTGGTGAATTCACTGATATTGCTTTCATCCCACTCTTCTTCTTCCATAGCTATCACATGCTTGTTCAAGTTTGGCCATTTATTCTTGATGTTAAATGTATGTGATGTTGTAGGAGATCCGCTTTCAGGATTCCTGAAAGCGGGAAGTGCTTGGTGTAAATGCATAAAAAATAATTTTGAAAAGTGCTTGATCTCATCTTTTATTTAAAGAAAAGGTGGGCTCAATGACAAACACAAAATCTAGCTAACATCATGAGTCTTGATTGTCAACTAGAGGAAATAAAAGCAAACATAAGCAATAACAAAAGCATGTTAAGGCAAACAAAGTTGGTTTACATTTTGAAAACTACTAGAGCTTCTTTGGTCACCCAGTTCTGAAACTTCTCATCCTAAGCCAACTTGCGCACAAAGGTCTTGGCAGAGACTTCTTCTAGTGTATGGACTGTCAGTTGTGGCAGCACTTTATCTCCTTTTCCCGCTACTGCTTTCATGCCATCTCCTTCCTCCTCATTTTCCTCCAAGGTGTTTATGCTCATATTTCTCAGCTCTTGACCAAGGCTTTCAGCTCTTTTATCATGTTGCATTATGTATGCAGCTTTTGGGAATTATACGCTAAGGGGAGGGATTTCTAGCTTTTCTTCTTCAGGCTCTCTTCCTTTAATTTTAGCCATCCTTCTTGCCCTTCAGAACAACTTCCGCCGTTACCCATGCCTTTGAAAGACATGTACGCCAAACTATTGAGCATTGGGCACATAGCTCCTATCCCTACACTACCATTACAACCACCATTCCCAATTTGGTACAAGCCCAAGTTGACTTGTGAGTACCGTACGGGTAATCCCGGGCATGGGATTGAAACCTGTTACGCTTTCAAAAAGAGGTTGTTGGAGCTTATTAAGATAGGATGGGTATCCTTTGAAGACAAGCCCAATGTTAATTCAAACTCGTTGCCTACACATGCCTCAAGTAGTAGTGGAATAGGCATGATAGAGGTTGGAAATCAATGCAAGGTGTTGAAGGTGTCTATGAAAAAGATATATGACATGTTAGTATGATCAGGATTTTTAGAGGCAAATGTGGAAGGTCATTCGGAGGGAGGTGGCTATTGTGAGTTCCATGGAAGAGATGGACACCATATTGAGGATTGCATCGAGTTTTGAGAAAAATATTGCAAAAATGTTAAAAATAGGGCAATTGAGAATTGAACCCATGGAGAGCGGGGGTGAGGTGAGTATGATGGAAGGTCAAGATGAGATGACAGGAGTATGCAAGGTACAACAAACAGCTAATAGGCCCCCAAGGCTAATTTTGGTTAAACCGTCCTGCACAAAAGGGAATCACAATGTCATGCCTTATAATTATGGTTATGCTTCCAACGTTCGAGCTCCTCTTCCTTTGTTCCAAACCGAGATAAGTGGTTTGACCATAAGTGGTCGTTGCTTTACGCTTGAGGAGTGGAGGAAGGAAAAGGGTAAAGAAGTGGTAGATCTGGACAAAGCGCTAGAAGTGAATAAGCCAGTAACGAAAGAGGAGTCGAATGAATTCTTGAAGTTGATCAAGCATAGCGAATATTGCATAGTAGATCAACTAAAAAAGACTCCAGTTAGGATCTCCCTTATGTCCTTGATACTCAGCTCTGAGCCGCATCAAAACGTCTTGCAAAAGGTATTGAATGAGGCATATGTACCTTAAGACATTGAACATAAAACCATGGAGCATCTAGTGGGGAGGATCCATGCAACTAATTACCTGTACTTCACGGCTGATGAGCTTAATGCTGAAGGTATCGGGCATAACAAGCCCTTATACATTACGGTTAGATGCAAGGACTGCCTTATAGGAAAAGTACTCATTGATAATGGCTCGGCCCTTAACGTGTTACCAAAGCACATTCTGGAGGAAATGCCAATCGATGAATCCCATATAAAAGCCAAGTACTATGATGGCCAGAGCGTATGATGGCTCCCCTAGGCCAATAATTGGAACTTTAGAAGTGGAACTATATGTGGGACCATAAATGTTCCTAGTGACACTTCAGGTTATGGATATCCACCCTTCATATAGTATGTTGTTGGGAAGACCTTGGATTCATGCAGCGGGGGCAGTAGCTTCATCATTGCACCAATGCCTGAAGTATATCATGAATGGGATGTTGGTAACTGTCAAGGCCGAGGAGACAGTATCCATGATAAAGAATATGGTTGTGCCTTTTATCGAAGCAGATGATTGCAAGGATAACAATATCCATGCTTTTGAGGTTGTGAACACTGATTGGGTGCCGGAGAACATGGTACTAAGAAGGCCAAGGATCTCAGAAGCAGCAAGAATGGCGACTCCGCTGGGGACCTTATAGACTAAGCTTTGTTTTTGTCTGATTTGTTTGTGTTTTCATGTGTTTATTGTTAATATGCATTTCCTTTTATTTATTTGCGTATTTATGTTTTATTTTATGCGTATTATTCATGCATTGTATAAAATTGTCTCATGCATCACTTGCTTTTATTTTGAGAAACACACACAAGCCTTAAGTTAAATGGGGAATTAGTGGTTTGCCCTAAGACTATTGGCCAGGGTTCAGATGCGTGAAACACCCAACTCATATCTGAGTGCCTGCTTTGCAATGGTGGGCATACGTGCTTTAATTGTTCCTTGCAACGCCCCCATACTATCTTTACGAAGAACGTCACTTGATAGATATGAGACCCTTCAAGACTAGATAGAAAACCTACCCATTCTCACTTAATAAATAGAGCTTGTCCTTAGAATATTTATCTTATTTCCATTTGCATCAAGATTAATAATGTTAAACTCATTAATACAGGCTTTTGAGATGAAATCATTTTTTGTTTTAGTAAGCTATTATGATAAAAACTTAGCAAAAGGATTACAAAAGTCATGAATCAGCTCCAAAAAAATACACATCACTTGTGCATCACATTTTCATCACGCATTTTGTTTTTAAATTATCATATGCATTCCAGATCGTGAAACATAGGTCCCACATCTAAAGTCCACCACACCCGGTCCAGATCAAGGATGGAGAACGAAGAAAGAGCACGCTTAGAGTCACATTATCAGACTGAGTTGGAATCCATAAAAAACGAAGTTGCTCGGTTGACTGACTTACTCGAGCAACTACTAAGAGCTAAGAATGGGGAGGGAACGTCAGCACAACCACCTAAAGGAGCGCCAGCAGCTCACATCCCTCAAGTATCTCAAAACCAGGGGGCAAACTCGGCCACTGAACAACATTTTATGCCTATTACCCCTATCCAACCAACTCATGCTCCAATCACTATTGACTTAACAACGGAGGGAATCCCAGATAATAGATCTCCTAATTTGATGGACTAGAACAAGTTGTTTGCCTTGGAAGAAAGATTAAGGGCAGTTGAGGGTAATAATTGGTTTAACCCTATGCGAGCAGCTGAAGTATGTTTAGTACCAAACATCGTGGTGCCAAAAGATTTTAGGATACCAGAGTTCATTAAGTACACTGGTTTGGAGTACCCAAACACTCACCTTCGATCCTACTGCAATAAAATGGCGGAAGTAATCCGCGATGATAAACTGCTAATCTATTTCTTTCAGGATAGCCTCGCAGAGTCTGCTTTGAGCTGGTACATGAGGTTAGATAGTGTCAGAATCAGGAGCTAGAGAGACTTGGTGGAGGCCTTCCTTAAGCAGTACAAGTTTAACATGGAAATCGCTCCTGATCGAACAAGTCTAATGTCAATGGAGAAAAGGAGCCAAGAGTCAGTAAGGGCTTATGCACAAAGGTGGAGGGATGAGGCAATGCATGTCCAACCCACTTTAATAGAAACAGAGATGGTGACTTTGTTTGCCAATACCTTCAAGGCACCATATTATGAGCATTTAATAGGTAGCTCAGCTCAGCATTTGTATGATGTTGTACGCATAGTGAAAAGAATAGAGCAAGGGATTAAAGCTGGACACATAATTGAGCCATTGGAGACAAAGGGTTTTATTGGAAGAAAAATGGAAGGTCCCGTTAACAACTTTGAAGGTGGGTCCAATAGCAAGATAACAGATTCATATAACCCACAAATACCTACCTCTCATGTGGCCCACATAAACTTTAACAAACCTTTTTCCCCTAATCGAGCAAATAACTAGTCAAACAACCAAAACAACCACCAAAGACGAAACACAAGATACATTTTAGAACAACTACCGCCATCACCTATGCCTTTGAAGGACATGTATACCAAACTACTGAGCATTGGAAAAATAACTCTTATCCCTACATTACCACTACAGTCACCATTCCCCATCTGATACAAGCCCGAGTTGACTTGCGAGTACCATGCTGGTATTCCCGGGCATTGTCTTGAAACGTGTTATGCTTTCAAGAAAAGGTTGTTGGAGCTCATCAAGATAGGATGGGTGTCATTTGAAGACACGCCCAATATTAATTCAAATCCATTGCCTGGTCATGACGAAAGTAATAGGGGATAAAGGGTTGGAAAACCTTGGTCAAGAATTGTCAATAATGAAGAAGGTGAGATCGAAGGAGATGACAAGGAAACATAAGTGGGGAAGGAAGATGAAGCATTGCCACGGTTGACTTTCCACACACTAGAAGAAGTCTCCGCCAAGACCTTCGTGTGCAAGTTGGCTCAGGGTGAGAAGTTTCAGAACGGGGTGACCTAAGAAGTTCCCATAGTTTTCAAAATGTAAAACAACTTTATTTGCCTTAGCATGCTTTAGTCATTGCTTTTATTTGCTTTTATTTTCTCTAGTTGACAATCAAGGCTCATGATGTCAGCCAAATTTTGTGTTTGTTTTTTAGCCTACCTTTTTTTAAAATAAATGATGAGATTATGCACTTTTTAAACAAGGTTGAGTGGTTACAAAGAAAGTATCATAAATCAATCAAAGATGAAATTTAAGAAAAGGTACCCCTGAAGTACAAACCTTACCTCTGGATAGCATAATGAATTGACAAATCACCTGTAAATTTATTTCAAGATAAAAATAGAGTTTATCAATCCTAACAATGTGCATTTTGAAATAAGAAAAATTCATCGTTAGCAGTCCTGTTTTAAGCCAGAATGAATTTCTTCTTTTTAAAAACCCGGACTAGGATCATACTCCACACTGGGGGAAATAAAAGATATTTCATGAAAAGTTTTACATGTTTTCAAAACGGGATAAGAGCCCGTAGATTTGAAAAAGATAAAGCATTTGACAAAAGCATGACAAAGATGCAATGACAAGTCATACATTTTGAGAAAAAAAAGGCTACTTGTAAAAAGTCGAAGACTTCTTCTCCAAGATATGATAGGTAAAAAGAGGCAACAAGAGAAATGAATCCAGCATACAACTCCAAAAGCAAGCTCATGTTAAGAGAGAGTTTCATGAACTAGAAGAAGATGATGGGGCCTATGTTTCAAAACCAGGTACGAATGCATGCATGGCATCTAATCATAAATCATTGCATTATTTTTTAATCGTTACAGGAGGAATCCTTAACGTAATCCAACAAAATTATGGACAAAGAAAGAATCACTGAGTTGATGATAGCAAAGAATCACGGTTTTGATTCTGGAATAATGAGAAGAACCTTTTAAAAAAAAATTTCAAACCCTGCCATCAGGAAGAACGACATCGATATCAGCTTCGGTAAAAGGGAATCGCCAGATGGGATTCCAGGTTGATCGATTTACAAAATAGATTTTTTGGTTTTTGATTAAAGGATATCGTCATAAGGGATCTCATATTTTCAGCTTTGGTTAAAAGGAATCGCCAAATGGGATTCCAAGTTGATTGGTTAAAAGAGATCGCCAGAAGGGATCTCATATTTCGATATTTATCAAAGGAGGTCGCCAGAAGGCACATCATATTTTAGCTTTGGTTAAAAGGAATCGTCAAATGGGATTCCAAGTTGATTGAGATCGCCAGAAGGGATCTCGTATTTCGATATTGGTCAAAAGAGGTCGCCAGAAGGGACCTCATATTTCAGCTTTGATTAAAAGGAATCGCCAGATGGGATTCCAAGTTGATTGAGATCACCAGAAGGGATCTCGTATTTCGATATTGGTCAAAAGAGGTCGCCAGAAGGGACCTCATATTTCAGCTTTGGTTAAAAGGAATCACCAGATGGGATTCCAAGTTGATTGAGATCGCCAGAAGGGATCTCGTATTTCGATATTGGTCAAAGGAGGTCGCCAAAAGGGACCTCATATTTCATTTTTGGTTAAAAAGAATCGCCAGATGGGATTCCAAGATTTTTTGTTAAAGGAGATCGCCAGAAGGAATCTCGTATTTCGATATTGGTCAAAGAAGGTCGCCATAAGGGACCTCATATTTCAGCTTTGGTTAAAAGGAATCGCCAAATGGGATTCCAAGTTGATTGAGATCGCCAGAAAGGATCTCGTATTTCGATATTGGTCAAAGGAGGTCGCCAGAATGGACCTCATATTTCAGCTTTGGTTAAAAGGAATTGTCAAATGGGATTCCAAGATTTTTTGTTAAAGGAGATCGCCAGAAAGGATCTCGTATTTCGATATTGTTCAAAGAAGGTCGCCAGAAGGGACCTCATATTTCAGCTTTGGTTAAAAAGAATCACCAGATGGGATTCCAAGATTTTTTGTTAAAGGAGATCGCCAGAAAGGATCTCGTATTTCGATATTCATCAAAGGAGGTAGCCAGAAGGGACCTCATATTTCAGCTTTGGTTAAAAGAAATTGTCAGATGGGATTCCAAGATTTTTGGTTAAAGGAGATCGCCAGAAGGGATCTCGTATTTCGATATTGGTCAAAGGAGGTCGCCAGAAGGGACCTCATATTTCATTTTGGTTAAAAGGAATCGCCAGCTGGGATTCCAAGTTGAGTAAGCTACAATTATAGATTTTGGTTTAAGGAGGTCGCTAGATGGGATCTCAGGTTAACCCAACCACACATAGGATTTTGGTTCTAGTTAAAGGGGATCGCTAGATGGGATCTCAGGTTAGCCCAACCGCAACACAGATATCAACTTTGGCTAAGGGAAATCGCTAAATGGGATTTCAGGTTGACCAAACTACAAATATAGATTTTTAGTTAAAAGAGATCGCCAAAACGGATCTTAGATGGAATGCCAGGTTAATATAACCAAAGTTAGAGGCCCGAGGACTGCCAGATTGGGATCTTAAGAAGACTAAGTTTTGATCTTAGTTTCGGGTTGAAGCGAAATTGTTGTAAATACAAAGTTCCAGGTCAATCAAGATTAGTTATGGTAGTTTAGTTTTGTTTATCTTTATAAACTTACTGTGCAAAATCCCTGCTCCGTAAGTATTATAAAGAGGGGGCATCTGTTGTAACCCATTTTTGGGTACACCCCACAAATAAAATAAAAAAGAAAATAATTAAAAAAAAACAGTGTCGTTTTGACACTGTTCCTCTTTCCGCACGCCGCCTAAAGCCCCACGCCCCCTTTAAACAAGGAACAGTGACCGAGCCTAGAGCCCCACGCCAATGACTGTATGCTACTCCCAAAACTTAAAGCCCAGCGCCCCCTACTTGAAGACCTCACCCGGTGTCCCCTGCTCCCTTCTAGCATATAAATACTACTCTCAACACCAGCAACGAGGGGGGATTTGTTTTGAGGGAATGGAAGAGAAGTTTGAATGAGAGAAAAGAGAACGGAGAGAAAAGAAGGAAAGAATACCGGGGGGGAGTTTTTGAACAAAGAGAGAAAACGAAATAGAGAGAGGAGGGAAGAAGACAGGAAAGCTTGAAACAGAAAGGGGAGTACAAACACGCCAGTATTGACATGGATCATCATTTTTTTAGCTCATCATTCTTCACACGCGCTGCTGCACCATTGAAGAAGAAGAAGAAAACAAATGTTGTCATCGAGCTTTCCAGCCATTTCCACCTTCCTAACCACCGTGAGGAATCTTCGGCTTCCTATTCACCACCACCAGCACCATCAACGCTGCCAAAAAATAGCAGAATCACTGTGAGAGGGAATAGCACTGTGAGAAACAGAAGAAGAAAAAAGAAGCAGAGGAGAACAGAGTAAAACAAAAAACACAAAGAAAAAGGAAGAAAGGCCGACCACCATCCCAACCATCCTTCGGTCAGCAACCGCCAGCAAAACCGCTTTTAAAGCCACCACAGGTCAGCCCTTTGCCCCTTATCTCGTTTTACTGTTCATCTTCTTGCATGCAAAACATGCATTGTGCACGTTCTGCAAGCAAGAAAATAATTACCCGGTTACTGTACACAGAGTAACCGGGTTACTGTGTGCACAGTAACCAGTTAATTAATTAGCCAGTTACTGTGCACATGCACAGTAACCGGGTAATTATTTTCTTTGCTTGTAGAACGCACACAGTGCACGTTCTGCATGCAAGAAGATGAACAGTAAAATGAGATAAGGGGTATAAGGCTGACCTGTGGTGGTTTTGAAGGCGGTGCTACTGGCGGTTGCTGACCGAAGGATGGCTGGGAGGGTGGTCGGTCTTTCTTCCTTTTTCTCTGTGTTTGTTTTTTAACTATGTTCTCCTCTGCTCCTCTTTTCTTCTTCTGTTTCTCACAGTGTTCTTCCCTCTCACGGTGATTTAGTTGTTGTTTGGTAGCGCTGATGGTGCTGGTGACGGTGGAGATGGACGCCGACGATGCCTCACGGTGGTTGTGACAGTGGCAAGCAGTGTTTGCTGTAGTTTTTCTTCTTTTTCCCGTGCAGAGGCATCAACCTCTGTTTTCCTTTCTAGTTTGCTTCTGTTTGCCTTGCTTCACTTTTCCTATCACCTTGCTTCTCTGCTTCTTCACTTTGTATTGTTTTGTATCATGGTGTGGCCGCTGGGATGAAGAAGATGATGAGCTGGCGATGGCGTTGGCAGTGCTGATGCGGGTGTGATGGAGAATAACAACAGTTCTTCCCCTGTTTTAAAACAAACTCCTACCTGTATATTTTTCCTTTAAATCCCCTACTCTATTTCAAACTTCCTCGTGTTCTTCCCTTCCTTTCTCTTCTTTCGTTCCCAAGTCCCCCCTTTGTTATGCTTTCTTCCTTTCCCCTGTCTTTCGCGCAAAAAACCTCACCTCCCGTCCTCACTCTAAAAAACTCCTCCCCCTTTGTTTTGGTTTCTCTCTTCTCTACACTCTCAGAGTATCTTTGATCGTTTCAAACTTCCCTCTCCCTTTAGTTTCCAAAAGAGCCCTCTCTCGTCCAAAAAAATCACCCCTGTTGCTGGTGTTGAGAGCAGTATTTATATGCTAGAAGGGAGCATACTGTTGTTGCGCGTGTGGAGCAAGGGACACCGGGTGAGGTCTTCAAGCAGGGGGTGCGGGGCTTCAAGTTTTGGGAGAAGCATGTAGTCATTGGCGTGGGGCTCTAGGCTTAGTCACTATTCCTCGTTTAAAGGGGGCGTGGGGCTTTAGGCAGCGTGCGGAAATAGAGAGAGGGATGAACAGTGTTTGTCAAAACGACACTGTTCATTTTTTTAAATTAATTTTATTTATTTATTTATTTTTATTTTATTTATGGAGGATCTAAAAATGAGTTACAACAAATGCCCCCTCTTTATAATGCTTACGGAGCAGGGTTTTGCGTAGTAAGTTTTATAAAGATAAACAAAAACTGAACTCCCGAAACTGATCTAGTCGAAGCTTGATCAATCTGAAACTTTGTCTTTACAGCAATCCTCCTTAGCCCCAAAAAAAACTATGATCAAAATTTAGTCATCTCGAGATCCCAATCTGGCGATCCTCGGGCCTCTAACTTTGGTTATATTAACTTGGCATTCAATCTGAGATCCCTTCAGGCGATAGCTTTTAACTAAAAATCTATATTTGTAATTGGGCTAACCTGAGATCCCATCTGGCGATTTCCCTTAGCCAAAGCTGATATCTGGCGACATTTTGATATTGGTCAAAGGAGGTCGCCAAAAGGGACCTCGTATTTCATTTTGGTTAAAAGGAATCGCCAGATGGGATTCCAAGTTGATTGGTTAAAGGAGATCGCCAGAAGGGATCTCGTATTTCGATATTGGTCAAATGAGGTCGTCAGAAGGGACCTCATATTTCATTTTGGTTAAAGGGAATCGCCAGATGGGATTCCAAGTTGATTGGTTAAAGGAGATCGCCAGAAGGAATCTCGTATTTCGATATTGGTCAAAAGAGGTCGCTAGAAGGGACCTCATATTTCATTTTGGTTAAAGAGAATCGCCAGATGGGATTCCAAGTTGAGTAAGCTATAATTATAGATTTTGGTTTAAGGAGGTCGCCAGATGGGATCTCGGGTTAGCCCAACTACAAATATAGATTTTTTGTTAAAAGAGATCGCTTGAAGGGATCTCAGATGGAATGCTAGGTTAATATAACCAAAGTTAGAGGCCCGAGGATCGCCAGATTGGGATCTTGAGAAGACTGTGTTTTGATCTTAGTTTCGGGTTTAAGCGGAATTGCTGTAAATACAAAGTTTTAGGTAATCAAGATCAATTTTGGAAGTTCAATTTTGGTTTATCTTTATAAAACTTACTGCGCAAAACCCCTGCTCCGAAAGTATTATAAAGAAAGGGCATCTGTTGTAACCCATTTTGAGGTCCTCCATAAATAAAATAAAAATAAATAAATAAAATTAATTATAAAAAAATGAACAGTGTTGTTTTGACAGACACTGTTCATCCCTCTCTCTATTTCCTCACGCTGCCTAAAGCCCCACGCCCCCTTTAAATGAGGAACAGTGACCGAGCCTAGAGCCCCACGCCATTGACTGCATGTTGCTTCCAAAACTTAAAGCCCTGCACCCCCTGCTTGAAGACCTCACCCGGTGTCCCCTGCTCCCCACGCGCAACAGCAACCCGCTCCCTTCTAGCATATAAATACTGCTCTCAACACCAGCAGCAGGGTGGATTTTTTTGGACGAGAGAGGGCTCTTTTGGAAACTAAAAGGTGAGGGAAGTTTGAAACGATCAAAGATACTGTGAGAGTGTAGAGAAGAGAGAAACCAAAATAGAGGGGGAGGAGTTTTTTAGAGTGAGGACGGGGGTGCGGTTTTTTGCGCGAGAGACAGGGGAAAGGAAGCATAACAGAGGGGGGACTTGGGAACGAAAGAAGAGAAAGGAAGGGAAGAACACGGGGAAGTTTGAAATAGAGGAGAGGATTTAAAGGAAAAATAAACAGGGAGGAGTTTGTTTTAAAACAGGGGAAGAACCGTTGTTATTCTCCATCACACCCGCACCAGCACTGCCAACGCCATCGCCAGCTCATCATCTTCTTCATCCCAGCGGCCACACCATGATACAAAACAATACAAAGTGAAGAAGCAGAGAAGCAAGGTGATAGGAACAGTTAAGCAAGGCAAACAGAAGCAAACTAGAAAGGAAAACAGAGGTTGATGCCTCTGCACGGGAAAAAGAAGAAAAATTGCAGCAAACACTACCTGCCACTGTCACAACCACCATGAGGCATCGTCGGTGTCCATCTCCACCGTCACCAGCACCATCAGCGCTACCAAACAACAACTAAATCACCGTGAGAGGGAAGAACACTGTGAGAAACAGAAGAAGAAAAGAGGAGCAGAGGAGAACAGAGTAAAAAAACAAACACAGAGAAAAAGGAAGAAAGACCGACCACCCTCTCAGCCATCATTCGGTCAGCAACGGCCAATAGCATCGCCTTCAAAACCACCACAGGTCAGCCTTATACCCCTTATCTCATTTTACTGTTCATCTTCTTGCATGCACAACGTGCACTGTGTGTGTTCTGCAAGCAAAGAAAATAATTACCCGGTTACTGTGCATGTGCACAGTAACTGGCTAATTAATTAACTGGTTACTGTGCACACAATAACCCGGTTACTATGTGTACAGTAACCAATCCATGCTTGTTTCGGCCCAATTTATTTTGGGTTGATTTTGGCCCAATTTCCTTTTGGGCCGAGTCTGACCCGTTCGAAAAAAAAATTCTTCAAAGAATTATTTCAAAAAAATATGTGATTTTCCACAAGTTTGTTGTTGCATTTTGGTCAATATCAGTTTGTATTTTTATACTGTAAAGATATAAATCCAATATTAAAATACTCGATTTTCATCAAGTCATCAAAAAAATAAAAAATAAAAAATGTTTTGTTTTCTTGCATACGGCCTAGTCTCTCCAATATATATATATATATATATATAACATCATATTTTCACACAGCAAAGGAAATTTCAAAACAATATATGTATTAGCATGCATTTTGGCTTTAATAACCAGTTTATTCAAGCCATGAGAACTAGGCCAATATTTCAAAAATTCCAAAAACAATATTGTGTTTTCTTTTAGTATTTGGGGTTAGGATCTTATACGTAAGACGTATTCCGAATATTAAATTCTTTTGTTGACGTCAGAATTACCCATTAAGATAAGGATCTCCTTACCGAGGACGCCTTTTCTTGAACCATACCAACAACTAGGAAAACATGAAAAGACCTTAGATTTTATCAGACAATAAAACAATGCAGCTTACCTTAGGTAGGGCATATTTGGGGTGCTAATACCTTTGATTTACTCAACCAGTCCTCGTACCCGATCTCTAAGACCAGTTAGGGTTCCTAGTGATCAAAATACTAGGTGGTGACTCTCATTCCACTTTCCACCGATAAATGACAATATTTTCTTGTCTCCCCAACATTTGCCAAATAGATATAGAATATTACCTTTAGACTTAAAGTGGGACATATAATTTCGCCGCGATGCCGCACACGTGCGACAATGATTATTGTAAGATGTTGTGTAAGAAAAAGATATTTTAGTAAAAAAATACCAGAAAAACAATTGTGCGCATTCATAAAATAAAAGGATTTTAATTAGAGAGATTCCCTTTTTATCTATATTTCTAATCATCCAAATTTTTGTGATATTTTTTCTAATTTCTTTTGATTTCTATTAGATAAATAACTTAGAACAAAAAATCTATATTAATAAGAAAAGGAGAAATTATACTAAAAAATTATTTTTTTAATTGAATTTAAATTATTACTCTTCTTATAAAAAAAAACACTTTATTTCCATATAATGAAATAGAAGTTTTAAAAGGCTCTTGGTAAACAAGTTTAGATATCTAAATATACATCTATCTCTCAGTTTTCGAACTTAATTTTTTATTTGCATTAACAATATTTTTTAATATTTTAAAGAAAAAAAAAACAATATTTAGCTAGCAAGAAACTCTTTGAAATTGTCATCAAACTTAGTCCAACAAGTAAAACTTGAAAACTGCTGACTTGATTTTGTGTTTTTTAGAACTATTTTTTATTTGATAAAAAACAAACAAACAATCGCAAAACTAAGGATCAACCTAATAAGTTGTGAGCATCGTTTCCTAAACAAAAATCCACTACGGTCTTAAAAGAAAACTTAAATTTAAATATTTAGATAAAGTCACAATATTTTGTACGTGGTTGAAGGAAAAAAAAATTAATAAATGTGATAAAATTATATCAAAGATGTATTAGGAATCTTAAAAAAAATTATGTTAATTAAACATTCATGAGTTTTTTTTCCATATTAGACACATAAAAATTAAAAAAAAAATAGAATTTCTATAAAAACCTATAATATTATTTGTGAAAGATGACTGAATTGAATAATAATTTTTATAATGCATTTAAATATAAATTTATAAAAAGTTAGAAAAGCAAACAATAAAAATAATAACAAAAACAAAACAAAAAAAACAGTGGCTCGGGCATGTCCCAAGTGGCCTAGTGTGCCTAGACTTTGAAGAAACAAAACCCAGGTGTATAGGCCTCCCAGGCCAAACCCTCGTGCCTGGTATTATTTGTTTTTAAATGGTGAACAATCTATCATCTATCTTTTGCTTTTTTACAAATTATCTATCATTGTCTTCCTGGAATCTGACCACCATATAAGTAACCTAAAAATAAAGAAAAATAATTTTTTGACCTAAAAATTTGTTTACCAATTAATTTTTACTCGAAAACACACTAAAAAAACATTTTAAAGATCTAATAAATCTATTTATGGCATCAAATAACCCAAAAGGGATTGAAAATATAAAAATAAACCCAAATTAATAAAATTTTCCAAACCTAGTTATGCTATTTCAAGCAAGTTGAAGGCTAAATAAAATAATAATGGAACTCTTCTGATTGAATGGAACTTTTTGACACCAAGATCAATTCTTTTCATAATTAGAATCAATGTTAACAATACAATCTCTCTCCTCTCCATTTTTAAACAAGTTTTATCTGTTCTCTCTAACTCAAGAACTGAAAACAAAGAAAATATTTTAAATCAAAATAAAAATTATTGTTGATACTGAGTTAGATATATAGTTATTTTGTGTTTTACTTTTTAGTCTCTTATCTTTAAAATTTATATTTTTACCATGGTTTCAAACTTAATTTATTCTAATTGGGATATAGAAAAGTTCGATTGAAAAAAAATTATGTTTTTATAAAAAAAAATCAGTTAATTCATTATTTATATGAATAGTGAAGTAATTTAGTTATACCTTATTAATATCTTTTAATTTTTAGTATAAATAGCACATATAATTATCGGTTTATTTTATTAAATATATACATTAAATTATCTCATCATAATTTAAACTTTTTTATGCTGTAAAATATATTGAAAATATCTACACATTCTTTTTTATGTTAAAAAAATCTTAATCTTATTAACAACCGAGCATGCGTCACCTGCCGAGTAGATACTAGCAATCCTATTCCCTAGAAAATTGCGAAACAAATACATCCGTCGATATAATATTCTCTTGCCGGACGTCTCCGAGTTCGGAAAAAGAAAACAGAAAAATAAATCGGGTTCCGTAGACTATAATGCTGCTTGTGGACCCAAATGACCTGACAGAAAACAGCATCATAATTTCAACGCTGATTGGATACAAGTGGAAAACATGGATGCCAGCACTTTCCTTCATGGTAGTGGCAAGAATATGAATATAATATAGCCTTTCCAATGAGAAAAAAAGAATTTTAAGGTAAATATTCGAAGATAATTACGTTTCAATGATAGTATACGACAAGCAATAAACATATTCCTTTTTTTGTTTTGAATCCATTAATTTATGAGCCTGAAAGTGATGACATCGTTTTCTTACTCCTCCCTTCCGGCAGTACTGTTTGGGTTTCATTATCATTCTTTTAAATTGTTTAAAAATTATTTTAAAGACATGGATAATTGAATCATTTAATACTAAACTAAAAGGGAGTTCACTTAATTACTATTTTAAATTGTTATTTTTAACCATATACAACATAAAAATCAATGCTAAACATTTAAAATTATTATCTTTAAGTTATGAAAGAAAGATTCAATGCTATAACAAGTATTTCATTAATGTGTATGTCTTTTATACTGTGGAGAATGGAGATGACAGAAATATCTATGATGATGAGATTTGTGTTAATGGATAAACTTTCAATGAGTTTGAAGTTACTCATTATAATAAGTTAAAAAAGATAATTGAATTGCAATATCACAAGACGTAAAATAGAATCTTTTTATTCAAATGCTATTGATATGATACTAATAGAAAAATTAGAGTAAATCCTTATTATTAGTTGGTCAAAAATAATACAAAAGATAGACCTAGCAACATCAACAATGTTTTTGTATTTGCTAAACAATACCAACAAGTATGTTACACATACACCCCTTCCTTTAGAAAGAATCGTAAAATAGTTGATTGGTTATTCATTGTGAAAATCAAAACTAGAAGTCGTGTCCAAGTTGTTGAAAACGTTGAAGTAGCTGGGGGAGAAGATGTATTTCAACTTGATAAGTTAGTTGATCCATATGGAGTTATTCCATCTACTAGGTTAAGCGAGTCTGGGGTTGCTAAGCAAATCTGGGAAAATCACAGCGTAACTAAGTAAGTTTTAACATGTGAAGTTTATATTTTTTGTAAATTAATAACCTTTTTTATCCTTATTTTTTTAGTTTAATGAACTTTTGAATCTGGTTGTGTAATTTCTGGTATGACACACACACCTATGCTAAGAGAAGATTCGAGCCCAATGACTTTGAGGTGTGAAGAAATTTTAGATGCATTCATGAAGTGGATCCTTGAATATAAACAAGGAGACTCATTGTTCCATTAGCAAACATATTGGCGGGTCGTTTCCTTTTGTTAAGTATGCAAAGCTCTTAATAAGACCATGATTATGATTATTTGTGACAATGTTTAACTAATGATTTATTTTTCAAGTTGCATGGTTTAAGTGCGAGCTAACTCTAATGGAGTTATATCTAAAAACACATATACAAAGAAAGAATACATATAAAAAAAGGTGCAACAGTTCATGGACAATATAGCTGAGATGTTTGTTGTAAGTAAACTTTGAAACCTTTTATATATTTTTTGGACTAATGTTTTTTACTTTTTCTTCGTGGGAACACTATAATTTCAGCATGCATGCCAAACATGAAGAGGACCTTTAAACTTATTTAGACTACGATCTGGAGTTGTGATTGGAGGTTGGAGCAACTAATGAACCCGATAAAAATTGAGTTTATAGTATATTTATGACTATGACTCGAGATATGAGATCTGATTGTAATGTCTCAATAACAAGCACCCACAATCCAACTCAAGGCGGTCATCACTAGTCGTTGAGGAGTTTGTTGAAGAACAAATTGGTGCTATAAGGGCTTCAATGGAGAGAAAGTAGGAAGCAATAGAAGGAGATGATGACACACATGTCTAGTCATTATCCTCCCTTTTATAGACCTTCATGAGATTTTCCTCCCTCTTTAACTCCACTTGTGGCTCGAACTACTTTTTAATGTATATAGACATTTGTAATTGATTTTTACAGTTAAGTTAATAATATAAAATGTGTTTTTCAATTTCATTTAGTTGTTTAATGCTATTTAATATCAAATTATTAATAGTATTTCAAAAAAAAAACAAATTACTAAAATACCAACAAACATAAAAAAAATATTGGTGATTTTGTAAACCCATTTTCCTCGAAGAGTTATAAAGAGTTATGAACTGTTTCGATATAGACCAATGGGTTCACTGACAAAACATGTTTGTTGGTGACTATGTCGATGATACACGATATATTACCGACGGTTAGTCCATTGATGAGCAATTGATAATATTTACCGATAGAAAATGGTCGACACCTATTCTGTCAACATTTAAATCACCAACTAAATTATCAACGGTTCAAAAATCCCTAATGAGACACTCATCAACAACACATCTCCATTAAGAAATTTGTTGGTGATATTTATACCGATTGAAATATGTAACTTTTGCACCGATAGAATATTATGTCGGAGTAAATCAATTGTTTATATTATACAATTAGAATGAAAATGATAGAAAAAAAATAATAGCAAGGTTGGCAATGCCTGAAAGAGAGGCAAGAGAAAAGGGGGGGAAAAAACAGCAATTTTAACTGATTATTTTCTTCTCCCTTGCTATCCATCTTTTTTTTTTCTTTTTTTGTAAGACCATCTGGAATCCAGTAACCACATGGAGCTCCGACTAATCCATATTCAAGCCGGGTAAAACCACAAGGGTGACAAAGCCCTCCCTACCGAGTATTCAACACAGCTGCATTCCTAAGCCTCGAATCGAGGATGTTGGTTAAGCTAGAATAGCCTGTGCCAACTGACATGATCACTGGTGTCTTTTCTTTTTGTTTGAATCACTTATAAACTTCTGTAAATAGGAAATTAAATTATTTGTTTATTCGGATATCTCTTCTTCTTTTATTTTATTCTAAATCTCACTTCTTCTTCATTTTTAAGAAAAATTAATTTGAACCTAATTAATCTCCAATTTACAAAAGAGGGACGAAAGAAGTTAATAAACTATCACAAATCATACATTCTACTATATTTTCATAGATTTTATTTGTGAGCGCAATCTGATTCCAAATCATTTGAGTTTATACACCGGAACCTAGCTAGTTGTGGCTATTTAAAAATGTAATAGCAGTTAATTTTTTAAAATAATTTTTGTATGTAAATAAATTAAAATAATAGTTTTTTATTTTTTAAAATTATTTTAACACTAACCCATCAAAAAAATTTAAAAATACCAAAGTAAATTAATTCAAAGCTAAATAAAATAAAATAAAATTTTAATTTTTTTCAAAAATAATTTCAAAATACAAAAACATATAGACTAATTTAAATATTTGTTTTACCCATAAATGGATAAAAATGCATTCCTGATACAAATGACTTTATATCCATCAATAAGAGATAATTAGCATGATAGATAAGAAAAGAAACTATCCCATTAAAAAAAAAAAGGGGGGGTAAAAACTTGATCCATGTTTGCGGTAGGAAATAATCCATAGCCACATCTTATCATTTTGCCACGAAGAAGATGTTTTTTAAATTTAAGATATGCTCACATTCTCACGTATTTGCCATTTTTTATTCGGTGGGATTCTACCGACCAGATTTTTCGTTGGAATCCAAACACGATAGCATCACCAATAATTAATTTCTTTCTTTTTCTTATGAATTTTCCCAAAGGAATTAAAGAGCTTGAAACAGGAGTTTTGTAGCCATTTTGTTAGGGCAGGAATTATCTTAGCAAGACATTAAATAAGAAATAATTGCATATTTTAATTAATCAAGTGGGATATATATACATGTTTTGTCACGGTTACAAAATCATCCGGGTTGTGAAAATCAATTTAAATATATCAAAATTAATTTAAAATAATATTATTTCAAAAGTTTTTCAATAAAAAAAATTTAAAATAATACCATTTAAAAAAATGTATTATTTCAAAAAAAAAAAAATCAAGTCAAGTCTCGTTTAAATTCAGATGACTTTAACCGAAAATCTATGTACTTTAATATAAAACTCAGTACAGATTAGATGGAACCACGAGAGACAGAATTTAATAAACTAGTTAAAAAACTCAAAAGGCAAATTCAGTGCACTGCATCAGCGGCTAATTAAGAACATCGTTGCTTGACGTTATTAATTACGTCCGGGGCTAAAACTCGATCGTGGGTCCAAAAACAGGAACGAAATAAGAATAATTTATGGAGTTAACATTCCAGATAACTCATGGAAAATATATATATATATATATATATATATATATTATCGTATTATTCAAGAGCCAAAACAATAAATTAACCAAGATTTTCATATATATAAAAAAAAAAAACACGAGATGCTTGTATAAAAATACAATAATCTATGCATTTTATACAATTTTATCTACATACCCTGTATTTATTGATATAAATCCATGGATGACAATAATAGATTAACTCCCATATAATAATCTTTCAAGCTGGCTTGGGGACATAATAATTGCTATAAAGAAGTTAAAAGGTGTCCTTGTAAAACATCGTCCTCAGCCTTTAACAAGCTGTATTAATCCAGCAATTTTCTAGCAGCGTTATTAATTTCCACTAGCTTTTAATTAGGGTCAAAATACAATCAGACATCTTTGAGAAATGGTGTTCACTCTTCTTCAATGTACACCACAGTACTCTCTGCAGGCTTCATGCTAGAGCACTAAACCTAGATTTCATTTGATGGTCAATGTCTAGAGTCCCCACTGCTTATAAATTAACAAATTTGTAAAGCAGCAGGGGGAGCAAATGTTTTATACATAAAAATCAATTAACCCACAGAAACTTTCGTCTTTTTCTTTTTGTTCGGATTCTAGTGCGAGGAATAGAACAAGTTTTCTTAGTTAATGGATAAAGGAATCTTCTTAAAAAAGGAGTGAGAGTAAGTGCATGCCCTAGCTAAGCGTAGAGTATAAATATCGGCATCGCGTTGCTTTAGCTTTTCTTGTCTATAAAGAAGGCCATTTCTTGTTTCAGTCTTTGCATAGAGAAGTATTGAGTGATTAAGGGATACAGAGGGATCGAGTTAGGAGGATACATAGAGAAGAGATGGGAGACCAAACCCCATGTGAGAAGCTGTGTCTAGGGCTCAAGAAAGTTAAACATTACCTGGCTATGGTCTCCCTTCAATTTGGATACGCTGGAATGTACATCATCGCCATGGTTTCTCTGAAACATGGCATGAGTCATTACATACTAGCAGTGTACCGTCACGTAGTTGCTACGGTTGTTATCGCACCTTTTGCCTTTGTTCTTGAGAGGTCTCTTTCTCCCACGAGCCAATTCACACCGGAATCACATTTCCAATTCTCTCACTTTCAACTTTCCTCTGCTCCGATTGTTATTTACATATTTCCTTCTCTTTTTGGCAGGAAAACAAGGCCGAAGTTGACACTCTCGATTTTCCTAAGGATAATGGTGCTTGGTTTTATTGAGTAATGCGCCTAAAAGCTCCCTAGATCTTTGGGTTTATACTTCATAATTAATGTAATCTATGTATCATATGTATGCTTAACTATATATTTTACTGGAAATTAATTACCAGGCCAGTGCTTGATCAGAATTTGTATTATTTGGGGATGAAGTACACCTCAGCTACATTTGCATCTGCTACAACAAATGGCCTCCCAGCTATAACCTTTCTGATGGCGCTTTGTTTCAGGTGAAATATTGAAGTTTTAAATATCGCTACCTCATCATGTACGTGTATATTAAAAGTGTGAATAAAAATTAATTAGCATGTATTCATGACGCCTCGATACATGGGCATATAAATAGCATCTAAAAAGCATTATAATCAATTTAATTAGTATGATCCATGTTTGAATTATAAATCACAAAAGGATAGTACGTACGTGCTAGCATGCACGATGGGAAAGACTCTAATGCATGCTCAAGCATAATATTTGAATAAAATTCACAAGGAGCAAATTAATTAATGGAAGAGCTAAGCTAAACAAATTTGTTTTGTTTAAATATGCTATGCTATATTATAAATAGGTTGGAGACAGTAAACTTTAAGAAGCTACATGGCGCAGCCAAGGCCATCGGAACTGTTATCACGGTCACAGGAGCAATGGTTATGACCTTGTACAAAGGTCCGGTCATCGATTTTATAAGATCACATAGAGCAGCTCACCATGGAACAAGCAATGAATCCGGTAATCAGCATCGGCTTGCCGGAACACTAATGCTCCTAGGTAGTTGCTGTGCCTGGGCAGGTTTCTTCATATTGCAAGTGAGTATTAACTTCTCTTTACTGCTCATATATAGTTTCTTACAGGAGGGTAGAAGGCTTTGACAAAAATTAATACTAAGATTTGTTGAAATGTGTCGATTTTGGTTCAGTCATTTACTTTGAAGAAATACCCAGCAGAGCTTTCTCTCACAACATTGATATGCGTGATGGGCGTGGTGGAAGGTGCAGCAGTGTCCCTTGTTATGGAACGTGACATGGATGCCTGGAAGATAGGCTTCGACTCTCGGCTTCTTGCTGTTGTTTACTCTGTGAGTACATATGTTTTTCTTAATTCATTGTTTCAGGTGAGTGTTGAATAGTTTCTTAACATTTTTTTTTGTTGTTGTTGCACCTTCAATCATGTAATTAGGGAGTGGTTTGTTCTGGAATTGCATATTATGTGCAAGGTGTGGTAATAAGGGAACGAGGCCCTGTCTTTGTAACTTCTTTTAGCCCTCTTTGCATGATCACCACTGCAGCTCTTGGATCCATTGTTCTAGCAGAGCAAATCCACCTTGGAAGGTATACTACATGTAATTGTCTTTTTTTCAATATTTTTTTGGGTGTAGTATTTTTACGTAATTTAAGTTAAATAATCATCCATTTCTTTTGTAAATGCGATACTCTATGATTCTATGACCTCAAGGATTTCAACATTATTTGTATTAATGCGTGTGTATATTTGTTTGTTGGCATCTATTCCATTGCAGTATAATTGGAGCCGTTCTGATAGTTTGGGGGCTTTACACAGTGGTGTGGGGCAAAAGCAAGGAGAGAACAAACTCATCAAAATTGCAAATGACAAATGAGAAATCTGGAACCCTAGAATTGCCTGTCAAAGATGGTAGTACTAAGCTATCATCATCAATCAATTTTGCGCGCAAATAGCATCCAAGGACGACATGACGATGGAATGTCGAAGATTCCACCCAAATCTTGAAGATTCTTCAAAAGATTTACGTTCCCTAGGACCACTATAAAGATACCACACTCACACACACACACACTCTATCTCTCTCCCTTGCCAGTGGAAGAAACTCTATCGAAATTAATATGTATCACTCTTTAGTCAATGTATGTTGAGGTGTCGATGCAATTATAAATTATTTTGATCATTTCTGAGAGAAAAAAATACTTTATATATCATCACTATCATATATTCTGAGATATACTCTTAGCAGCAGTGTCTTTCAAGATATCTGGGAAAGGAAAGGATCAAGAATCTATATCTAGCCAGCTTGCTTTAATTACATACGCTAAGCTAACAATATGATATTAGAAAAGAATCGAGTTCTCAGTGATAAAATGTATGAACATGGTAAAGATTACTTTGGAGATAAACATAAATGGCAAGAGAGAGAATATGACCTCTCACGTTATCACTCGAGAATTTGAATCTTATACCATATAAATTCTTTTTATTATGGGATGAGTATCAACCCATGTGACCAGGTGAGAGCAAATACCTCTTGAAAGCTTCGTAGCCAAGTTTTTATTGAGGGTTAAGAGTGTGTTTGTTTATATGGCATCAATTATGTTTTGTTTAAATCATAAAAAAATATGTTTAGTTAAAATATTAATTGGCATTTTTTAAACATGAAACCCACCAAAAAAACAATAAAGAAATGTAGTTTCAAGATAAATAAGATATAGTTTCTTCACCGACATTGTTCACTTTTGTTAAGTGAATAACTTAATTTATTATGTTATACAAGTAAACAATTTTAATTTTTTTTAAATTATATTTTACTCAAAAAAAGTAGTGTTTAACATTATTCAATGACACTACATAAATTAAAAGAAGATTGCATGATAACGTAGCATTTGCAGAATTTAATTGTAATTACAGTTTTGTTCATCTGATTTTGTTATACGCTCAAAAAACCATAAAATTATAATCATTGTCGAATGAATTTCGTACATGATGGAATTATAGATAGTTTAATGGAATAAAAAAAAATTATATAAAATATTATTTATTTCATTATATAATAGCAGTAGTTAAATCTATAATATTTAAATTAAAAACCATCAATATTAATATATATCACCAAACACATTAAATTATTTTTTGTTCAATTTCAATTTTAACAACAGTCTTAACCAAATATATATAAATATCAAATCAACCTCAACCAAAAATGCTTTTTATAAAATAATTTTTTTCATAAACCACAACCACAAAAATTACTACAATACCAAACAGACAAAAATAATTAAAAGCATTACAAGTAAATGACTTTCAGACAATATCCCTCCCCTCCCACAAAAGTTACTCTGATCATCAAACAAGAAACAGTAAAAAAAAAAAAAAAAGTCGAGATTTGGGCCGATTAAGCCCATCCAGCAAAATGGATCCAATTTATCCTCAGACGCCAGATTTTATTGGATCCGATATCCACCAACCAAACAGCCCTCATCCCATTTGCTCTAGTCGCTCAACAATTGGATCATTTTGCTTCGCGAATTTCTCTCTGGATCTCCCTCTTTTCTGTATGTTCTAGAGAGAGGAAGTTAGAGAGAGGCAGAACGAAAAGGGAAAAAATGGCGATGTGGGTGTTTGGATATGGGTCTCTAATATGGAAAGCAGGCTTTAACTACGATGATCGTGTCGTTGGTTTCATCAAAGGATATCGCCGTGTATTTTACCAAGGTTTCTTTCTCTTACTCGTAAATACAAATATATTGTAGGGAGTATTTGTTAGTGAAATGTATTGGTGGGTGTTTTTTGTTCTGGTAATAGGCAGCACTGACCATAGAGGCACACCAGAGTATCCAGGAAGGACTGTGACTTTAGAACCTGCTGATGGGGAAGTCTGTGTGAGTGTTTTCAACATTTTTCTAGTGATTTTGCAATTCTATTTGCTTTCAAAGGCATAGCTACGCAATAAGATAAACGAAATTGTTGTTTCTCTTTTTAATAAACCAGTGAGAGTTGAGTTTGCCCATTGCCATTTAACATTTTGTTTTCAATTATGTTTCTTTCTGTGTTGTGGATAAAAAAATAATCATCAAATGATGTGAGGGTTTTTTTTGTTTTTATCCTGCGAGGTCATAGTGGGGAGTTGCATATAAGATTTCCAAGAAAGAAGATCAAGAAGTAGCTCTGACGGTATGGTTTTTCAACTCAATTTCTTGAATTGCTGTTCTGATTCTTTTGTTCGTAGGAGACCTTATATTCTATCGTCCCTGTACACTTGTACTCTTGGACATTCCAGCTATTGAACAGTCTTTTTTTCTTTCACATCGTGCACTGGCTTGGGATCAACTAAACTGATACCCCGTGATATCACAGTGTAGGCATTGTTGTGGGGACTTCTTTTTTTCTTTTTCTTTTTGCTTGTATTCAGATTGGGGTGGAGAGGGATCATGGATGGTGCATCTGTATTTTGGAATTGATACCTGGATAATTGAATCCATCAATTGCAAATTGCACAGTTCTCATCCTCCAACGATGCTGGAAAGTGCTTAAACGTTTCTCATCTGTATAGTTTTTTTCACTTCAAGCTGTTGTTTCAGAGCTTATTTATCTCAACCCTTTTTCTTAGGCCCCTGCTTAATATATCTTAACAGAGTGTTTTCTTTTTCTCATTGTGGTATACAGTATTTAGAAGTAAGAGAGAAACAGTATGATGAGAAGGCTTATCTTGATTTTTTCACTGTAAGTTCTAACTCTAGGTGTCAGTTTTACTCTATTTTCATCAGCCCTACAGCTGTATAGGCATGTTCTGAAATCTATTTTCAGGATCCTGCTGCTACAACTCCAGCAGTTTCAGGAGTAATGGTGTAAGTGGTAAAAACCATCACCAACTGTTATCTTTTTCGCACTCGTCACATTGGGATTTAACCAGTCCTATTTAACAATTTCGTATTTCAGATATATAGGATCTCCAGACAAGAGACATAATCAAAACTATTTGGGGCCTGCACCTCTCGAAGAGATAGCCAAGTAAGCATCTTCAATCTTTGCATTTTAGTTCTAAAAGGTGCTTCATTTTTGCTTTGATCAAATCCTCATGTCATTTCACAAAATCTTGAATCCTTCCTGTGTATATACAACTATACAAGCACATCCGACTCATGATCAAAATCTCAGAGAGAATGCTATGATCCCTTATCATGTATTTGAATAGTCAAAAGCCTGGAGAAATTATTAAAAATCTTACGTATATATTAAATTACTGTGGCCTAAAAAGTTGATTCTGGTTAGTCAATTCTACTCTACTGGTAGTTGCTGAACTGGGCTGTGGTGCTTGAGTTCTCTCCATGGATCTAAAGCACAGTTGCAAGTAATTCTCAAATTCTGTCCTTTTGCAGACAGATTTTTTATGCTGAAGGCCCCTCAGGACCCAACAGAGACTACCTCTTCCACCTTGAATCGGCTCTTCTTCAAATTGGTAACATTTTAACTTCTACTAGTTAGTTCCAGTATTCTGGTTCTTTTTTATTTGTTAGTTATTACTGCCAAGGAAAAATCATTTAAATCCCTTTTTCACCTAGGATGTAAAGACAAGCATGTAATTGATCTTGCAAATGAAGTGAGGCGCATTCATCCAGAGACAGGGCTGGCTGATTCCTGATGCCCTGGATAACAGGCTTCAAGATTTACTTGTTAATTGAATCAGCGCGGTTATTTGTAGCCAACTTTCCCAGAGAAAAGTGGGTGATAAATATGAAGTTATGAACAATAGGCATAAAAATACCAAGCCGTCCTGGGATTTGTGCCATTAAGATGGTTAAAGATCCATGTATTCCTCAAATTGGAGCAATCATTGTTTGTGGCCAAGAAACATCTATGGGACTCGATCATTTAAATGAATTGAGTTTTAGAGCCATTTCTCGTGGGTAGATTTCTGAGTTTTTCATCCTTTTGTCATGAAAAATCAAATTGTTGCAGATCTCAAAATCTTTGGAAGAGAGACTAGCCTGGTCGAGAGCCCTCAGAGTTGCCCTCAGATGGACAGCCTGGATAATATAATTAATTCCAATCATCCCTAAACAATTGCTGTAAATATCACATCGCCCGAACAATGATCCCTTGGACGGTGTCTAGCATGGTGCTGGATGGAACCCGAAATGCACGGACTCACGCATGATTTGATTCATGGAATGTTGATTAAAAAAAAATTAGCTCAACTCGGAGCCAAAGAGCCCGGGGCCGTCAAATTCTGTGATGTTTTCGATCGGAAATCTTTGGTAGCAGAAATAAGCCTACATCGATATACAAGAATCTGAGCTTATAATTCAGGCTAAGTTTTCCAGAGAAGAACCCTCCTCAAGTCACTAAGGCTGCTGCGATAAACACATCCTAATAGGCAAAGCCGCAAGCAAATTTTCCCATCAAAGCTAACTATTCCTACACCCAGAAACAGTCAGACGAAATAAATTTGAGTATAGTACACATAACACGCCCAATAATCTAATGGCTGAGGCTTCTAATACACCCATTTACTCTATTTGTTTAAGCTTTGGTCATCCATGTCGAGTCAGCTTGCACCGGATTCAGTCGCTGCCATCATCTTGCTCTGCATAAGCAAAAGAGAGAATTATAAAAATGAAATGATATTGAAGCTCATGGCATGCAACCAATATAATTCTCCTAGCTATTTCAACCAGTGATCTATTCCAACTACCTTACACACATTGTAGTAGGCTTTGATTTGAGAAGGAATTGAGGCACCTCAGTTTAGCTGACATTGTTCTGGTTTCAAAGACATTCAAGTCCAGACACTTTAGAGGTCTACTATTACAGGGTATGCTGTGCCAAATGAAGGCTGACCCCCGCCCCCAACCCACATCTATGAAATTGAGTAACAAAATTCTCTCACGGGAGACCTAAATTCAGCCTGTCAGAACTAGTCAAATAGATCCAAAACATGACCGGCCTAGATATCAGAATCAAAGTAACATGCTGATTTAATTCTTAGCAAAACACGTGCTGCAATTCATGGTGCTAGGACCACATCCAAGGCAACACTTTCCACGGAAAATTGCAAAAGGGCCACTACTCACAGGTCCACATTTCCCTCCAAGTGCCACCCACTAACAAAGGACCCAATCTTGTCTATATAGTCACTTACCCTCATCAGCCTCTTCACTTGGGCTGTCAACACCCCCATTGTCATCTCCATCATCTTCATTGTTGTCCTCACCATCTTCATCATCATCCTCTGTATCATCAGTGTCATCACTCTCACTTTCGACTAGTACTTTTGGCTTTGGAGCTACAAAACTGGTTGCAGACCTTCTACGTGAAGTTGTCACAATGTTGCTCAAGTCAATGCCCTCAAGTTCTTTTGCCCTTTCCTTTCTCTTTCTAACTTCTTTGATCTCTGAGGATACAATAATTAAAAAGTTAACTATATTAAATTAATTCATGTTAGCAGGTATAACTTGCATTTATGTCAAGTACTGTCTTGTGATCAATAAAACAAGAACTTGGAAATAATTTTTTTATGTAAATATTAGGTCCATAGAGTAGCATTTTTGTTATTCATTGTTCATATAGCTAGAGTTTCAATAATAAAATCACCTTTTTCAGATGGATTTGATGACAGTCCTTCTCTAGAAAGTATGTCTTCAAGTTCTTTTATTAGCTGAGCTTCTCGCTTGTTGTCAGCCACTTGCTTCACCTTCTTATAAATCACAGGAGGCACACTACAAAAGAAATAGAAAATGTTAGAATGTCAAGCCTGGCAAAGCTCTGATTTAGGTCTAAATGGCAAGTAAAAGAGATACCTCATCCCACAGGATTTAATGACTGATTTCAGATGCTCCACACGTTTCCCATATGCTGGAGTAGAAGCTTCCTTTTTCTGCAAGAAGTTCAAAACATATTTTACTTAAACCATATTTTAAGATTTAAACAAAGGTCCTTTTCTTTGTAATTTTTCCTGCAGGATGTGAGTGGGTGCGTGGGGCGAGACCTTGACTGGTTTTTCTGCAGATGATGGAGAATCTTTGTCTTCCGAAACATCTCCGCTGTCTTCCATGTCATTATTGTCCTCTGTCACTGTTTCCGAGGGCTTGATCTGCTTCTTGGCAGATACCTTCGTTTCCTTTTCAGATCTTCTCCGTTTCTTGGACCCTTGTGCATTCTGCATCTGTCGTTCTGCACCGATTTTCTTTTTCTTTAGTTTTACTTCTTCTTCCTCCTCCTCGCTCTCTTTATCTGAAGAATTGGCGCTCTCTTCACTGCTTACCCCTTTAGATGCTTTACCATGAGAATTATTCTTAAGATTTTTCTTCTTAGGTTCAGAAACTCGAGAAGATTTTAATACCTGATAAAAAATAATCATGGCAAAATTAGGTGGGATGAGATATGACTGCAAGCTAAGAGGTAACACCTAAACAAGAATATGCACCTCATCTAACTGCTTGCTAATGAACTTCTTGTAGGGATCTAGTGAAAATTTATCGAGTTTAAGATCATCCTCTAAGAGTCGACGAAGTCCAGCCATTGTAATTTCCCTGAGAGGATAAAGGTGACATAAACTTCCATAAATCACATCATACCACAGAAAAATAACGGGCAAGGACTGATTCAACCAAAAATCTTAGGCACAGAAACAACACGCAAACATAAAGGTTAGTAAAAGAACCAGACTGGCCATAGGAATTGACAACCATTCCAAAAGAAACAAAAACATACTCGGAATTAGCTTTGATATAAGAAGCCCGTTTCATCATGGCTTTCTTTATGCTGCCTTCACTTGGAACTTCTTTAATCTCGTTTGCTTGAGTATCCTTGGTTTTTGATTTTGTTGTCTTTTTTCCTGTCATAAGGCCCATTACAGGAGAGTCTTCCATTTTTTCCTCTTCTTCAGAGGAATGTTCTTTTATATTGTTTTTTGACTCTAGTCTTTCAGGTGACTCTATGCCTTCTTTTGGAGAACCAGCATGTTTTCTCCCCGTTTCCCCAGAGTCCTTGGAGGCATGGTCACTTGGAACTTTGATCTCATTTGCTTGAGTATCCTTGGTCTTCGATTTTGTTGTTTTTTGTCCTGTCGAAAGGCCCGTTACATGACATTCTTCCATTTTTTCCTCTTCTTCAGAGGAAGGTTCCTTTATATTGTTTTTTGACTCTAGTATTTCAGGTGATTCTGTGCCTTCTTTTGGAGAGCCAACATGTTTTTGCCCCGTCTCCTGAGATCCCTTAGAGGCATTTTCAGCAACAGCGCTATCTAAGCACTAACATAGACAGACACAAGTATCAAGTCAGAAACAAACAGCAAAAATGAGTGAACATTTCAGAGTTCAGAAACCTTTTATCAACAATCAAAACTAGTACTGAAAATCAGAAAGCATGTACAGGAATGATACCAGCAGTGGCAGCAACAATAACAAAAACTGTTTCTTGGAATCCCAGCTCTAGAAAGTAGTTTGTCAAATTAACATACATCTCTAATTCAAATTCCCAAAAACAATGAACAGCTATAGTCCACGTCATGATTCCAATGCACCATCTACATCCCTTACCTCTTAAGATTGGAAGAGTTAATAGAACAGTCCACAACATGGTTGAGATCAGTATCAGCAAGTGAAAGAGTTAAAAGTTAATTCCTAAGACGGGCATGGATTAACAGTTAAACATTATCATTCATAAGCAAATTAGACAGTTTATCATCCAAAATAAGTACAACATAATTTAAGCACTTCTGTAAACTCTAAATGCCCAACACTACAGCAAATATATGCTCATTGCTTTCGTTTAAGAACTTCACTTATCTGCTCAATCTCCTTAATGCTGTATTTGTTTCACATTTATAAAAACTTCAAAACCAGCTTATTGAAAAAGACACGCACAGTTCTCTAATTCAAAACTATCAATATCATAAACAATTATAAAATTACCGATACATCAAACACTTCACCAAAATTTTCGGATTCCCTGATTTCCAGAAAAGGTTTTTATCTTTATACACGGTTGCTAACTTACTGGGCCGCCTGAGCAATGCAGACAAACAACACAGCATAACTAACTTTTCTTTAATACTAAACCGACATAGAATAGCTCGGGGATAAAAGAAACTAATGGTAATAATTACATTTTAATAAAAGTAAAAAAAAAAAATCAAATAAGTGGGCATATATTGGGATGAACATAAGCAAAATTACCAAAGACAGAGTCTGAAGATTAAAAAAAATTATACACACACACACCTCAAACAAACACTGCTTGACAAATCTCTTATGCACGTCCAATGCGAATTTTTCCAATCCCAAGTCCTTCTCTAGCAGTCTTCGCACCCCCTCAAACGTCAAAGAGCTGCAATTTAAAATTCAGTCACATCAACAGTTCTCCTCAATCCTTCACTCACCAAAACAACATAATTCACTTCCTTTCTAAATCAAATCCCAAACACAATTGCATTACACCAACTGCAATAAAAACCCTAGCCCTATAATTGCATTAACTTCGCAAGTGAGAGAGTGAGAGAGAGGGTACTCACTCGGCTTGTGCTTTGAAGTGGATAACGCGAGAGACCATTGCTTCCTTGACTTGGGACTCGATGTCGAGCATTTCTTTTTTCACCGTCTCGGTGCCTTGCTCTTGCAACTCCTCTGCCATTCTCGGCGCTACAGAGAGAAAATAAATAAAATAAAATAAAAAAAAAACGAATTTCTTTTTCTTCTTCTTCTCTTTTCTTTTAATAATTTAACTTCGCGAGCTGTGCTTTGGAAAAGTGACGCTCTTTTTTACACTAAAAGTCTAACACCTCAACACTCACACAGACACACACGGGAAGTGGAAAAAATGCGGAGAGGAATGGGACATCGTGTTTTTCTGTATGATGTGATTGATTGTTTAATAGATCTGGGCCGTCCGTGTGTACAAGAAGACACCTCTCAACTGCACGTGTCAGTGTTTCCGTCTTTCCATCATTCCAACAATGATCGTTTTACTTTTTACCCCATGTTGTGCATTTGAATTTTGGAGGCGTGCTTTCCTTTCCTTTGGTAAATATTTTGCTTTCATGGCGTTGCTGTCAATATCAAATTCAAGAGTTCTCAGTTTCGTTTTCTTTTCGCGGATCATGATTCCAAGAAATAGAATATATATCAGCGTTCATGTTCGAAGCTCTGTCGCGTGAAATTTGTATGCATCTATAAGACTAATAAATTTTTTTTTTTTTTTAAAAAAAATTACAATAACAAAAAAGATATTCATGAAGTCCAAAAATAAAATATAAATAGCTTTGGGGTAAAACTTATATATATTGAATAATCAATTAATTTATTAATTCTGATAATTTAATCTATTATTTATAATCAAGATAGCCAGAAACGGATATTTAATACATGCAAAATATCATTTTTTGTGAGTTTGAGGATTCTCCGGCAATTAAATCAATGATTTTTTTAGAAAAAATATAATGATATTACATAAAAATACTTTAGAAATAAATAAATAGTAGTAGAAAAATAAAGATTTTAAACCGTTTATTTAAAGGATTTATAGTTTATTTATAGTCTATAAATTTTTTTTTATAGGAGAAAAATGGTTAAAGTGTAATATTATTATGATATTATTAAAGAGGAGAAATATTCTTGACAAATGTATTAATATTGATAGAAAATATCTCTGATATATGTATTAATAAAAAAAAAAATATACTCTTGATATATGTGTTAATATGGATGGAAATACAAAGGGTTTTTAAATGACTTTTACACACTATCTCTTATACAATATTAATATTAATAGAAATATAATTAATCCTTTGAGGACTTTTATGTACTTAATAGGTATAGAGAAAATAAAATCTAAAATATAGCTTGATCAAAAGAGGTGGATCCTTTATTTGATTGAGCCCAAAAAAATTGGGTTTGTCTCTTACCTTAGCCCAGCTAAGAAAGGGCTTTTTCCTTTAGTTGGAGTCTAAGTTGGGTTCTTTTCTTAGCTAAGCTTAAAAAAAAATAGGTGCTTTTCTTGGTTGACCTCAATGAAATGTTGGATTTTATGGATTTTTTTTTTTATGTTTTTAAATTTGAGTTCATTATATATTTTATTTTTATTTGATATTAATGAATAAATTATTTTAAAAATTCTACATATTAGATTAATATACAAATTTTTATTAAGTAATTGATAACATCATCATCAAAAAACAAAAACTCTAATCTTTTTTAAAAACAATGACATAATTGGATAATTTGTTAAATATTTTTTTTATAAATTAATTTAAAGATTTTTTTTTTATCAAAGTCTTATAAAAAATAAAAAATAAAATCTAAGAAAAAGGTTAGGCACACCTAGTCCATGAAAAAAAAGTTTATATTGTATTGGTCCTAGAAGGTCAGGTCAGGTACCTTGTTTTTTTTTTTATATAATTCTTTTTATTGTGTAGATGACTTACCCCTAGTATTTTTTATAAAAAATAATGTGTTGTCTACTTAGATAAATGATGTGTTGTCTATTTTAACAAACAACATGTCTTTTTCCGGTTGACTTTCCAAGCACCTAATATGATTATAAAGTTCATGTCCAAGTTTTGTGACTTTAAAAACTCAATTTTTAACTTGTTTTCCCCTTGAAAAATATCCTAAAAAATTGTAAGAATCTTAATAAACTCACTTGAAACTCAAAAAAACCTATAATCACTTTAAAAACCCAAAAACTCAACTTAATTAAAAACAACTTTACATGTCCGATCTATTTTTTACAACATGTTCAAAAAGAAACACCACTTCAATTGATCTCATCTCTTAAAGATGAATTCATTGACACTAAGATTAACCGGAATATAGTCCACATAACACTTTCTCTCCTCTTCCTTCTTAAATTTTAAGGATTAATACCTAAAAAAACTAAAGTTTAAAACTAAAATGTGAAAATCGCAAGACACGTGGACTAAAAATGAAAAAGTAAGATTTTCAAGAGCTAAACTATAGTTTTTCGTGCCTTATGAATAATAATTAAAAAAAAGGTTGTATTTTAGTGTTTAATCCATGTTGATTTAGTTTTTTAATTAATAAAATAAAACTTTATTTTGTAATATCAAGCTTTAATTTAATATTGGGATTTTTTTCCATCATAAATATATCATAGCATATAAACAAAAATAAATTATGAGATCTAAAACCACACTAACATATTGTGAAAGGATAAGATTTAAAAAAAAAAAGTTCAATAACCATGATTAAATAAATTTTCAAGGATTAAAAATAAAAAAGGGGCTAACTCAATTGTACTACAACACAAAATAGTGCAACCCAATAAACCTCTACATGAAAAGAAACTATAAGAACCCTTCTTCTTTTAGTTTTTTTCTAGATTGTCATCCTGCATTATACTATGGATTGGATTAATATTTTTTATGTAAAATAAATATTCAAGCGTTGCTCACATTTTTTTCTAGTAAAACAAAATTATATGAAGGTTGACCTGATCAACTTGACGAGTTTAAAAATAACTCAGACAACAGATAAAAACATAGTTTAACTTAAAAAATTTAAGATGACATTATTTTTGTTTAAATATTTAAACGGCATCATATTGAATTAATCCTGATCAACTTGGGCTAACTTGTGAAATTCACAACTTGAACCATGAAACCATGATAACTCATATAAAATAAATCAAAATAAATCATAAAACTCAATTCCTAATTAATCTAATTTTAAATGATAAAATTAAAAAAACAAATCAATTTAAAAAACAGCTCAATTCAACCCGGATTAACCTGTTAATCTCATGATCTGGGTTATAATACCTAGATAACCTCATATAAATTAAACTAAAAAAATAATACGAGTCAACATATGTTAACTTGTCAAACTCATGACTTAAGTCACGAGACTGTGATAACCACATATAAAGTAAATTGAAACAGGTTAATGAAGCACAATTCTCAATCAACTTAATATGGAAGAATAAAACTGGAAAAAAAAAATCAATCTAAAAAAATACAACAAAACAACCTAAGTCAATGCATGTTAACCTATAAAACTCATGATTTGGGTGATAAGATTGGAATAACATAATAAAAAGTAAACCGAAACAAATTATAAAGTATAATTCTTAATCAATCGAATGTTAAAATATAAAATTTTAAAAAATATCAATTAAACAAACTTGAGTCAACCGAGTAAACATACTAAACCAAGAACACGAGTCATGAGATTGAAAATAACCATATAAAAGCAAATCGCAACAAACCATGAAGCTCAATTTCTAACAGATCAAGTATTAAAGGATAAAAAAAAAAACTTAGATTCAAATACCAAAGGAAAAATAAAAATATTATTACAATAAATAATATTTTCTAAGATGATGCACAGTAAAAGTATAATCTTTCAATTTTTGTTAATAATATAATATAATATAATATATTGTTTCTTTAGTTATTTTTTTTATAAATTCAAAGTATTTTTATGTTAAATTAAAGGCAACGATGCAATGAGTCCAATGAATTAGGTTTGATCGTTTTCTTATTTATTTTTTTTAATTTAGATTTTAAAATTATATTTTAATACATTAGATTGATATAAAAATTGCATCTTTTATAAGGTTTAAAAAACAAATTGGCGAAAAACATAATTCTAAACATGGAATAAAAAAATAAAATTTCAAATTCTAAGAAAACAAAGAAGATTGCAGCCTTCCAATAAATAAATGCTATGGAATCAACTAATTTTTTTCATTAGAAAATTTTTATCTTTTGATTTCTATTTTAATAAAACTCCAAGTCATCATTTTCTTGCTATAATAATATATAAACTTAAGGATCTCAATAATCATTTCAAGATATTTCTCAAAAAAATATTTATTTGATGATGCAAAAGAAGACTGTGTTTTCCTAAATTTACATGCTAGATATATCGTTTTATAATGACATGAAAATCGAGATTTTTATGCGATTATACTTTCCTTTGTAATTTTGCAATGTTTATAAAAGTGGACATACCGACTTGAGTGAGTGAAAAAAAAAATCTGAAAAAAATTAATGAATAAACCTTTACATGTATAATATTATAACTTAGAAACAATAATATTAAAAAATAATATAAATTATATTTTAAAATTTAATTTAAAATTTTAAAATATTAGATTAAAATGATTTTTTAATATAATATCGTATATTAATAACTAAACGAATTCGAATCTCATTATTTTTATTTTATTTAATAAAAAAATTAAACAAAAAATAGTATATGGAAGAACAAATTTCAAGTTTAAAAAATTTATATATAAAAAATATATTAATAAATAATATAAATTATATATTAAAATTTTATCTAAAATTTTAAATTATTCAGTTTAGATGATCTGAAGACATAAATAATAATTGCCACATTGGAACACACTTTCAGAGAGCAACATGTCAATTCACCCTCTCCATGCCTGTCGAGCATGTAATATTGAGAAAGATCGTCCTCAACTCACCCAGAAAACATGGATTTCATTACCCTCCAATTGCTTTCTTATAGTTGCAAAATGACAAGCTTCGGCAAACATGGCTCCGAGCTTAGCGATGGCCGCGGGATGATCAAACTTCTGTTACAGGGAAAATCCACATCATGTTGTGGATTATGGGATCGAAACTGGACGGACCTTCAAGGAGAGTAGATAAAGCAGAAATCCGAACATGGTGATGGCTTGGGATCAGCTTCTGAGCAAGGGAATTGGTCCCAATTTCTCTCCCTCTGTTTTCTGCAGAATCAAGCTTCTTGAAAAGATTACCGGTTTTTAGTATGGAGATTTTGTGTTTGTGGAGAGAAAAAGATGAAATCGTATCGAAGCTAAAATACAACAAGCAAAACATGAATCAGAAAACACCAAGATCATCAGAAGAGACCAAATATCACCGCTAAAACAACACAGGCAAAGCAAATAGAACCCAAAAAAAAAAAAAAAAGCATAAAATCATCAACGGAGAAGGAACTGAATAAGCGTCAGAACCCTAGCAACAACCAAGCAAAATAAATTTGAAAAAACAAATTTAGCAGTGGACTAATGGTGAAAGGGGCTTGTTCTTTTTTCTTCTGCATTAGGGTTCAAATCTTCACTGTACATGTCCTATCATTCTTCATGGTGCCTTACATGCTCACTGGGTTTACAGGATGTTCAGTGACCGTGGGATTAGTCGTGGTGCGCGCAAGCTGACCCGGACACCCATGGTAAATAAAAAAAAAAATTTTTTTTTTGAAAAAACAGCCTGGGATAAAGTGATTTGTTCTCCAGTTATTTCAGGTCTGAGTTTTACTAATATGATAATATAATAATTATTAAAAATTTATATGATAATTAATTTTAAAATTCCATAAAATTAATTAAAATACATTGTAAACTAGTATGAATATTCATTTTAATAAAAAAAATTAAAAAAAAAAAACAACATAGTAACCAATGCACAAATTAAAAAAGAGAAAGACACACATGCAATCAACCACCAATTAACCTAAGATAATAAGGTATTTGTATGAATAAAAAATAAATTTTATCAAAAAAGATTAATAAAAAGGTAAAAAAAGTAATTTAATTTAAAGTGATGGGAAGTATAGTAATTATTATTTTTTAAAGTGTTTTATATTTAAAAATATATCAAAATAATATTTTTTTTATATTTTAAAATTTAATTTTGTTATTAATAATCAAAATAATTTAAAAAATTAAATAAATAAATTTTAACAAATCTTTATTTAACAACGCTATAGAACAGGGCCTTGTCTAACTAGCGAAAAGCTGATATATTTTATTTTTGTGTAATAATAATTGTTTAAAAATAGAAGGGAAGGGCAAATATGATGTGAAAATAAAAACATTACCCGCAGCGGCTGGGGTAAATATATATTTATGTTAAAATATCCTCCTTAGTCCTTATCCCTCCCGAGCTCCGTCGCAACTCGCAAGTCGCAACTATACTTGATTCTGGGGACACGCAATAAATCATACAACGCTGAGCACCGAAAAAATCCTTGTCCAACCAAAATTTCCATGGGAGGCCACGGCGCTGTTGAGGTAGCGAAGACGGTCATCGAGGTGGCTGACGTGGCTTGGAAAGCCATGGAATTCACCCAACATCACCACCTCCACGAAATTCACCAACATGAATCAGCTCACGACACCAAAAGTAATTCAGTAGATGAAGAAATGGAGTCTTTAAGATCGGAGAATAAGCGTTTGAAGGATTTGCTTGAGCACAACTTGAAACTCCTTCAAAGTTTATCTGAATCTCCTTGCTTATTAAACGATTGCCCTCCTCATGTATGTAGTTACTTTTATTAATTATAAGCATGAATCTTTAAATTCTCCCTTTGTGCAAATATCTGGCACTGTTTATCTGATTAGTGGGCATCAATTATAAGCATTATCAAATAAAAAAAATATTGTTAAATTTCAAAGCTTTATCACGGAATCTATATTGAACTTTTATGGGCGTTTGTTGTTTTTCAAAAATTGCAGCTGTACAGCCGTCTAGTAGCTACTGTGGATTCTGAGAATTTCTTGACTAAAATTAAATCCCTCCAGCAGGCATCAGTTAATGAAACCGGTATTCAATTCCCTTTTAAGGAGGTTACAGGTTTGTTAATTTCTTACACGATTCTCGATTTGTTTAGCTTTGTAGTACTCTAGTTTCTTTGATGTTCATTTGGGTTTCTTTTTATTTTTTTATTAGGGGATGATATGCAATTAGTTGAGGTTCTAATCAATGTTGATGGCAAAGAACCTAGTCGGTGGGTTTGGGTGACAGAAGACATGGTTCCTAGCAATGTTGAAGAGCGGAGTGGTATTGATGATGAGAATTATGTGGTGGTGACTGAGGAACGTGTGGTGGATGGGGTTGCTAACTTCATGGCTAAATGCATTATAGCAAACCCAAAGGCACAGGTGATGTTTTGCTCTGTTTATTAAGATGGGTTGATTCTTGATATAGTATATGTAACATGATTTCTTATGTTGTACTTGCAGAATTTGACACCAGAGGAGCTGCAGAAAAGTAAGTTGCAATTGAACTTTAATGCTTTTCTGCTTCTCATTCTTAAGCTGAAAACCTGATTATGTGCATTTAATTTATTTCCTCACAACTATCCTCTTGTTAAATCAGAGGGACTAGCAAATATTATCTGCTTCTCTTCTTGATTGGTTGATGAGATAACCACTAACCCTGTGAAGAGGAGACTTGACCTATACATTTATTTGTCAACAAATCATTTTTTCTCCTTGCCTATCAATTAGCTAACCGTGTAAGGATTTCAATAGGACCATCTATTTTCTAAATTTATGCTTAAATGAAGTATACTAAGTCATGCTCAGATGGATCTATGCTGTTCAGTGTTATGCTCTTTATCCTATGATACCGTTATGGTGATATCTAAATGTGTTTGAAATAGCAAACCATATTCTGAATCTGATGCCTAGCATTTTCAAATCTTCCTGGATATGTTCCCCTTTCTATGTAATTTGTGATGAAGTAACATGGGTTTCGTAAAAATGAAGTGTCACTCAATTTCATATGGTCTGCAACTTGCAGTTTTGGCAAAAGCTCTGGGTGGTGTGAGCAAATTGGAAAAAGTGTTTGGTATCTGGCATGCTGGGACCATGTTTTATACCCTGGGGACCTGGGGGCTGGCTTTGGCAGGGTGAGTATTCCATCATCTTCTAATATCTGAGTTTGCAATTCTAGCCTTCTAGGAACACAAATTCCAGGCTGGGGAGAAATTTGTGCTATGTTGTCTGATAGAAGCATGTCTCAACTTTATTTTTATTTCTAAAGAATGATTATCAATCTTTTTTTACTGCTACCATTTCAAAGTAAAATATATTCCTAGTTGATTGGTTGAGAAAAAATAGTTTGAGAATCTAAGCAAATGAACCTTGATTATGTCCCCGGGACCCTGAAATGCCTCGTACTGACCGGGGTCTGTGTTATAATTGCTTCTTCACCAAAATGTTTGTTGTGTTAACCGAGCAAGGAAGACATTAGAGTGCTAAGATCATCTGCACAATTGCATGTTGTTGCCAAAAGCTCGGTGGATGGCCGCATAAATTACCTTAGTTTAGAATTAGTTAGGGATTTGAGCAGCTTTTTGTCACATTTTGTTTAAAATCTTTGACACATTTTCTGAACGCAGATTGTATCGTAGCAGAGCTGTATTGAGGCTTGCAGCAGGAGGCATTCACGCAACCAGCAAAGTTGTTTTGAAGGCCCTCTAAAGATGGCCATTCCAATCTGAATGAACAAATTGTATCATAATTGATGTGGATATCCTGGGAGCTTCAAGTTTCTCAGCTGTGTGCAAATTGCAAAACTCATGATTCTTCACCTCGCATCCTCCTTGCTTCTATTATTGTAAATGTTTGTAAATAACTTTGGCTTTCTGTTTGCAACTCTTTCAGTTAAAATGATTAGATGCTTAATTATTATACTATAATAATACAAGTTCGAATTGTGTGCACAGACAGATGGGAATCCTTCTGTTGCGGTTTTCATGTGATTAGCTTGACATCATTCTTTCTTTCTTGATTGATGATAACATGGTGATAGTCCGATGGAGAGAACGGCCGCACTTACCCCGCATGCCCTATAAAAAACCAAGGGGGCGGTTTTTGACAGTGAGGTTAAAAATGCCATTTGTCCAAAATTTAAAAAACAATATATTTTTAAATATTTTCTAATTCAATTTCATTTTGATATTAAAAATTATTTTTTAAAAAAAATATTTTAATATATTTTTAATACATTTTTAAATTCAAAAATGTATCAGGCCCTAAGTTGTATGATAGCACAACATCTAGATCCAAATCGCTCAAATCTTTGTGGCAATAACGACCAAAACTTGAGCTATTTGTGATTCGGAAGCTCAAAGACTACAGAATGTTAACCACCTCAGTTTTTGGTGTAAGAACAAATACAAAACTCATAAAACAATACGTACAGACAACACGATGAAATAGATTTCACAAGTAAATGAGCTGCTGCCAGCTAAATTTGCTCTCATTACTCCCCAAAAAATATCACCGGAATAACCTCTCCATTCATGGCTAGCAGAGGACTTTTGGCATTCTAGTGTCCATTCCCATATTGATTTTGTGCAGCGTATCATCACTGGGAGTGAGGTATCATATCATGCGATCAGTCATGAAAGAGCAAACCAAATCTCAATTCAACTTGATAATCAATTTAGTCGTGCATGACAATTGCCAGTCTTTAGGATTCCTAATATACTTTCAATCCCACATGCTAAATAAGAAAAAATTGTGTAATGCAGATAAGACCATCTTCACAAGGGATCTTCAAGTTCTGGAGAAAACAAGAATCGAAACATATACAATCAATTGCCAGTGAAAAGACAAACTCGTAGTGTAATTTCATAGTAACAGCCAAGGATGACTCACCAATGCAAATGCTTTTAAAAGAGAGATTATGTTTCTGGAGCCTTTCTCTTAAGATCTGATGTTGAGGAAGTATCTGATTGGGCTTGGCCAAAAACTGACCTGGAGTAAATTAAGAAATAGGTTTGCATACACTTGGAAGACAAAAGTAAAAGTTAATTGCTACCTGAAGCAAAATTTGAAAACTTCCGCAACAGGACAAAACTCTGACCTTTTTAATAACTAGCAGACAGTTAAAAAGCCAAACAAAAATGAGGACAATACTTTCTAAATTTTGAAAAGAGCTGGATCAGAACTTGCCTCTAAAACTACCCATTAATATTACTCTTTTATCATGAAATCAAATACCACAAATAGTAATGGCAGCCAGTGTGTCAAATTTTGTAATATAACTAGGAAAAAGCAAGTATCTACTCACCCACAAGTTGAACACTTCTTGTGATGATTGCAGAATATTGACAAACATACAGAACATATGTAGCCCATATCAATTGTGGTTTTATGGCAAAAACACCTGGAAAATGCACAATTTGATAAGATAAACTGCAATATAAATCATAAAGCAAGAAGAAGAGAAGAAATTCTTCCTCCGGTAAATTTACACATGCAAAGAGATTTTCTTTATATGGCTAATTGACTACAGAAGTATGATGCAAACATACAAGGCACATGCAGATGATAAAGTTGTCTTTCTATTCGGGATTGTAGCTAGCAATTTCAATCTCATAAAAGAATAGCAAACCATTTTATAACATGAGTTGATACCCCAGAATCTCATAAAACTCAGGTATACCTCTTGAAAATGATTATATCCTTGACACTAGTGCATGATGTTGTCTAGTTATTCAAGTTTTTGACAACGCAATCTAGGTAACAAGGGCTCATGAAAAGATTCCAGAGGAATTGACAATCTACAATTGTTCAAAAACTCACGATGCACGGAAGTCAACACCAGCAGGTCTTGGAAGTTGTATGAAGCTACGAGAGTGCAAATCAGTTGCAAAAACAGTCTGCATGAAATAAAAATACCAAATTAACATCAAGATAGATGCTGGAACAAGAGGAAAGTGAAAAACTGTCAACCAAATTTAATTAACAGAGTTTCATGTTCAACCAATGGATGGGAAAAACTTGCTTACGCATGAGGGTGCAAACAAGATAAGATAAGAGAACCAAACAATGTTTTGATTTATCTAGAAACAACCATGTAGCTTCTTTTCATAATATACTAACAAATTAAAGCATACCGTCAAATATTGGAATAGCCCATCCAGATGTTGGGGCTTAACATATACACCTGCGGTTATGTAGGAGGCCTGTTTCACATGAACTACAGGCAATTAGAAAATCAGATAATGTGCACAGAATTTGCTAGGCAAACCCATCAATGAGGATACAATACCTGCTGCAAGAAGGCTGAATTATGAGCACCAACATAACAGGAATCTATAGGCACCTGCAGCAAAGAGCAATCAGATAATGCTTACAAGTCTTAAAGAAGTCAACTGCAATGTACATGAAGGCAGGTTACAAATACTGTTGTGATGCTCATTTTTGTTTTTCTTAGGAATGAAACATGTAAGCACCAAACAATATCTATCCGAGTGATTATCTTTAACATATTGGAATCAAGATATTCTGAGAGAGAAAAAAAGGCAGCAGAAATGAAAATAACTTAACAAGCATATGAAGTCCTTAGCAGTGTGCGTGAACGCAACTTTTATCCTGTGTCAGGTTAATATGAAGTTTGGAGCCTTTATTGAGTGGGGTAACTATGCTCACATTGAAGACGAACAAAAAACAGTAAATATAAAAACAATTTCAATGAAATTATGCTCAATATTGTGAGGGCTCATAAAAAAGCCTGGTATCAGTTCCAGAGAAGGTGAACAATGAATTGTGGGGGAAAAAGGGGTTATAACAAGTCATTCTGGATGATGCAAAGTTTGTGATTTATGAAGAGGAAAAGGTAGCTGATCAAGATGAAAAGAAGAGAGCATCTCAGAAACGGGCCAATACAAGATTGTATGAGCAGAATGTAAAACAACTAAAAAAACTAGAAGCATTAGAGTACCATAGAGCGTTGTGCAGAGAATATTGAATTCATTACTGCAACATATCTGGAAAGACCAGAAACAATGTGTAAAAGCTTGAGGAAAAGGATAGCGGACAAATGAAAAGAATATTAACAACATACTGTTCAGGCCCATCCGGGGATCCCTGCAAACACAAAATCTGCCCTTGTATGTCAGTAACACAGTTAAACAAAATGATAAAAAGGGATTTAGTAGTTGCCCAATGGCACGATAAAGCAAGAGAAGATCAAAAGCAATGCACACGACCCTCAACTGGATTGACCACGCAGAATGATTTCCGAACTCCAGATGCTAATTAATTTGAGATTACAATAAAAACAAAATTTAAACAACATTTATCATTAATTTGCATAATGATCGATATTCAAGGGCTTGGTTGATGGTACAATGAGAATTTCTCAAATGTCATGGTCGAATTTCCGCAGACAAACACAACTAACTGCCTTAGAAAACAAATATGTGAAAAATACTCACTCGAGGTTGAGGATGGAGTGGTCCTGAACGAAAAACCCTCTGTATATCTATTCACCGAGTTAAATAAACCACACAAATCCACCGAGATGAATCGATAACAAATCAACTTAAGAAATGCAGCATTGTTAAGCATGTAGGATACAGCAAAGGGCCATGGACAAGGCGCCTGAGAGCAACGAAGACTTGATCGCTCTTTGAGACTGCTCTTTCCCCAGTTTCTCGTCTTTGATCATAAACTCCTCCAACTTCTGCAACAAATTGGAATAAAGAGACGGCATTCTCCCATCCTCCGAGCCCAGCTGACTCGCATCCGAAGAAGAATCATAAATGTAATCACAAGTATTATACCCAGAAGCAATCACCACCACTTGGTTCAGTTGATTTAGCAGCAAAATCGAGTTCACAAACGCCAGCACCTGCAAAAAAAAATATTTATATCGAATCAATCCCTTTTAAAAAATTTATTTATCGGGGAGAGTTAGGGTTTCAGAGAGAGATTACGTGAGAAAGGAATTGGGAGAATGAGAGGGAAGAAGATGCTGTCCAAAAGAAGGGATTGGTGTCTAATAACACCACTACAAGGCTAACATCATCTGCAATTAACAACGTAATTAATCAGTTGTTTAATTAATTAATTAATTAGTTAACAATGGAGATAGATATATACAGATAACTAACTAATGGAGAGAGACCAGAGTAGAGTTTTGAAGGAACTGAAGTCATCAGAGAGATTTTCTTCTCTTGATTTCAGCGTTTTGGAGATTTTTTTTTTTTTTTTCAGGCTTCTCTTCTCTTCTCTTTTATGACGTTGAACCCAGTTTCTTAGGTTTTTGTTCTGTATCACGGAATTTCTTTAACGAATAGATCCCTCGTCTAAATAAATGGCATTTCTAGTAATTAATATCAGTTCGTTGGTCATTTATTTCATCTCTCATTTTTCGTGGATGCAAAAAGGCACGCTGGCACCTCTATTTTTGCCCCTAATTGTCTAATTATCAAACGACTTGACCTATACTAATATTAATTTACTTTATATGTCCCTTTACAAAACTTTTGGCTCCACAGGAACTTTTTGAAATCAAATTTTTATTTAATTATATATAATAAAATAACTATTTAAAAAAATTAACAAAAAAATTTGAAAAAAAAATTATTTTTTTGTCAATTTTTTTCTTTTTTAAGTCATGTAATTTTCCTAATAAGTTCTTTTATAGCAAAATAGTTAATTTAATAAAAAGTTTAAGTAATAAAAAACAAAATCCACAAAAATTATAATGATTTGAACTAATAAGAAGAGATTATATATTTTTTAATTAAAAACCTAATTTTTTTTAATTTCTAGATCCTTTTTACATAAGAATATATTTTTTATGTAAAGTATATTTTTATTTGAATACCAAATATTCTTTATGAGGTTTAATTAGTTTTTTTTTAAGGCTAAGGTGATGTAAATCATAAATTATTTAAATGTTTAATCTTTAAACTCTAATTTACACTAATTAATAGTGACAAATCTTATAAAACTTTTTTTTTAAAAAAATAAAGAGATAATTATACATTTGAGTTATAGCTTTGTATTTTTATTTTTGTGTTTCTCTATACATATATTTTATAACTTATATAGTTTTTCTCTTTGCTAAAAAAATATAAGGCATATCATTCTATTTATAGGAAAATCATAATAATCCTATAAATAGAAAAAATATTATTTTACTCCCTAAATAATATCACATATATTATTTTATGATAATTTTAAAAATTTATCTAATCAAGTTCTTACTTGATTTTTCTAGGTCTAAAATCGTAATTCATGTATTAATTACATTCAGTTTTTGATTTTCAAATCTTATAGTTCAAGCAAGTCATACTTAATTAGTCATCCTTATTAATTTTTTTTACCAAAAATTTTATTGTGTGTGATCTATTAGATTCATAATATGTTGGCTCAAATATAAGTTATAATCATAATCAACAATTGAACAATTTGTTTAGATAAATTAAATATAAATTAAATAATTTAATTAATTATCAATTAAGCAGTTAATTAATTAATATTTAAAAATCAAGTGCAGTGTTTTAGCAACATGTCATGATCTTCCATTCATATGGGTTTGATTTAACCTTTTAGTTGGTAGTTTCTCAGTGTAATTGTTATTTTTTTAAAAAAAAATATATTTCAGTTTTGACATTAAAGCATTGAGTGTGTATGCCCTGTTAAATTATGTTTATTCTCAAAACTTATAGTCATTGATTGATTTCTTGAATAAGATTTGAAACTCTTATTCCACTTACACAATGATTTCACAGTTATTACTACTTGAGAACACGTAAAGCATTTTTTTTCTAATTTTTCTAATATATTCAAAGTGATAGATCCTCTCTTGATCACTCAAATACCTTCATATAGTTCATATTAAACGCAATGCCTATCCATTTTATATAATTTTTGTGCAAGTCGGCTCAGTATACATGTTACCTGACAATCACCTATATAATATTTATATGTATTTCTAGTACCTTAACTTATGAGAGTAACAATTTCTTTTTATACAAGAAATAATATAAAAAAATACTAGTCTTCGTAACTCAAATTAATATTCAACTTTAATAAAGCGTTGATCAGGAAAATTTAGAAATAATGCTTTAATACAATAAAAATCTCAAAATTATAAAAAAAAAATTTATAATTTTATTTACAAAACATCTTTGTTATAAGAACTTTATCTTCACTCTAAATTTATTAATCAAACAATAGTTTTATTAATCAAAGATAAACGAATATTAAAGACAAGAAAAAACTTTATCAATTGTAAATATATTGATAAACGAATATTAAAGATAAATAAATATTTTGTATGAACAAAGTTAGCTAATCAGTTAGTTAGCATCAGATGTAACTAACTGATTAGCTATATAATATATGCACTAAAAATATATCACTTGCATTAAAGCCAATACAATATCTCCCCATGTGGTGATCATATTTCTATTGAAACAATGACTTAATAAGAGAATTTGCAAGATTCTTTTTAATGAATATTCACTTTATCTTTATATTTTTCTTTCAACGATTTATCTAATCAAATAGAATCATTTAATTACATGCTTAGATTATTAATGAGACTTTGATTCCTTCACTTATGTAATTTCTATGATGTTATCATAATATAATGTTGTTGGATCAACAATATTAGAACCTACACCTAGTTCAATAATTAATTTCTTGATCCAAATAATTTTTTTTATCACTTTAGATGTAAAAGCGTATTCAACTTTAGTTGTAAAATCCATCATTGTTTTTTGTTTGAAACTCTTTCAACTCACAACAACACTATTTAAAGTAAAATATATCATGATGAAGTTTTTTATATCATTAATATCTGGTTAAAAACTAGCATTTAAATAACCACAAACTACAAGTTCATCTTTTCCATAGAGCAAAAAGATATTTTTTTATTCTTTTTAAGTATTTATGAGTAGTTTTAACTATTTTTCAACTAACCTCACCTGAATTAGATCAATATCTACTTATTATATTTAAAGCATATGTATAATACTATATAATTAAAACAACCCATTAAATATGCTAATTTTTTAAATGCAACCCATTAACGGCATTATTTTTTCACAAACCATATCCACGTGCTACCTTTCCAAAATTTGTTTGAAAGGGTGCAATTTTGAAAGAAAAAAAATAGAGATGCAAATGAAATGCTTTTTAATGGCCTTCTTCCACGAGATCATGGCAAGTCGAAAGGCCGGGGCCACCCGAGGCCGATGATTTTCAGCTGAACCTTGTTTTCTTCCCCGCCACTACTCTCTCTTACCTTGTATCATAGTGATACTTTATAGATGCATCATATTTTGTTTTGATTTCTAGTTTTTTTCCAGGTATTTTCTTCTTCTAATTTCATACTATCAATCAAATAAAAACATTTATATTGCAGATAAATTTATTGTGAAACATGAACGGATAACCTAATTTTCTGGGGTGCAAAATTTCTAAACTTGTTAATCATGCCACTCTACAACACTAAATTTTTACTGCAAAGAAGATAATTTTTAAGGGTTTTTTATAAACAGCATAGAACACAATTGTGAACAAATATCATTGAGCTCTGGATAGTTTAAGCGAAGAATGAATAACAAAAGGGCAACTGCCCATGGCAAGCCTTATGGTACATAATGCAGCAAGCCAGCAGATCAAAATACCAACCAGGCACGTAGACAGCCCATGGTTTCCCGTATCTCAGTTTTAAGTGATAGAGGTAAAACTAACAATGTTACATACAACAGAAAAGGACCTATTAAGAAAGAAACAAACCACACGAACCAAAACTATGCCACCTGGACAAGCAGTTTCATGGTAAAACTACAATGGAATGGAGGCCATGGCAAACAAGAATAGCACAGCTGCAATTACGAGAGTGGATGATGGATTGGCCGAGAACGAAGCAGAAAAACTTCCACTTGGGCCACTTGCTGGAGATAATCCAGGAAGTGATCCAGTAGCTGGCACAACTCCTGTCTTGGGTGTCGGTGTCGGTGTACTAGAACCATCTGACTGAGGTGCAGGTGCTGGAGCAAAAGTTGAATCCTTGATCACTGTGGTAGGTGGTGCTACCAGGGGAGGAAATTGTTGCAGGCCTACAACATTTTTTTAACACAAAGCCAAACCAGTTTAACCATTGTGCAAAAGGAATAGTAGAATAAAGCTTTACAGATTGATTCAATTGGCAACACCACACAAGATAATATCAAATTTGTTTAATTTCAACCTTTCTGCATTTCAAGTTTCAAAGTTGTGTTCACCGTGTTGATGGATCAGCGCAGAAGGTTGGTAGTGACAAAAGATACCGTGCTAAGAGAATTCATCTAGATTTGCTGAGATGTTTTTTCATGCTAAATACTAGTGATACTATGAAGATCTACTTTTTGATTCACTAACATGGCATGGTCATAATCAATCATCATCAAAGAATAAGCAATCTGATTTTGATTAAAGGAATAGAGCAACCGGTTATTTAACACTGAACCAGTCACTTATGAGATGATAACATTTTACAAAAAATATTGAACTTTCCACATTCCACACAAGCCCCCAAGAGTGATCAATTTCAATTGCCCCATAAATTAAACATCATTTATCAAACTTTTACCTGGACATCGAGGTTGAAGAGATGTTGACAGCCTGCATGAAGATAAAAAGAGAATCGAAAGGGTTCAGCCATCAGGAGGCAACGACACTACACAAGGAACATGCTCAAGAAACTACTAAAGAATTAGAAAAGGTAAGAAGTGCAGCATACGTGGCTATAATAGTTCCATTGACATATCCACCATAGCTACAAGAAGTTACTTTACATCCAGCACTACTCTGCTGCCATGTAACATTCCCAAGCATGAGATTGCTATTCCTACATTGCATGCTCGAACAAGAAACTGCCAAGGAAGCAGGCATGCAGTACAAACTACACCAAAAGCAAAATAATAAGGTGAAAAGGCAAGTTGCAGTTCAAGAATATCAACATTAAAGTCAAAGAAACAGATTACTTGAGGTTTCCAGGTCCACAACTGCATTGGACACAGTGACTTGCAGAGATAGCATAGCTACCATTTGGCACAATCAAACCAAAATCAGAAGCATATCTTGGAAACTTGGAAGCACAAGCTGCAATGCAAGAAATAAAGAAATGCTCCTTATCCATGTCATTGATATGAACAATATGATCACTTACAAAAGACACTATTATTGAAAACAAATGCAGCGGCAAATTTAGCCATTACGGCTTTGCCCATTTCTTTACCACAGTAACCAAACGAATTTAATACATGTTGATATAACTAAATTTCAGAAGAATTGAATGAAATTCAACTGAGTGACAGTAAATATCAAGCAAGCTCACTAAAGCCAGCCTCCTATCAGCTAAATGTTAGCAACTAACAAGATCACTAAAGAGTAGCTAAATTAATTACATAAAAAAAACAAAATGATCACTTCCCGATAAAACCCACGAAGGAAAGTGACAGCAACACACAACTCTTTAAACTACACCCCAACATATATTACCTGGCAATGGTACAGCAAGTATATCGCCAGCCATGATTGCAATACTCCCCATGGCATTAACATTCATCAAATCAGTTAGTGTAGTTGCATACCGTGCAGCAATGGCAGCTAGAGTGTCCACCTCCTTGACAACATAAGACAAATAAATAGCAGGCAACGAATTATCCGTCCCATTAAAGCAAGTACAAGGCAAAGGAACAACAAGGCTCTGCCCCACATCAAGCACTGAAGGATCATCAATTGAATTCGCCTCCTTTATCTGGTCCGCAGAAACCAAACCTGCATAAATTGAGTCGGCAATGATAGATAATGTATCTGAGGGTCTTGTTTTGTAGTGGGTCGAGACGGATTTGCGGATTCCATCAACACAAGAGCAAGTGATGGGGATTTTGAGGAAGAGTTGCGAAGGGAGGATGTGGTTTTCGACATCTGGGTAAGAGATATCGATGGCGTTGGCTGTGAGGAGAGCTACTGGATCAATTTGGAAGAGGGAAGCCACTTCTGAGACTTTGAGGTCTGTGTAAAGTGTATAGGCAAGAAGAGCATTGCAGGAGTCAGAGTTAGAGCAGGGTTCGATTGTGGATTTGGAGGTCACTAAAGCCACTACATTGACGAAAATCAAGATAAAGGTTATGAATCTTGGGTTAGGCATCTTGGGGCTGTAGGTGTTTGCTCTGTTTTTTCTAAAGGTTCACTAAAAGAAGAGGATTACGGAGTGGAAGTCGAAATGAATACGATGAAATGGGGTATAGCAGAGCTTTCCTTTTCAAGGAGAATAAATGTTACGGTTTATGGAAAAAAGGGCTTCAGGTGGTGAGTGTCAAATCACAAAAAGAAGAAATCTTTTCGCTTTGGGTTGGTGCCGGAAGGGAATGTGATTTGGTTTTGAGGTGCTGGGGTTTGGTTTGCTACGCTTTGAGCTGCTACTCTCTAAAGTCTTAAGCCCAAAAAGAATGTATGAATGATGTACATGGAGAGTTGAAGTTAGGATTTGATGCAAGAGACTGGATTTTGGCTCCGTACAGCGACAAGTAGTGGTTTGGTGCAGGGTTTTAGGGTTTGAGTTTTTACCCTGCCTTTCTCTAATGCCCTCCAGCAAGAACAGAGAGACAGGGAGTGTGTAAAAAAGGAGTGTTTTTTGGAAACAGTAGAGTGAGGAAAGGGAGGAAGACAAATGGGTTGCATAGAGGAGCCGACCGAAGTCAGATTCACGATCCTAGAGTACCACACCAAGCTTTCACTGGACGAATTTGTCCTTCTAGAGTTCTTACTTGGTACATCTCCAAGTAATGTGACAAATGAAAAGATAAAAAAATATATATTAATATAACTTCTCGAAGCTTGTTTTATATACTCCAATAAAATGTAATAATATAATTTATTTTACAAAGATTCTATTCATTGCAATGGGTTTTTTTCACTGGTCTTTTTTCCTTTAATTTATTTTAAATTTTTTTATTTTTTTTATTTTTTTATAGTATTATTCTGGTCTTATGACTTGTGTCATATAAATAACAAGTTTATATAGATTGAACTTAGGTCGTTATTTTTATTAAATATTTATTTATAATATTAGATTAATTGAGAATTATCTAGATTATTTTTAAACGCTCAAGTTGATCGAATTTTATTAAATTATTAAAATAATTATATATTAAATATATTAAAATATAAATGAGTAGTTAAAATATCATTTATTATTTGAGTGTATATATAGAAAAGAAAGAGAAAAAGGAGAGATATATTTACACTATTTAAAAATGTTATATTAACCACTTGACTCTTTTAAATCACATTTGTCATTGTAGATGCTCTTGCTACTTGCAATTTTCCCCACATTGCTTTTTTTTTTTTTTCATGGTCAAGTGTTGTATTTAATCTAATTTTATAAAACATGAATGTTTTATTTTTGAATAAAATAAGGCTAGATTTGTTGTCTGTCTAATTAAAATGAAAACATTTGAATCCTACTAGTTTAGAAGAAATTGTATTTTATTTAATTAGTGCAGCATTCTCAAGCATGCTATATATCTGATTATCTTTTTTATCTGATAAAATATTTCTTCTTTTATATATTTATATTAATTTTTAATTTCATCATTTCATTGAAAAATTAATCATTGCTTGAGTTGGATTTTTTTATTAAATGAATGTGATTTTAATCCACACCAGGGTTGTAATAAAAAAAATTAGAAGTTGACAATAAGATGAAATTAAAAAAGTTATAAATAAATAATTAATTCAAAGAAATCGGTTATGAAAGGTTTTTTTTCCCTTATGATTTAAAGAGTATTTGAAAATTAATCATGTTTTTTAAAAATTTAATTTATTATTATTTTATATAAAATAAAATTTTATATTTTTAGATTATTTTAATATATTGATATAAAAATAAATTTTTAAAATATAAAAAAAAATATATTTTATACCATCACCGTTACAAAAATTTTAAACATAAACTCTTTTGGATCCGTAGTTGAATGAGGGTGATTTGGTAATTCCGAAGTTTGCTTTTGAGATTTAGGAGAATCCAAGTGAACCCCACGTAAAAATCTAATCTACAGTCCGGTTTTCTTTTCAGGCATGTAAGGAATTTTTTGGTATTTTATTTTGTTGCTGGTTTGGACATGGTACTATCATTTCATGGGTTGCACGCGAACCATTTGCGCGTGTAGTGAAAAATTCTACTTGGTTCTTTAAGAAGAAAAGGGGGTGGCACGTGAACCTTCCGGCATTTAATATGGTATTCTGTCATTAATAAAAAAATATTTTTTATTTAAAAATATATTAAAATAATTTAAAAATATTAAAAAATAATTTTAAATAAAAAATTAAAATTCAAAAAAACACTTTAAAACACAACCTGAATTTATACTAAATATTCGATTAAAAATTCGTTTGATATTATAATTGGTATTATTTTTTAAATATTTTTTATTTTAAATAACATTAAAATAATATGTATTTTATTTTATAAAATTTATTTTTGACATAACCATATAAAAATATAGAAAAATATAATATAATTTAAAATAAAATAAATTTATTTATTTATAAAAATATTTTTAAACTACAAAAAAAGGAGAACTAATTATCTCGACCTCCGGAGACGGATGTCGTTTACTAGCTGGGTCGGGGATGATTGACTCGTTAAACACTGGAAACGGGATCATTGAATTTTATCAATCCAATATTTGCATCTCCCAAACAATTTTAGCTGCACTATTTTTTGTTTTCCTTCTTCTTTAACAGCAATACCAAGCTCACGATGCACGATCATATTTTACCACGAGAAAATATATAGATTTTCAATAGGGTTTACGATCTAAAAGAGCATACAAGGAACCTTAGTTGCCTTGAACAAATTCTTGAGAAGATAGAAAACAGTGTATCCAATGTTCTTGTATTTGAAAACTTGGCATGGATAATTTTTTTAAAATTAAAAATCCCGATGGTGTATAGGATGTTTCTTAACCCTTTTGAACACATCAATTTTTTTATGGGTTGTTTGGAATTCTAAATAGCGATCAGAGTTTAAAGTGTTTTTCGCTTAAAAATATATTAAAATAATTTTTATTTATATCAAAATGATTTAAAAATATTAAAATAAATTAATTTTAAATAAAAAAAAATATTTTTTAAAAGAACTAGATTTTAATTTTTTTTCAAAACACAACCTTAATCTTTTTCAAAAATATTTCATCTCTTACGTTTTCAGTAAAGTACTTCACCTCTTAATCTATAATTGATTATAGATTTTAGCTTTTAATTCCCTATTTATTTTTGTGATTTATTTTTGTGTTTGAAAAGGATTTTGAAAAAAAATTAATTTTTTATTTTATTTTTTCTTTGCTTCAAATTAATATTTTTTTGGTATTTTCAGATTTATTTTAACACGCTGATTTCAAAAATAATTTTTAAAAGATAAAAAATATATATATTATTTTAATATATTTTTAAATAAAAAATATTTTAAAAAACAATCATAACCACACTTCCAAACATACCCTAATTTATTTCATTTTACTGTATTGTCTTCGTTATTTTATCTTGCGATTACATGATATTTCTAAGCTATTTTTCTATAAAGTCTTTCTTTCTCTTTTAGTAAGGAGTAAGAAAACATCCCACGTTTGGCTTATAAGAATTTTGTTATGTTTTTAATATCCTAATACAACTACAAAACTTGGGATGTTATTCTTCATATAAACAGTTAACAATGATTCGTTTTTTCTTGTTTTCATTTTCATCTTAAGCTTTTTCTATTTTTTTTCCTATCAAATTCTTTTGTGGTTAATTTAATTAATTACCGTTTAAGTTTGTGAAAAAAAAAATATAAAAAAGATGATCATAATATAATAAACAAAGAAGTCAAGTTACCAATCAAAAATTCATGTGAAGAGTTATTTTCATTTAAAATTTTATTTTATTTATTTATTTATCTTTTTATTCGAGAGAGGATTGAGATTTCGACTAAAAAAATTATGAGAAAGACAGAAAGTTATCAATCGGATATATTTCAACCACTAAATAACTATTTTTGTGTTAATAGATTTCTGTTCATAGAAAAATTTCAATGAAAATGTTTTTTTTTTTATTTTCTAAAAAATATTTTCTAAAAAATAGATTGATACTTGTTTGTTTTTCCTATTAAGTTGATTTTTCATTTCTTGAAAGTGATTTGGAGATGTTACGGGGTTGGTAAGTAATATTTTTGAGATTTATGTTGTATTTTTTTTTTTTAAAAGCTAAGACTTGGATTTTTGGGATTCAAAATTTACCATCACTTTACATGAACGGAAAACATATTAGTTTGTAGGTGACCTTATCTCTTTCTTTTTTTATATATATAAAAATAGATGAATCGTCAACTTCTAATTAAAAAAAGAAGGCATGGGCTTGGTTTTTTATTTTTTATTTTTTATTTTATTATTATTTTATGAAGACCAAGCCCGTAAGTCTAGCCTATCAACATCTAGCGCGTGGGCTAGCTCATCAATGCTTGAGCACTTTTTTTTTTTTTTTTTTGTATTTCTATTTGAATATTTATCTATGCGCCCCCTCTTGTTTTTTAAACAAATTAAACTAGTTTTTCCTTTGTACATAGTAATTAATTTTTATATTTTTCTACTTGCACGGTGCTTTGAAGTTATTAGTTTGATTTGTATTGAATTTTTCTCTCTTATATTTTATATAAATTAGTCGTATATGTATGAAGTATTTCAAAAAACAAAAATAATCTTCTATTAACAACAACATTTAACTGCAAATATAAAATAAATAATAATATTTAAAATAAAATGACAATCAGTGTAAAATATATTTTTTTTATCTATACTATGAAAATTATATTCGCCTGTTGATATTTAATTAGTTTTTTGATTTATTGGTTCATATATATCCATAAGAGAAAAAAACTACGATACATGAAAACACATGAGAAATGTGATTATTTTCTTCACCTCGTAAATTTACATGATCAACATATAGAACTGTGATGCATCTCATCACCACTTCCTTGGTCAAGAAAAAAGAAAAGAATAACCATCTAGGTGGTGTGGCCTAATGGTAAGAGTTTGGGATCAAGAGGTTTGCTCCCTCTGTGGTCTCAGGTTCGAGCTCTAGGTTGCTCATATGATGATCACTGGAAGTTTACATGGTCGTTAACTTCAGGGCCCGTGGGATTAGTCGAGGTGCGCGCAAGCTGGCCCGGACACCCACGTTAAACTAAAAAAAAAGAAAAAAAGAAAAGAAAGAGAAAGTAGTAGATTGTGGATTTTTTTTGACATTTTGCAGCCTTGAAGGGCTATTGTTGATCTTATAACTTCTCACTCCTGGACCGTGCCCGGTCTAGCGGAATTTTAAAAGTTACCGTGAGACGGATTTTTAAACGTAAAATAAATAAAAAATAATTTTTAAAAGTTGTCTGTAGAAACCAAAAGTCGCAGCACTAACAAACGGTATATATACACAGGTGAAGTAGTCATGATCTCCGAAGCAAGAGTGGCGCGCAGCATCGTTTCAAGAGAAGTCGAAACGCTTCACCAAAGGAATTGAAATCACCGTCCGGCTTGCTTTCCGAGATTTTCAGGTACGAGAGGCATCCATCCATCCTAGATTCCTTCGTTTCAATTTATTTATTTATTTTCTTTTTCCTGGATTGTGCGAATCTCTTAATTTTGTTTGGCGTTCGTCTGTTTCTATTTGTTCTAAGAGAATCCATATTTTCAAATTCAAATAAATTCATAAGCTACAAACAGAAAAGAGAGAGAATGAAAAAAAAAAAAAACACTAATGTAACAGTCTCCGATTGCAGATGGAATCGCTAAACAAGTCGGGAAACAAAGACTCCATGCTCGCGACATACTTGCGCGGTGGCGCCGGATCTCCAATTATATCGCCTGGTGGCGACAGATTCTCTTCCAATTACCAGCGCAACCGAAGCGGGAGTTCCAGATCGCCGCTGTCCCCGCTTGAGAATGTGAAGGCACCGATGATGGCGGAAGATGAAGTTCTGGTGATGGATGGAGTTCTGGTGTCGTCAGTCGTCGGAAGTGGATCATCATCGAATTCTTCGGGAAAGAGCGTGCATAAGAAGGAGCTTTGCAGAGTTTGGGAGGATCTTGGACACTGCCGCTATGCTGCCAACTGTCAGGTTTCTCTCTCACGCACTCTCTTTTATCATCTTCAATTTCTTGTCTCATTTTCCGATTCTTCATGCATATAACTCCATTTTTTCAAAAAAATAAAAAAGGATCGTTGATGATTTTTATTTTTAATAGCATTTTCTTTTCAACATATTGCTCCCCAGCTAGTCAGTCCTTAGAAACAGAAAAATAATTGGAAGCTAAAATCTGTCGCATAAAGTAGAGCTAATCTCCATAACATATTGTTTTTGAACCTCGAAAAATCTTATTGTTTAGTGATCGCCCCCTCGTTTCATTTTGCTCGTGATTCATCCTCTCATATATTCCGAAATTCCGAGTTGGCAAACAGCTAGTTCAAGAAACTTAAGGTGCTGTTTGTTTCCTGTTTCTTTTGTAAAATTGAAGGTTGATTTGGGAATGCAAAACTCACCTTGCTTACAGGATTCTGGTTTATGGAAACCTGTACTTGAAAATAAAGCTGCTCTGTCTTTTGTTATGGGAAGGAATTTGTTTTCTTGCCAACTTGCTGAAATTTGTCATGAGAAAATGGCACTTGAACAATAGAAACTAGAGGGTTCAAATATTTTTGGTTGGAACCTGAGAGAGTTGTGGAAAGGCCCTGCTGATTCTATGCAACTTTATTGGAATGTTTTTTAGTGGAAGGTTGCTTCATGATGCCCACGCACTTTATTGGAATGCTTGAAGCAATATCACATTGTAGGTTGCTACTGGTTTCTTTAAATACCAATTTGAGCTTGGAAATAATTTCATTCTGACTATTGTTTCTCTGGTCACTCCCTGCTAAGTTGTTGTTTCATGATCCACTCCCTAAATAAAAAGATTTTCTTATTTACACAGTAGAGAAGTTGGGTTTTTCTTGAGCTTCCATTGTTTCAAGACCCTGATGATCCGCGATGATTTTCAACTGAGTGGGGTGCATGCAGACACTAGTGAATTGTTTAACATAGTGCTCTTCATTTATGGTTGCCTTGGCTATACAATTAGGCAACCCTGGTTGGCTGGTTTTGTAGAGATTATATAACTGAAATTGACAGAGGGAAATATCCAATTTGGTGTCAAATGAATCAGCTATATTGACCTTTATGCCTATAAAAATGTGGTTTAAGCCAGGATGGTCACTTGTGCTCTCTCTTGATAGTTTCTCAAACACTCTTTAATTATGCTCATTTCTTGTATTTTCTTTTGTCGAACTCTATTCTTTTGACATCCTTGTCCAGACAGAGTAAGAATTTTTTATAGCAGTTTTGGTCATTGTTATCTTTTTGTACCACGACCTTGTTAATTGTCTGGTAGAATGATGGATTTGGATAGCCTATTAAATTAAATTGCATTGAAGATAAAGAGATCAGCTGTTGTCAACTGAAGTAATTTTTAACCAAATCATCTAAAAATATGTGACCTTTGTGTTTTTCGTTCATCTTCTATGTAAATGTACCAGTATATGTACGTCTTCAACAGAAGAGATTCCTCTTCTTTCTGTTATATGTAGGAAACAAATGCATGCCTTCTGACTCGCAAAATGATACCATTTCTGTGAATCATTTTCTTCCATGTTGACTTCAAGCATCGAATTTGTTATCCATGGGGTTCCAAAATCAGTTTACTTAAGGTGTAGGTCTTGAATTCCTAGCTGCTGCTTAGCCCGCTTTCAATTAGCGAGTCCTAAAATCATTCCTTTAAACCGGAAGGGCCTGGCTATAACCAAAAAGCTATTTTTTTTATATGGTTTGCCTGCCAACCAAGCCCATGGTTGGCAGGTCACAGCATACGATGACCGCTAATGACTATTTTTTGGCCACACTCTCTGTCATACTGGATTCTATACAAACACTACCACAAGATCTAGATTATTGCTGCTTTCTGTCCTAAATCTATTATGCTGAGAGTGTTGCAATTGTCATTTGCAGTGATGCAAGGACTACTGTTTCAACTCTTTTGTCAACTAATGAGCATATTTGTTACATGCAGTTTGCACATGGAAAAGAAGAGCTCCATCCAACTCATTTCCCCATCAAGAACAAAGCAGTGGTAACCAGATGCCTTGCATTTCAGTTATAGAGTACCTTCGAATGGATTTTGGCAGAAATCAACTGCTCATACGACTTTTGTGCTTGTTTATTTGGTATTTCTTAGGTACATAATTGCAATTCATATGTTACCAGTCCCAGATCAAGCCCATATGTCCCAAAGTGCCGCATTCTTCATCCTGCCATGACAAAAGCTGCGGTTGCTGCAAACCAAACAGCCTTCTCTAAAATACCAGGATATACCAGCATCAGCCCCGTCACCATCTCATCTGAAAAATTCAGCAAGAATAGTACCACCCCATTATCCACACCTGATCACTTTCTCAGAACCTACATCTCTACCATGCCAGAACATTGCAATAAAAGCCCAGCTGCCAACATTAAATCTGAAGACTCTAGAATGGTTTTCACTGCTACCATCATCTCGGACTACTGGTCACCACAGGATGATGGCATTGAGACTGCCTTGCCTCATCAAACTGATAAATGCATATCAAGGGCAGAAGTGGATGCCTATTTTCACAGTGTTCTTTATGGTCCAGCTACAAAGAAGAGGTTGCCTGAGTTCAGTGAGTTTTGCCCTGGATGAATTGCAGGTACAAATGCCCTTTTCTCATGACACGTATACACTTCAACGAAAATTATGATCATTCTGCAGATTGTTCGAGAACCATACTTTTATCTTTTGTGGTTTGGATCTAATCTTTACTCTGACTTGATCATGGCTAGTTAGTTGGATTAGATTGACACCATCAGCTTGTTGAATTCACTGGCATTCATCTTTACCGATACTACATTAACTGTTTAGGTACATATAATATACCATTTACAGATCGTGTATCCATATGGAATTGTCGTAGATGCTTTATACCACTATATCTCTGCAATGAAAAACTTTTTCTGGTCTTGTATTTTTTCTTGCAATTTCTCTCTTTTATGGCTATTCACTTGACGTCTGTGGTTAATAGCTTATTTTATGACTGCACACAATGAATGGAGAACGAATATTGGAAGATGATACACGTGCTGCAAGTGTGCTGTTATTCTGATTGGATGGCCAATGCTGCACTACATCTAGAGTAATGCTGGCATTTGAAGATAAAAACAAAGGGCATTTGAGCATTTTCTCCAGGTTTACATGTCGTGTCTATAATAATGGTCCATTATATAGAGTCCCTTTGCTATCCTTTTCTATTTATACGTAACATATACATAATAAATGATAAACACACACACACACACACACACACACACTATACTATATTTTAAAACGCGTGAGAAAATCATTGTGTTGGTACTGTGTATATAGAGTATTTGCACTGCGGACCACACTGTAGACATAAAGTATTTGGACTGTGGACCATAGTGTAGATGCTCAGAGCACTATAAGGGGCGTTGTCTATTTTATTTTTTATTCCAAAAGTAGTTGGCGCATGTAGGTCATCGGGCTCAAGGATATTGGATGTAGTTGGGCTGCAAGACCCAAGGGTCTTGGGCCTGGCATTAACTGCTTTTTGGGTTGGCTTCACAGCCCAGACCCAAGACATTTGAAATATTCTTTATACTCTTTATATTTTTTTTAAAAATATTATTAACGGAGTGACATCTAAGGCTGTAAGGATTTCTTTGAAGCTATCGACATCTTTTCTCTCCTTTTGTTTTTTAGTTTGCTCTCTTATTCTATTATGATATCAAAGGCTATTTCTAAAACATTTGAATCATTAATCTTTGCATCAAAACATAACTAATTTGCAGCAACAATCTTTATTATTTGTCTCTTTTCTTTACCTCATCTCACAACTACTATTTCAAGCTTGTCACATGAATGCATACATGGCTACTTCCAAAAACATTTCCTTAACATAACATCTCATGGAAAATCCTTCTTCGGCACTTCCACCCTTTGTCAACCTTAAGGAAATCGGTAGTTGCAACCTTCATCATGCTTATCATTATTTCTCTTTAAAACTTATAAACAACAACTATATATTTTGGAAAGCTTAGGCTAACCCTTTCTAATTGGCGACAACTATGCCACTCTCCCTCTGTACCACACATTCTCTTCGTAACATGCATTGTATCTGTCATAATTTAATTTTGGGTTTCCTGTAAAATTATCCTTTTCTTTTTCAAAAAAATATATATAAAAAAATGAAAACAATTGAAAATTAAAAAGGACCAATAACTTGAAAAAAAAAAAAAAACAAGCTAGAAAGGGATTTAAATGCATGAAGGAACTAAACTAGAACCTTGAATAAAATTGAAAACCCAATTGTACCCCTAAAGGATCTAAGTTTGAAATACAATGCAAATTCAATGTTAACTTGAATGAATATCAGATGAATTTGAAAAAAATTAAGTCTGACGACTTAATTAGCTTTTAAATAGACTAATTTGATTTAATCACATGCCTAATTAAACATTTAATTAAGTTTAAATATTAATTTAGGTTAAAATTAAAATAATTAATTAAGTGAAAGGACTTAATTAAATTTTGAAAGGTCAAATTAATTTTATCAAGGATTTAGTTGGTGAAAAATTAAATTTGGAAGCCTGATTTGGGCTTAATTAAGAATGAAATTTTAAAGGACCAAATTTAATTTTTCCAAACTCAATCGGATGAAATCAAGGGTAAAATTGCAAGAACATCAAAGTTTAGAGGTTAATTAAGGGTCAAATTGAAGAAATCCCAGCCTAAGAACCTCTTTGCAAAAAGCATGCGTATCTAGGGACCAAATTCGACTAAAATTAAAGAAATTAGAAGTTTGAATGTCAATTGAGGATGAAATTGAAAATATTCAAGATCAAGGACCAAGTTGAAAAATAAGTTAAAATTATAGGGTCTTTTTAAAACTTCGCATGGGTAAAATAGAGTTAATTCTTAAAATAAAAATCCAATTAAGAACTCAATTAAACAAATTTGAAGATTGAGAGCTAGAATTAAAAAAAAGAAAGCTTAATGACCTAATTAAATCTAAAGTTGCCAAAACGACGCCATTTCATTTAAATGAAATGGCGTGTTTTGGTTTAAAATAATGTCATTTAGGTCAACATAAAGGAAAAAAATAAAAGCCAAACAACACATCATCTGGCACTATTCATCATTTTTTCAAAAAGAAATCGAGAGAGCTGCCTTTAATACCATTTTTCATGCATTTGTCCTCTCTCAAACCCTCACTAAACAAGACAAAAAACACACCAACTTTACCCCTGACATTGTATTACCTCTTCAGCCTTGCCCTCACTAGTTTACAAACCTATAGGTGCTGCTATAAGTGGCTAAAACCCTTGACGTAGCCAACTTTAACAACCTAGTTTTGACAATATGAAGTTGTTGGCTTATGGTCAATGGTTGAGATCTTTTTTATACAAATCAAGGGCCAGGATTCAAGGTTGGAAGGGACCTTAAGCACCTTATTCACCCCCTATAAATAAGGGTGAAGCTTATGTGAAGATAAGGAAGAAAAAACTAAAAAAAAAAAAAAGAGGAAAAAAAAAGAACCAAGAGAAAACCAACTTGAAACACTTGTTATAATAACTTGAGTATTAGGTAAAATAAAGATAAATCTATTCCACATTAGAAATGAAATAGGTTTTGTTGTACTTTATAAAGTGAAAGATATCAAGTCAATAGATTTAGATGTTGGAGGAAAGATTTTGAGAGAAAACCAAAATTTAGATATTATATATATGATGACACTTGGCACTTTGACATTATAAAAAATAAGCAATTTTTATTTTCATAATTAGTTTAATTTAATTAATTAATTAATTATGCATAATACCTCCTACCAATTTATTCTTTTAATTTGACTAAAAAGTTGTATTTTTGAATTTTATAAACATATTTGTCTGTAGAGTTATGTCTTTTAAATTCTACAGATACATTGGTCAGAAAAGGGTATTATTTTCCTTATAAATATCATTTTGACATTGACATAAATCAATTAGAAAACAATCTTCTTATCTTCCTATTTTTTCTTTGCAAACTCTCTGTTTACATTCATCAGAAACAAAATAGAAATTATTGAGAAACTTATAGAAGTTGTTATTTATAAGTTTTAAGGCTTTATTGTATCCAGAAGGCCTATTGCTTTAACCTTGTAACAAATACAACATGTTCAATTAATACCTTAAAGATATTGTTCTTCACTCCTCAAAGCCTTCATACTATATTATTCCCCGAATAAATTTAAGGTGTTAATCTACAATGGAGTCCAAAACTATGGTGAATCAAGAGTTTGTGAAGCTTGATTATTTTGATGGAACAAATTTTGTTTGTTAAAAAGATAAGAAGATGTTCATGTTGACTGCTTTAAAGATCTTTTACATCTTTGATTTGACTTTGTTTGAAATTCATGCATCTACACTTGAAGATAATGATCAGTTGAAGGCAAAGTGTAAAAAATAAGATAAAAATGAATTGTTGTGCAAAGGCTATGTGACGGAATGTTCAAACTCGGAGTTAATGTGTTTGTTTATATGATTGAGATATATTTTATCTTTATGGCATGATTGTTTGACACATGTTAGTTTTAGATTATTAAAATAAATGGCTAAACATAATTTAATTTCTTATAAAATTAAAGATAAAAAAAACACGTGGAAATTTTCATTGAAGCAAATATGATTAGAAAGGCTTTTTTTTCTAAAGTTGAAAGAAATAGAAATTTATTAGAACTTGTGAATTCTAATATATGTGAATTGAATAACATCTTAACTAGAGAAGTAAATAAATATTTTATAACTTTTATTGATTACTATCTAAAGTATATTTATGTTTATTTAATAAAACATAAAGATCAAACTTTTTTAAATATTCAAGAATTATAAATTAGAAGTTGAAAACCAAAAGGGGAAGAAAAATAAAATTATAAGGAGTGGCAAAGGTGGTGAGTTCCATGGAATTTTCTTCATATTATGAAGAAAATGTAATCATACATCAAACTAGTGCTTTATATACACCCCAATAAAAAGACTTGGCAGAAAGAAAGAATAAAACACTTGTTGATATGCTTAACTTTATGTTAGTGAATATCAAGTTACTTACTAGTTTGGTTGTGAGGAAGGGGGGTGCGCTTTACACATTACTTGTTATATACATAATAGAATCTTTTCTAGAAAAGTTAAAGTTTTTCCAAACAAATTATGGAAGAAAAGAAAAATCAAACTTAAAGTATTTTAGAATTTGGGGTTGCCTTGCCCTTTGTAAAGTTTCAGATCCTAAAGATATGGAATTGGGACCTGGAGCTTTAAAGGAAAAATTTGTTGGCCATGCTAAAAATTCAAAAGCATATATAATGTTGGACTCGAGTTCTAATGTGATTATAGAATCTAGAGATGTTGAGTTTATTGAAAAATAAATTTTAAATTGATTCTAATTTAATTAGTGAACAAATCAATAATTTTAAAATTGAAATAGAGTCAACAAATAATACAAGTTTTGATCCAAGTTCTAGAAGTAAAAGAATTCAAATTGATCATCATATTGAACTTAGAATAAGTCAACTTGTTAGAAAAGAAAAGAATTTACACCCGAATTATATCTTATAATCTATATTTTTTTAGTTGAAGGTAACTAAATCGATGTGCTTAATAAGATACCAATCTTATTAATACTAGAAGATGACCCTAAAACATACAAAGAGACAATGATATCTTGAGATGTTGGTTTTTAGAAATAGGCAATTAATGATAGATTGATTCATTATTATATAACAATACTTGGACTATTATTGATTTACCTTCAGGTTTCAAGGTAGTTGGATATAAATAGGTTTTCAAAAGAAAATATAATGGTGATGGATCAATTCAAACTATTAGAGCAAGGTTAGTAGTTAAAGGCTTTAGACAAAAGAAAAGAATAAACTATTTTGATACATATGCTTTTATGGCTCGTATAACATATATAAGAGTACCTTTTGGCTTTATCATTAATCTATAACTTGTATATACATCAAATGGATGTTAAGACAACTTTCCTCAATTGTGAATTAGATGAGGAGGTATATATGAAACAACTAAAGGGCTTTGTTCTACCAGGAAATGAACATAAAGTTTTTAAATTGATTAAATCTATGTATAGATTGAAACAAAACACCTAAGTATTGGCATGATACATTTGATTATGTGATTCTAGAATATGGTTTTAAATATAATAGTGCTGATAGATGTATTTATTCTAGATTTACAAATGATTTTAGTGTGATAATATATTTTTATGTGGATGACATTCTTATTATTATGAATTTATGAGTGTTGTTAATGATACGAAGAAATATATAACCTAAAAGTTCAAAATGAAGGACTTAAATAACGTATATATTATTTTGGGTATCAAAGTAAGAAAACATAGTTAAGGGTTGCACTCTTTGTCAATCTTAGTATATTGAGAAAGTCTTAAATAAATTTAATCATTTGAATATAAAAAATTCAAATACTCCATTTGATGTTTCCTTTAAATGGACAGAAAATACGGGTAGATCAATTGCTCATATTGAATATGTTAGTGCAATTGACAACTTAATATATGTCATGGATTATACTATACCAAATATTGCTTTCACAATATGCAAATTATCTAGATACACAAGTAAGTTTAGTATAGATCATTGAAAACCAATTACAAGAGTACTTGGTTACTTGAAAAGGACTATGCATTTTGGGTTATTTTATAATAATTTTCCAGTTGTACTCCAAGGTTATATTGATGCTAGTTGGATAACTAATGCAAGTGATAATTACTCAACCTTTAGATGGGTATTTATTTTTATTAGTGGTGTTGTTTCCTGAGCTTCAAAGAAATAAACATGTATAACTCATTCTACAATGGAATCCAAGTTCATAGCTCTAACAGCAGCAGGAAAGGAGATAAAATAGAATTAAATAAGTTGGTATTATTTAATTAGGTGATAATAGAAAATGCAATGATAGTAAATGGATCAAATAAAAAAAGATTTTCATAAGGACTAGAAAAAAAAGCATAAACAAAACGAAAAAAAAAAAAACAACAGAACCTCGTTCAAAGCGAATCCAATGTGGAAGTTCAAGATTGAAAACAAAAAAGACGTCTCGAATCAACCAAAGATAGTGTGCACGAAGTGGATGTTGAGGCACATTGATTGCCATTGTGAAATGCATCTTTTGGCCATTGTAGGATGTTGCACACTTCGCTAGAGCACCACGTCCTCCCTGGCTCTTTGGCACGTGTAATGCACGTGCTAACCATTTTAAACTTGCCCATTAACTTTAGCCCCCTTTATTTGTTTCATTATCAAATTTGATCTTTTAATTCTTAATTGTTATAAATCAAAATAATTTAAATATATGAACATCAGAATTCTTCCTTAATATTGAGACCATTATTTCCCAACAAAAATAATAAATTATCAAGTAAATTGAAAAATAAATAAATAATAAAAACACGAAATGACCAAATTAAAAGAAAAAAGAACATTAACCGAAATTAAAAAAAATAAAAATATTTGCCATGCCCGGACAAACTAGTCCTTAATTGAACAAAATTACAGGTGTTCAAAAGTTTAATTACTATAAACTAATAAAATTATTATTTGTTTATAAATAATCAAATTCGATTCTCAAACCTTTAATTACTATAAACTAATAAAATTATATTTTATTTTACAAAACCAAGCTATAAAATATTTTCTTGATATCTCAAAATTCTTGTTCATAAACATACAAAACAACCTAGAAAACCTAAACCAATATTATTGCAATGCCAAACACTTATATATAAAAAAGTAAATTGAAGGAATGAGGAATAATTTTACTAGAATAATTAGTTGTTTTTTGTAACTGTAATTGTCAAGCAACTTTGAAATCACCAAAGAAAAGGACCAAGCATAATCCCCAACAGTTTGTATAAAAAAAGAAGAAGAAGGAAATGATATATCCTTTTACCTTATTTAACAACTTAATTTATTGTGTTAAAATGGTTCTTTAATATGGTATTAGAGTCTTGATGACCAAATGATCACGAGTTCGAATATCATCATTCTCATTTGATTGATAAAAATTAAATACAAGATAAAATGAGTCTGTGCAAGTTTTAAATTTAAAGAGCCCCTCACTTCACCTAACAGCTTAAGTTATTAGATTGAGATGATTCTTTGACATATATCCAATAATTAATTATTAATAAAAGGTTTGATATTTAAAGACTCAAAGAAAATGAAGATTAAAAAAAAATCATGTTGTGAAATTCTTTTTCCATGTTTCATGTGTTATTTTATAAAATATTTTTGATTATTATGCTGTTTAAAATTAAGCTCCTAAATTTCTTGTTTAAGCATTTGGGGTTATGGATCGTTCAATATAATTTTTTAAAAAAATTTAATTTTTAATAATTTTAATATATAAAAATAAAAAAATTTTTTAAAAAATAAAAATATTTTTTTTAATATATTTTTAAATAAAAAAAATAATTTAAAAAAACAACATCATCACTCTCACAATCCGTAACAATGAAAACACAACATCGAGCGCGCGGGAAAAAAGTGGGCATTATATCAAAGCCCAGCAAAATATGGCGGGCAACGTTCAAAAGAGAAAAAACAGAAAAGGAAAAGGAAAAGAAAATAAAAAATCCCCTGGCATTAGATTAGATTAGAGGTTAGATTCGTTTGTTTTACAGTACATGCCCATTTCCAAACAAATACAATCCTGCTCTAGAGGCTGCAACAAAGCCCCTTTCCCTCCATTTCTCTCTCTCTATATCAACAAAACCCCCAAATCCTCAAAAACCCTAAAATCAACTCACTTAATCATCGTAATTTAGCATGGACAGATCAGCTGATGGAGACGGGCCAGTGGCGGCCGCAGCTGAAGAGATCCCGCAGCCGGAGCGGACGAGTGTTCGCCGGAGACTTGTACAGTCCACGTTGTTCCCTCATAAATCACCAGAAAATAGCGAACTAAAGCTCGATAAAAAATGTATTGGCGAGGATGACGATTATCAAGCCAAGGAGTATTGTGGGAGTCAAAATAAGAAGAAGAGAACGCGTAAGGGAAAGACAACTCCACAAACCAAAATTAAAACTGGCTGTAATTTAGATACGGTATGCATTGCTTAAATCTTTGTTAATATGATTGGTTAGTGTGAGAATTATTCAATATTTCAGCTTAGTTTTTATACCATCAGTTTGTTGCATTTTTTTTTATACCGAGTTCTTTTGTCAAACAGTCTAAGCTGTTACCGCACAAATCACCGGAGACGGAATTCAGCTGTGATCAGAAACGCGGTAAAGAATGTAATGCTGTCTGTGGGGATGGCGAAAGTGAAGGGGAAGAATACTGTGGGAGTCAGAAGAAGGACACACGGAAAGGAAAGGCAACTCCACAAAGTATAACTCCTAAAAAGGTACAATTAAAATTAGCCGTGTATAAGCATGAAGTGGTTAAGTTTTTGGTGATTTGACTGGCTTAGTGTGCGAATCATTTTGATTTTTGTAGTCAATTTATGTGCTCCATTTATTTGTTTTATTCAACAGTCAAGGGAGAAGTCACTTATGAATGGTACACCTAAAAAGAATGGCTCCAGTAATGGAAAAGGTATTGGTAATATGAAAGAGAACAAGGATGCATCACCACCAATCCCTAATTTGAGGTTAGAGGCCAAGATGACAGCCGAGGTTAGTTATCTTGCTACCATGAATTCTAGAAAAAAAAAAGTGTTTATATATATATATATATAAATTTTATGCACTTTCTCCATGAGGGTTTAGTTAAACTCCTTTTGATATCTGCTGAAGTGAATCGGTGTGTAACACTATTAACTTCTATTGTGTTTTATCAGGAAAATTCACGATTGTTTGCTGGGAAGCAAATACACCCCTTTTTCACATCATGGAAAGTGAGTAAGAGATGTAACAAGACAACTGAATCAGAAAGTAACTATTGCTCGGCCAAGATAAAAGATAAAAACATCGATATTGGTCCTATTCACGTCTTTGAAAGGGATCAGGTATGCATCATCCATTGGCCATGCATCCTTGTAGGGTAGAGCTATATGGCTATGTTGAATTTTAACTGCAGGACCCAAGTAAGGACGAAAATGATAAACATATTGGGATTTAGGGATATTGTTTGTGCGTGTATCAAAGTTTTGCAGGGGCTTGCTATAGTTTATCTATCTATGGATGTCCATAAAACATCAAATCTTAATTTTTTTATTTTTTCAAAATCCCCTCTCTCATCGCAAGCAACACATCCAGCTCTGACCTTGTGTGAATTACTGAACATTAAAATCAGCTTTCAAATCACTCTTGTTCCATCAATGGTGTTCAAAGCTAGCATTTGTTTTTACTTTTAACTCACATCAACTGAAACTTGAAGATTACTATGTAGCATGATGCAAGGCCTCTTGATTGGAGTGATTGGAAAGTTTGTGAGGAACCATTTGCCAATAGCAGTTGTAGTCTAGAAGGCCCCGTCTCATCAAACTTTGTAGGCTTCATTGGATCGCTAGACATAAATGACTTCCCCTGTGCGTCACATCCTCCCAGTACATCACTTCTTCAAGATAATGCATCTTTGGATCGATGCCTTTGTCGACAAGAATTTGTGTGCGAGGCACCGGCAATATTCTCTTCCACATCATCTGATGCGCAGGTGGGATGCTGTCAGTTTGTTAAGGATACAGAAACCATATGTAAAGCAACACCTGTTAAGTATCTTGTATCTTTATTTGTCCCCCCCCCCTCCCTTTTTTCACTTTTTTTTTTAGTTTCATTTGGGAAGAAATTGCTATCACTGTAATTCAGATTGTTATGCAACTCTGCATCTCACATTCCTATTTTTGAGATTATAAATGTGTTCCTTGCAGGACTGTAAGGTTGTTGAAGTTGGTTTCTTTTCTGGCTGTACAAGAAAATCAGATGCCAAGCAGCAAAGTGACCTTCTCCAAGAAAGGTTCGGATCATCATTGGCAATCCTATTTGCATGTGAATTGATGACTTCTGTAACTTTAGCTACAGTTTGTTCAGTGTGTACTACTGTTATAAACATAGTCCTTGAATTGCAGAGTAACATCTTTGGTAAGGCTTTTGAACTGATTCATGCTGATGCTTGTAGTTGTAGCTTCAAGGGATCAGTTCTTTCAGCTGCATCATATGTATAAGCATTCCTGTTCTTGTTTGCTGATTCAGATTTTTATGGCTGAAAGGAGCACTGGAAAGGTTTTTAATGAATGGATAGTTTTACAAATGCTGGAAGTCTGATTACATGAATTGTGATAACCATAAGCAAACTACATTAAATGCAAAATACCAACTGCCAAGTACCCACCTTTTTTAGTGATAAGCAACCATTCCACTTCTACTTTATTATATACGAGATATAATTTCCCTTCATCATCAGTATTTAGGGTTAAATTGCAGAACATATTGTTGGTCAAGCTGGTTTATGAATCTAGTGATGATAATATCATAGCTGTCATATTCGATACTTGCTGCTAACATTGCGTAGCCCCAAACATGTTGGCTGTCTTATCATAAAGTAGTTTTGACCTTGTTGCATAGATGCTAGTTTTTTGCTGCTGCTTTTATCTGACTAGTTTCAGATAGTTAGTACATTTAGAGAGGTAACGTCCTTTTCATTATATTGCTGATATTGTAGGACTGACTCATCATACCTTAGTTGCACTAATCAGCTTGAGGATAGATTGTGGATGGATAAGTACCAGCCAAAGAATGCCACTGAGGTCAGACGTTTTTATTCTACTTCTATCTTCTTGCTAGTCTTTGTTACGGGATTTTTTTTTCCCTTTCTGTAATACTTCTTCCAAAAATTCTGCAGGTATGTGGAAATGATGAATCAGTGAAACTTTTGAGTGAGTGGCTTTGTTCTTGGAAACAAAGAGGTCATCAAGCCAGCACAGATACCTTCAGTGGTGATGTATGTGATAGACAAGATGCTGATTATACCTGTTCTCAAAGTGACTCTGATTCAGAAAATAATAATGAAGGGGCCAGCCTTAAGAATGTTCTTTTGATCACTGGACCGACTGGGGTATGAATCAATTCCCTCTCAATACCTCATGGATTCCTACTGCTTGTTTTTTTTTAGGTGCCTGTGGAAAGAAATTAGCTGTGGAATTCCATATGAAAGTTCCTCTTGGTTGCAATTCATTAAGGAGGAAATAAAAAGTTCTGTTTCATTTTGTTTGTTCTCCAAAAAAAAAGGGAAGGTTTCTAGGATTCTCGGTCAAATGCTTTTGTCAGCATGCTATACAGTTATTCATTAGCTCCTTGGATTCTTTACTGGAATTGTTTTTAGTTTGCTTCAGGTCAGGGTAAGATTTCAGCCCTACCACTGTTCTGTGGAATCATTCTGATAATTCTGTTCATATTATGGATTGTTTTCTCTTTTATGTTTTACAATTTGGGTATGGCCTATTCTTGGTCACATTCCACTTTAGAGGATGCTAATGTGTTGTTATTGGAGTTTTTGATGGAGTTTCTTTTCAATACTAAACAATGAACTGTTATACTGTATAAGAATGTCCATAATGTAATGTGTGTTAGTATTAGTTTAATGCAAATTTTAGTTCCATCCCAGTAGTTAAACGCATGGCCTTTAATTGCAGAGTGGGAAGTCTGCTGCTATCTATGCTTGTGCGAAGGAAGAAGGATTCAAAGTTCTGGAGGTGCTGCTTAAACACTAATTTTCAGAACTGAATTACAGTTTTCTGCGCATCATTTTCATGGACTATCTTAGATGCCATGATAAACATTGCATCCTTCCAATTTTTTTAATGACTGCACATGGTTTTTCATCCTTAGAGTGGATAGCATAACAGGAACGCTGTAGCCTGTAAAGTGAAAACTAAATGTTTTGTCATATCATCATCCTCAGGTCAATGCATCAGAGTGTCGAAATGGAGCTGTGGTGAAGCAAAGATTTGGAGAGGCATTAGAATCACATTCCCTCGAATGGTTTGTCAATATTCAGCAGCAATGCACATATTTCCTTTAACTTCTTTTACAACACACAGCAGTTAAAACCTAAACTAGTCAACCATTGAGAATATAATCCTCTATTCTACAATATACAGTGTATTTCTTCCAGGTCACAGGAAATTCATGTGGAACCACAGAGCAACAAAATTGCAAAATTTCCCTCAGCCCTTCCTGATGGTAAATTGACACCAGATTCTGACAGCAAGATTATTGAGGTGATACCAATATTGAATAAGGATGATTCTCTTGGAGCCACTACTAAGTGTGCTTCCAAGGAGAGTACAATTGCCTGTGGTCGAGGACAACTTAGACACTTGATTCTTTTTGAAGATGTGGATATTACTTTCACCGAAGATCGTGGCTTTGTCTCTGCAATACAACAAATAGCTGAAAAAGCGAAAGGGCCTGTGATACTGACCAGCAATAGTAGGGTTTGCTTGTTAAAATTGTTTTTTGTTGCTTGACATGTCATTTGTTTTGGTAGTTTTTTTCCTAGTGTCACTAACTTGTGATTGTGGTGATTGCCAGGTGAAAATCCCGTTCTTCCTACCAGTCTGGACAGGCTAGAAGTTTCTTTTATGATGCCATCAGAGAAGGAGCTTCTTCAGCAAGCATATATGGTATGTGCTTCCTGTTTATGTGCTTTCCTATGCTGTTAATCTTGTATCCAGCTTAAATTGGTGTTTTTATTGACTTGTAGGTTTGTTCTGCTGAGAAGGTCAACATTCAACCTCATCTACTAGAGCAAGTAGTTGAATATTGTCAAGGAGATATCAGAAAAACCTTTATGCATCTTCAGTTCTGGTTTCAGGGCAAACAAATTAGAAAACTGCTTCCAGGTAGAGAAGCACCAAGACTGTTTGGCCCGCTCAAGTTTGATCCTGAGGCTGGGCATCGAGTATTGCCAAAGATGATGCCATGGAATTTCCCTTCTCATTTATCTGAGCTAGTTGAAAAGGAGATCACAAATTCATTGTCTACGATGGAAGAAGCAAATTCTGTTTCCATGGAGGTCATAGAAGAAGATTTTGAAGATAAAGAAATGCAAAATAACTTGAAGATTCATAATTATGGAAAATACAGTATCGAGGCCAAGAAAGAAGCAATGTTAAACCAGAATTGCTCTGATCATGATTGTGATCTCTTCGAAATCCCTTTTGATGCAGTATATGATGTTTTTGATTCCTCAGGAACTCTGGTATCATTCTCTCAGAGAAAAAGTAGAAGGAAACTCAATGTAGTAATGTCTTCGGATTCTGAAGATGAGTTGGTCAATGACAGAGTTCCCTTAATTGGAGACAGGGATACTAACAGTGAATTCACCCTTGAAGCTGATGGTGCATTTCCCTCTCACTGTACAAGCACGCAAAACTGCTTAAGTCCATCAACTGACCTGCAACTTTGTTCTGGAGTGGAGAAACTAGATGAAAATTGTAGTCAATGTCCAGATATAGCAATTGATTTGCATGTAAAAGAGACATCCATATCAGTTGATGTATCATGTGTGCCAGAATCAACATTTGTTCCAGAAACTCTAATTAATGGTGGAACAGAGGTGTCATTTAGCAGGGTGTATTGCACTTCAGTGGCTGACACTTTGGAAGAAGTTTCAGTGAGCAACGAGTTCAGTCAAAACCTATGTCCAGTTGAAACTGAAAATCTTGACAAATTTGTGCCCATATTACAACATAATTATGATATGTTGGGAAGCACTTGTGATGTAATTGCAGAATCATCTCATGAAGAGGTGGAAGATTCTCAAAATGAACTTGCTGAAGCTATTACAAGAGAATATCAAGTATTGGATGAATGTAGCCGCATGGATTTCAATAAGAAACCCAAGCCAGCGGAGAAATTTCAATCCTGTATGATGACTGATTTAGTACGAGAGTCTTGGAGAAAACTTCGTGATCGTCACATAGATCTAAGACATTTTGTCACCTCAGAAGTCAAAGATGCTACTGGGATAATAGAACTTGCTTATGGTATGAGCAATCTGATTTCAGAAGCTGAACTATTGCTTTCAAAGCACCAAACTTTGGTTAGTATGAACTAACAATTAAAACTTTTTCCTTTTGTATTATCCTCAGCTAGTTGGTTCATATTGGTACATTTTTTGCAGGATTCCTCTGATGTGGTGGACACGTTCAGCTGGTCTGATGAGCATTTGCAGATGTCATCAACAATAGCTCGGCAAGGATTTTGCTTCTATGCCAAAGAACTTGCTAATGCCGGGTTAAAAATGGGTTTGGAGTCCAAAGTAGATTTCACCTGGGAGATGCTGTCTACTGCTAGTATGATGGAATTTGGTAACTTGGTTAGACAGAATTTGAGTAGTAAGAGCTCACATTCTGGGATGAGTACTGAGATGAGCCTACCAGAAAATGGAACATCGTCAAATAGGTATAGAGCTCAACTCAACTCTACTCATGCTCATACTGTTAGATCATTTGCGGACTGGCTTGAATATTTCCACATTTGAATTACAGATCAAAAATGACATTTAATGTAAAGTCACTGCCATGCAAGGAATCTTAAAAATCACTCCATATTGTGTGCACGTGGCAAAGGTTTCATGCCATTGCCATGTTCTTTTAAATTTCTGGATTAAAATGGTATTTGTAAAGAGACATAGCAAAGCTAGGTATGTATACCTAATTGCCTGTATAATATGTGAAACTAATGGCATATAGGTTATCAAATGTCTAGCCAAGCAGGGCAAATTTATGCATTGCTTTTCCAAGGCCTGTTCCTTTATTTTAGTTTTTCCTTTGATTGAAAGCATACATTATCCTCTCTTTTCCAAATTCCCTGTCCCTCAAAAGAAAAAACAAAAGAAAAGAATTAATTATAATGAACTGTCCACGTTATATGCCAAATCAAAACTTGCCATGCTTTGGCACGGTCAATTGCATGCAATTTCTCTTGCTTTGTGAACCAAACTTAATATCTGTGTTAGCTGCAGCGTTTTTCTCTTAACCCAATTCTCTTTGATTTTCTTCAAGCAGTGAAATGAAGTCAAGCCTTTGTGATATAATCGAGTCCATAGTCCCTTCACGAGCATACATGACAATGAAAGGTGATGCATTCTATGAATATCAATCTTCGCTGTGCCACATGGCAAGATCAGAAGCTTCTCGATCACCAGCAAACATTGGCAAGGCAAAAGGACGGAGGTATGTGCCTGTGATGCGAGAATTACTGAAACCCTCCTAATACCAGTAATTTTTCCCTGTCATCACCACAAGGTTAATTTAGTTACAATTTATTATAATGTAGGGCACGGGCTTCTCGAAACTACTTGAGCAATGGTTCACTAATGCTGTCTCCGGAAGAAATTTCATTGCTGGGTCAGTCTAACATCTATTCAAAGATTCCGTCCCAATCAATGGACGCCACAGATAGAACTATTTAACCTTTTTGTCGAGGAACTAACTCAATAGACAGTTGACTCTTCACTAGCTCTAGTGTTAGCCATGACTCAATGCAGCTGCTACAAGAATTGGTTACTTTCGCGAAATCACAGGAACAAATAGAGTGGATGCTGATTTTACTTGTATCGATGGCACGGCTGAAGATTAGGCATGCCAGTGACACCTTAGGGCGACGTCTGATTTGGTCATTATGGTTATCTTCTTGACCTTTAATTTGGATGCATGATTCGTTGTTGTTGTAAAGCTAATTGTGATTCCCTTTTGATTTTATATTTAAATAAGGCAATTTATAGAGGAAGATCGAAGAAAAGTACTAAGTGGAAGGAGAAACAGATGCGATTTTATATTTAATTTTGCAATTTGCCAGGGGTTGAGAAGATCATCAAACTCAAAAAGCTTCGCTAATCCCCGTCGGAAAGGCCCTGGGATGGGGCTCCTTCAAGTACTCCACGTGCCCTAAAAGTAGCGAGCAGAAAGGAAGAAGGCACCGGCCACGGTAGGGTTATGTCATGATAATGTCGTATTCTGCCTCTATTCACGAGACTGAAGAAAAAGTGCTGCTGAATGCTAATTCGTCTGTATTATCACATCTCTATCCCCCGCCCACGCTTGCGATTTTGAAGACCCATCTACGTCTACAGTTATTAAATTCGAAAAACCTGATGAGGTTGGTAACTGGGCTGATCTAAAAGATTAAAATAAGTAAAAATTTAGTAAAATTTAGCTTCACCCGTGACCTGAACATCTGTGAAAAATTTGATTGAAATCTATTTTATTTTTTAAATATTTTTTTTTAATAAGAGATTTTTTTTATATAATTTTTAGTTTGGTTATTAATTTTTTTAAAATTTTATTTTATAAATATTAAAAAAATATTTTATTTTTTTAATGTGGAAATTTAAAGTATTTTAATATATATAAATTAAAAAAAATTATTTTTTTAATGTGAAGATTTTAAACTTTTGGTATATATATTCTATGTTCATAATAAAAAAAATTATATTTTTTTAATATGAAATAAAAAAAATTGTATTTAAATAATTTAACTTAAAAAAGATAACAAACTAACATAATATCTTTTTAATGTGGATAAAATTTTTTTTGAAATAATTTTTAAAACTTTGTTATTTATAATTAATATTTACATAAATTATTTTAAAATTTTTTTTATATAAAATATTAAAATTTTAAATATATTTTTAAAAAATTTTTCAGGTTGGGATCAACTTATATAACTTGAGTCTCAGCTTCTTCACCAGGTTAACCCCGGGTGAGGTCTGATAAATATATCTCCGTCAGGGATTGGGTTTGGGCCGTATATTTTGGATTGAAATTCTTCAGATGCACAAATTCCCATAAAATGGAATATACAGCGAAAAGGCAGGAGATACCGTGAGCGTGTAAGTTTTCTTGCTTGCAAAACCTTGTCAATCAACTGCAGCACACACAGTATAATAAGGGAGTGGCAGTACACGTTATGATGATAGTTTTTAAAGATTTAAAATTTAGTCCTTAAATATTATGAGATTGCTTTTTATAGTTTATTTGGTCACTGTTCAAGAATCCATTTAAAAATGATCATCATTTTGTCAAAGCCTATTCATGGTTTGTTGGACCGAGGACATAAATATTAAATAACGTTATTGAGTTCCTATTATGTTTTAAAAGTATTTTTTAAAAGAATTAAAATTTATTTAATTTTAAATTAATATATTTTTTATATTTTAAAATTAATTTGATGTGCTAATATTAAAAATAATTTTTTTAAAAAATATTATTTTAATATATTTTAAAAAACAATTACTACTACACTCTCAAACAAACTTTAATTAATGCTATGATTTACTAACCTCTTTTATTGACCTCATTTTAAATTCAATTTTGCAATTAATACACACGCACCTCGAAGGGTGATTTAATGTCGCAACACCCAATTCACTATTAAATACAGTAGTGTAGTTATAATTTTTTTTTTTAAATAAACCAGTTGGTTAATTTTATCTTTTTACAAGTCTTCTTGGTCATTAGAAATTTAACTGGAGATATAATTGTTTTTTATATTTTTAGTGTAATAAATTATATAATTACCCTTTATGCTAGATTTTTTAAAAACTTACAAAGAGGAGTGTTTTGTCTTTTCATTAAATGACTTGTTAAGGCCTTAGATATAAAAATTAATCAAACAACGAGCCCATTTTTATGTTAATTAATCAAACAAGAGCCACCGAGAGCAATTTTATCTTTTAATGTGAAAAGTTATTGGCGCGTACGGGAGGCACTCTTATATTTTGGGAGGCACGTGTGATATCTTCCAATGATAAATTTACACAATGTCCTTAGATGGGCTGCCACGTTATTTTTATAATGGTGCGGCACTGTTGGGGAGGTGAAGCATTTTATCACCTATGGACTTTTTTTTCTTCTTCACTCCTTATTTTTTTATTTTTTTTTTGGTTATTTTATAAAAAAATTATTTATTTTTAATTTTTTAATTATGATTTTTTTGTTTTGAATTTTTCTATGCAATTTTTTTTCCGGCCTTATAGTAGTGATTTAAAAAAAAAAACACAATTACAACATGTAAACATTAAAAAAAAAAAAAAAACAGCTCAGCGTAGTAAAATATGTATGTATGTATTTTTATATATCAAAGGTATACTTAATTGTATACAATAGAAAGTCGAAAACATTAGACACCTGTCCTGTAAATGGGTTCGGATAAAAGATAGATAGAAAGGGCTGTGGTGGTAATTTCAGAGAAAGAAGCAGGAATCAGCGAATTGGGCGGGAGCAATAATTTGGAAGTACGATCTTTTTGGCTTTTTGGTATTTATTTATTTTTGTTTATTCACTACTGCTGTGCTGATGATTAATTCTTTGTATTTTTTATCATTATTTTTTTATAAAAAGAAGGGAATTCATTATAGGCTGTCTTCGGGTCAGGATTCTTTAAGGACTGACTTTTCTGACGACACTGACGTCTTGAATGAGAAGAAGGTAAGGAAAGGCAGAGGTAAGCACAGAGCACTTCTTTGCTGAAAGTTGCAACCATTAAATTTGATGGTGTGTATTTACTATGACGCCCCTTCCCAGCCTCAACAGCCACCGGTTCACTGCCACCATTGCCAGGTGTGGATTGCACTTTAAAATCCTCCTGCATTGCTACAGTTATCAGGGGTAGCTTTTCTTTTTTTATTATTTATTTTTTTACCATGAGTGTCTAAGTCATTTTACATTTACATCAATTAATCTTTTAAAACCTTAAAAATTAATAATTAGATAAGCTTTTAATAATTTTAAAATTTATAATATTTAATCTAGTAACTATTAAAAAATAAGTCTAAGATTTAATTAATTCAATCAGACATCTCACAATTAAAATAGCTTAGATGCGATGTAAGTTGTGTTATATATAGAAATATTTTCCCCAAGCATGTCCATAAAATAGTTTTAAAAGCCTCAAGACACTTTTAATCTTTTTTATATATATAGTTTTTTTTAAAGGATTTTCAAAAACAAAACCCTTAAAAATTTTACCAAACAGTTTTGAAATTGGCTTCCAGACCTAAATTTGGTGGTATTCATTAAATGTTGTTAGATAAAAATAAATTTAAAATAATTTTTTAATATGTGAAACAAAGATTTGATTTTCCAGTTATCTCTCCATAATAAGGTAAACAAATAGTTTGCTAATTGTATTGTTAATGCCTGTTTGGTGTTGCACTTCAACTTGTTTTTTTTATGAAAATTTAAGTTTTTTTTTTAATTTTAAAATAATATTTTTTAAAGTTTTTAAATTATTTTGATATATAAATATCAAAAATAAATTTTTTAAATAATAATAATAATAATAATAATACCAGCCTATCATCCTTTTAAAATAGAGATGATCATTTTCGGTTCGGTTTTTATAAAAAATAATAACTAAACCAAATTTTTTTTTAAAAAAAAAACCAAAATGAAACAGAAATCAGTTCAAACCGACCAGTTTCGATTTCGGTTCAGTTTTTTTTAAAAAAACCAATTCAGACTGATTTGACTTAATTTTTTCGTTTTAGCTCGTTTTTTTTTTTCCGATTTGGGTTTATTTTGATTTTTTCAGTTTCAGGTTTAAAAACTGAAACCGAACCGATTAGTTATTTTTAAAATTTTAATCTTTTTTTTTTCACAATTTAGTTTTTCTTTTTTTTTTAAAATTTTCTGAATTTAATTTATTTTTCAGTTTTTTTATTCACTTCTATTTTAAACCAACTAGTACGACAACACCCGAGTGTTTTTTTTTTTATCCGACCAAGCGTCGGTAAACTATCTAGCTTCACGCTATTTTAGTTAGAAACTACAGAAAAAGATCTTTTTGCGCTTCTCAAAGTTTTTTTTGTTTTTTTTTTCATGATCATGGGCTCATGGCGTTGATTCTACGAATCATCAATCCACGTGTCTGTCACTATCGATCAGAAATCTAATCATCAATGATCTTGACATGGCAATCCAAAATAAAAGAAGATCACATCTTGCTCTCACAATCTTCGAAACTGCCAGCATAAATTTTCTGTGCGTAGCTGAGTTGCCTAGGCTTATTATTAGAAATTTGAAAGCAGGACAGGAACATTAGTAGTTGCAGGAAAATATATTAAATATATATATTTTTAAAATTTATTTTTAATATAAACACAATAAAACAATCTAAACATAATTTTTTTTTTTTAAAAAAAAATTAAATATTTTCAAAAATACTTTCTTTCTAACCGAGCGGCTGTACAACTTAGAGGAACTAGAAGGTGAAGTGAAATTCACTCCATGAAAATGACCCCTACCGCCCATATCATGTGCCCCTTGAGGGATGAAAAAATACCTAACATACGATAAAGATACGGGTTTCATAGTAGTTTCGTACTATCATACAAGACAATGAACATGAGATCTGGAAAAAAAAATCGGTACAAAAGAATCTGATACAGAAACATAAAAAAATGGTGGTACAAGGAATCCTCTCTCATCATCAAACCCCTGACCAGAGCCTCTCTCTTATTCACAGTGACCCGTGACTCTTAATTTGTTGCCTGCGCAAAGAGATAGATATCATGATTTTGCATCATCACCAGCCAGCCCCACGAGACCTTCTCTAGCCTCAGCTCCAATCTCACCCGTCATTTTCTTTTCTTTGTCACATAACTTTTTATTTTTTTATAGTTTATATACTAGTATTGAAACCAATCTCACGGTCTCTTTGTAATGGCAGCCCTCCAACCAGTTTTTCCCATGGCTGTCTCTCTCTCCTTTTCCTTTGCTAGCTAGAGCCTATACTATTGTACTAGCATCACTATTCCTCTGTTGGTTTCTTCTGTTGTGACAGTGCTTGTATTTATCTAAAGTTGATTTCTCCTTATAAGAACTATCTCGCTTTGGTTAGGCTATAAAAGATGCCAAGTTCAGGTTCTTTCCTACGGCAGCTAAGTGGGAGGTCAGCATCTTGGAGGAGGAGTGCTAGCAACAGCAAGTATTGCACTGTTGAAGGTGGCTATAACTGTGAGAGAAGTTTGAAGCAAATGGAAGGGGCTTACATGTATGGTAATGACAATGCTGGTTTGGTTATGAGGAAAAGAGTGGTGGTGGTGGTGGATCAAACTTCACATTCCAAGCATGCAATGATGTGGGCATTGACTCATGTGGCTAACAAGGGTGATTTGCTCACTTTGCTTCACATTATCCCTCCTAGCGACATGGGCAGCGGTGAAAGAACATCTGATGCCTACTCTCCTTATCTTGCTAGTTCTCTTGGGTCACTTTGCAAGGCTAGCCGACCTGAGGTATGCTTTGTTTATGTTCAAGAAATCCCCCTCCCCTCTTTGCCATTTGTTGGGTCTAAAATTGAACTTGAGTTCTCTGCTGCATCACACAATTGTGATCTCTCTGTTTTTTTGTTTAGTTTTGTTTCTATTTGGCTCATCTCGTTTGCATTAGTGATAGATCCTGCCTAGTAAATTCCGCTCCTCCTCTCTTTCCTTTGAATGCTTGATCTTGAGTTCTCTGCTGCATCACAATTGTGATCTCTCTTTTTTTAGTTTTGTTTCTCGTTTGCATGAGTGACAGATCCCATGTTGTAAGAGAGTATCTTCTAGTTGTGTTCGATAGATCCTGCCTAGTAAACTCCGCTCCTCCTCTCTTTCCTTTGAATGCTTCTTGTGAGAGGGAATTCAGGTCCTTGTCACTTGGTTTAATTTACTTTTTAACTGCATGATATCCCTTCTTCAGCCTTGCATTGCACTCTCTTTCTCTTTCTTGGAGGGAGTAGGGGGGGCAATTTTAACTAGCTTGGTTTGTCTTTTCATCTGTCACTTTTACTTTCCAGAAAGGCACAGATGGATGTGGTGGGAGATTTTTCTGGCACTTTTTATCCTTATTTTCTCTTCTTTCCATTCATTTATTTATTTGGGAAAGAGAGATGTCACGATTCATGCCTTCGTTTTAAATCAGTCTTATGTTTGATCTGGGGCAATTTTCAGGTGGAAGTGGAAGCACTGGTGATTCAAGGACCCAAGCTGGGCACGGTAATGAGCCAGGTGAAGAAGCTAGAGGCTTCGGTGCTCGTCCTGGGTCAGAAAAGGCCCTCTACACTTATCAGCTGGTGGGTCCAACACTCCAACCTTCATATCTCTAAATTTTTTGGTCTCCGAATCTGTTTGATCCTTGACTTCTAACATCCACTGGTGAGATTTCTTGCAGCCTCTGTGGGACAAGCAGCAGCGAAGATTTTGTTCAACAGTGCATCAACAATGCAGAGTGCTTGACTGTCGGTGTAAGGAAGCAGAGCCAAGGCATGAGCGGGTACCTCATCACCACTAGAAGGCAGAAGGACTTCTGGCTCCTTGCTTAGGTTCATTTCAGAGGTTAATAACACTAGTTAGGTTAGATTCAATGTACTATTAGCGTCAAATCTCTCCGTAACCCCTTTAGCACTGACCAGTTCTTCCCCCTTTTCAATGTAATGCTATGAGAATCTCTCCACCCACGAAAGTAATTTTATTGTGGATAGCATTTAATGTTGCTCTATTTTATTTAACCCCCGAGATTGTTTGAGCTCGTCGATGCCCGTAAGGCGTCAATCTTGAAGGGCAAAACAAGCTATTCAAGCACTCCACACAAATCACCAGCTGTTATTGCTTGCAACTTGATGGCAAACGATTGTAGCTTCCTGATTTGTAAGGTGAGAAGTATTACAGGTGATGCAAATTCCGTCCCCGGCAACCAGTTTCATTACAGCATGCGATGGAGGTCAAGATAATGTGAAACTTTTCAGAGCTTGCCATTGTTGTGCTCTTGCATGGTGAGGCTATATGCAGATTGGGCAGTCATCAATTAACAGAGGAAAAGATACATAAAGGCTGATTTATCAAATATAAATAAATATTAGACCACTGGCCAAAAACTGAATGGTTTCTATTTCTCAGCGGGAAAAAGAACATATGTAAAATTTTGAGTGATCTAATGGAGGCTCACACGACAAAGTGAAGTTCTCATTCTTCTCTTCAATTCACCCCCTCCCTCCTGTGCCAACTGCGCAGAACCTCACTACCATGACCTCTCAATTAGACCTTGTCATCCAATTTGTCATTTACAAGGGGAAGTAATTCCATCCGACTCCTCGGAGTCCTGGGTGTTCGAGGAGTTCCTGGCGGTGGCTGCTGTTGGGAGAGCAAGTGCCTCACATACCCGTAGAATGTACACCCTACAAGTGTAATGGCACATCCAACAGCATTCATGACAGATATCGGGTTCCGGAATATCATCCAGGAAATTAGAACAGCAAATGCAACCTGTACACAATTAAGATTGGGGCACAGAGTATGCATATCAATACCATAGTTGCTTCCTGTTGCAAAACTGCAAGCTCAATGGAAGATCACGCAAAATAGTCTTTGGTGGAGAAGGATGCAACATAAATTCAAGTACACGTGAAAGCGAAAGAAACTGTCAATAAACTTGTAATGCATGCAACATCCAGGTGTGGTGTTGGATATTGATGAATACAACGAAAATGTGATTGCAAGATCAATTCTGTTGTAAAATTTTTTGAAGGTACTAAACAGCGTGCAGGTTCAAATCTTGAGACAGGTCATACTAGGTTAAGGGATGAAAAATTTTGGTCTCACCTTAAGATTTCCAGCAACATTAAATGTTACTGCAGTTGTGGAATGAATCACATAAAAGATGGAGAAGTTGAGACAAAAGGCCAGCAGCCCAGAGCTTAAAATGATGATGAGGGAAGACCAGACAGCTTCGTGGGTGTAAAACCAATTTATAACCCCGCTACCTTCAACCAAGATTGCTGGTAATCCCAAGATCATGGTTGCAAGAGGTGCCATGTAGTACACGGTGTTTATGCTAAGAAGGTACAGGAAAAATATATAAGAAAGGATCAGCCTGAATCTTGCAGAGATAAATCATGCAAACAATTTCACATGCAATCAAACCCACACATTGACAGTTTTCCGAAACAATTTTACAAACTTCAATTTTGCTTCATTATTTGCTAGGAATTAACAAGATCCTGGAATGTTTTGTAGTTGAGCATTAAGCTCCAGAACCAATCTAAGAGGATGCCCATCTTCAATTGTCTTAAACTGGTCAAAATGTGGAGTAGAGATGCCAAGCCACCAATGAACATAAATTCTTTTGGTATGATAAGGAGAGAAAGACCTTTTTCAACCTCCAACAAGTATTCAATTAGAAAAAAAAATCACACGGTGAGCTCCTCACCTGAAATCTGCAAATATGATACATGCCAGAAGTATATATGCTATAGCAAAGTTTTGTATACAAGTCTTGTGTGATTTAACCTGTAATAAACACAGGATGCCAATATATTGCAGGTAAAATGTAAGCCTAACTTGTATCACTTCCAAACAAAAGTATTGTACCCGTTCCAATTTCCATCACGTGTTCATAGCAAACATAAAGGGGAGCTCACAGTTAAAATGAGGCATGACATGTATAATCCCCATAACCCTTACAAATATTGGAAGTAGAGGAAACAGAAAGTTTTTAACTGAGAGTTCAATCAAAAACATGAAAGAAAAGAAATGGCTGATCTATTGCAATCCAATCTCTCATAAAGAAATGGACAGGTTGTGCCAGACTAGCAACACTGCAATTTCTACAGATTGGCATCATCTCTAAGCCTCATGAAAAATAGTCACCAAGTAAACATATACAAGACCGGTTTCACCTATAGAATCAGCAGCATGTTCTTTTGAGATCATTCAAGTCAGACACCATCACGGTGAAGTTTCCATGTTTCAAAGCATTTCACTGCTAGTATGCTATGTTGTAAATATAGGTATGCTACAACAGGAAACATACCATAATACAGATTTTAAAATTCAAATTTCAATGATACATGTATCACACATTACACAGGGAAATCCTGTAGTCAGCAATATAAAGTAACTGTTGATGCTTATCTTGCAGCTTCTCAAATAACTATTAAAGCCAGATGAAAGAGTTCCAATTAGAGGATTTCCAAGAAAATAAGAAATGAATGCAATAAAACAAGAAATGGAAAACTTTAAGAGCAAGTAAAGCAAAGGCTGACAAGAACAGAGACGCTACCTGTCAAATTTATATCCGTGCAGCAGAGATTCTGCAAGAATAGTCTTTGTTGAAGTAGCCAAACATCCAAATAAGGCAGCACAAAATCCGAACATATTAAAACTAAGCTCAGTAACTGATGTTAGAAGGATTCCTCCAACAATTGGCACCAAAGAAGCCCAAATTCGCCAGTCAAAATATTTTCTCCAAACTAGCCACTGTAAAACAACTGTCCAGCCATTGAAGATAAGACAAAATTATTGCATGACAACAAAAAAATACTGAGGATCAGGAAACATAAAAAAATAGCTTATTTATGTTGATGATTTCTGGGCCTGACCTGTGGTTGCAGGAGTAAATGACTTTATTGTCTGCATAAACGAAACTGGAATGAAACGTAAGCTCACATTCCCCAGCACTATGTTGATGCAAAACACAAATGACATGGGAAATATCCTTCGCCAGCGATCTTCAGGTTCAACCACTATCAATGGTTTGATCTTCAGAACCTTGATGACCACATATGCTCCAATGGATGAGCATATGAAATGGATGCAAGATACTGATAGCGGAAACTTGAAATCCAGTTTCTGTGAAAAGAAACAATTTCATATTAGAAGATCTCTGATGACACCCATAAACATCAAGCAAACTCCAGTTCCAGTACATAAACATTTGAGCTAAACACTGAGGAAATTTTTTCTGCCATTGACTGTCAAACCAACTGGAACAGAAAGGATGATAAGTAGGCTTTTAATAAGAGGGAGAGAAATAATTTAAAGAAGACTTGTCATGAGAAGGATTGTCAGAAAGGTCATCTGATTTTAGAATCAATACATGTGAAGGAGAGATAAGTTACCAGGAGCTCCCGTAATATTCAGGTCTATGTGGAGCATTGAAACTTTCTACTACACTCCATATATAAAATACAAAAACAGAAGGATTCTGCTAATTCATTACTGAATATAACTTCAATATCAGATTTAATAATAGTCACATCAACTGATTGTTCAAACTGAATTCACATAAAATAGTTGCTCAAAAAGAGGATAGCCATCCCCTCAGTCCAAAACAAATACAATCATAAGTTAACCAGAGCCCAAAAAATCCAATTTCTTTTCAAAGAAAATCAGAAAAAAAATGAATACAATTTCCTGCACATAGATTTGGAAAGCATAATCAGGTTTTTCAATCAATTAGCATAAATTCCACACCCTGTGATGAACATACATACAGAGTAGATCTGTTTTTTCAGTGTCCCATATAGGTTGGAGTATTGATCGAATTATGAAAAAGTGAAGCCATATCCCACCATCACAAACAGGCTTGAAAAAAATATGAAGAGGACAGGCAAGCTAATAAAACAGTGGCTAGCTCAATTATACCCACCACCACATAAGATGGTTTGTCTGTTTACAAAAAGTTCCAACAGGGTTTATCCCTTTTTCCATCAGTTGGTGAACTGTATGTGCCAAACATGCATATCAATCTACAACAGGAATTTTAATGATTTAATTAACTACCTTAGTGAATGTGCACATGGGAATTCAATTATTTAAATTACAGAAATAGCTGGAGAAAAAAAAAAACTGAATGTTTGTAGATACCTGCATATTAATACGCACCAAAGAAACTAAAAATAGAGGAATTTAATATACCATCCTTCACTAATAACATATACAGTTACAATTAGATTGATTAAACCCGAAAAAACAAATTTTTTTTTTTTTTAAAAAAAAAAAACAGATGCAAATATCTATACATACCTAAGAAAAAAAAAAATAGAGCATTGACATCAAGATTTAAGCTATAAAAAAATTAGAATTCCTGCAGAATTCAGCTTACCCGTCAAGCGAAATCGATAGATTACTCAATAAAACAGGGAAATTGAGCTAGCCGAGTTAACAAAATTCAGACTAATTACATTTAAAAATAGAATCAGGATAATTAATCATGAAGATGTGTAGGAAAAGAGGGAGAACAGACCTGGAAGATCCATTTGTTCATGATAATAACAGTAACATTGAAACCCCACCATTGGAGAATAGCGAGCAGAGATCTAAACACACTCCACTGAAAAATCACACTCTCCTCCATTTCGCAATCTGTATATTCTCTCAGAAAAAAAAGAAACCACAGAATTCACCTCAATTAAGAAATTTCACTTCTCCTCCCTTTCAAATAGCTGAATTCAAAATCAAAAGGAAGGATAGAGGAAGAGAAAGTGGAACCACGGTGACGCGGTCTTTAGGGAAATGAGAGAGGTGGAAAGGGAAACTAATTAACAAACCCTAATTAGTGAGGAAGAAGTAATAAGAAGGTGAGGATGAGGGCGTAACGGAGCAGGCAGCTCTTCTTCCATGTGATTACTGCTTAAGCTCTTTGGGTTTTAAAACTTCTTCGTTGAATATTAAACGTCTCTCTCTCTCTCTCTCTCTCTCTCGTGTGTTTATTATATGAACTAACAAAACATTGTCTGTTTTTCCTAGTATCAACTACTAAGTGCTGTTCCGTTTCAAAGTATCTTTTCTTTTATATAAAAACGTATTAAAATATTATTTTTTTTATATTTTAAAATTTATTATATTAAAATAATCTAAATATATATAAAAAAATTAATTCAAAAAAATTATTTTTTTAAATAGCAAAACTACTGCACCAAACAAGCCTTGAGTATATTTTTTAATATATAAAAATAATATTCTAACCCATGTAGGTTTCCAAATATTTCACTTTGGACCCAATCATTTAAAACTTTTCAATGCCATATAATAGTAATGAATTAAAGGGGAATACTAAAACCTTAGGTAATGCTGGGGATGAAATTGGTTTCCAAAGATTACATTTTTTATTATATATTTAATAAAATAATGCAGTTAACCATCAAGTGAGAATAAATAAACTGCAAAAACAAGAGCATTTCCTTAATATTTAATTATTAATTGATAGATAACTAAAATGGAACTTATGAGAAATCTCAAGGGTGATATTGAAAAATGTTCATCTCTATAAGCTGAGCTGCCGACGTGGAATATTAGTGCTCTATATATTTTTTTTTGTTGTGTGTGTGTGACTGTGTGTATGTATTTTTTTTTTTTTTTTTTTTAACTTTAAACATCTTAATCAGTTTACGTATATTTTAACTAATTCTAATCTTAAGGGATTTTGAAATTAATAATAAGATAAATATGTAATAACTTCTGAGATTTGTAACACTCAAATTAATAATTTTTAAAAATAAATTTAGAAAAAATATATTGTGTATTTATTTTTCTTGCTATTTATTATAAAAATATATGTTTTACTTAAAATTAATTTTTTTAGTATTTTTTTATTATTTTGATGTCATTATATAAAAAGTAATTCTTAATTTTTTTTTAATATATTTATAAATAAAAATTAATTTAAAAAATAACTATTACACAACTCAAACGCGCACTATCATGAACATAAAGAGGGTTCGCCCCACGATAAATTGAATTGGAATAGCAGCCATTGAATCCATTGACTTTTTGGTGGCGTTGACTGGAATTTATACCTCCACTGGTTAGGTTTGGCATCCCTAATTTTTTTTTTTTGGTAGGCTGGTACGTTTAATTTTGTATTCAAAGAGTTTATGCAGGGGTGGCTCTTTCTGTGGGACACGAGGTGGTGGTTTGTATGTTGGGAGATGGTTGTAACATCTGTGATCAGATGATAGGTTACACACTTGCTGTAGGTCTCGGTTTTTTTGCGTGTAAAAAGGGAGAAATAACCTTTTACATTAATCGTGTTCTTAAAATTTCCTTTTAAAAAAAAAAAAATTTTAAATTATTTTTATATACTGATTCAATGATGATAAAAATACATTTTAAAAACATAAAAAATATATACTTCCTCCCAAAAGAACGAGCGCAAGAACCGGCTTTCTTTCTTTAATGCTTCATTTATATTGGTATTGAAACTGACCTAAGCGATATGATGATGGACTTTGATGTTTGGATTTGTATTTTAAAAATTTTAATTTTTTTAATTTTTTAGTTTTAAATTAATATTTTTTAATGTTTTTAAATTATTTTGATGTGTTGATATAAAAAATAATTTTTTTAAAATTAAAAAGAATATTATTTTAATATATTTTTTTAATAAAATATACTTTAAAAAACAATTGCAGTTATACTCTCACAACAAATATAGTTAAAGGAGCACTAAAAAAGGAAGTTGTAATGCATTTGAGTTACAGATGTGGCTGTTACATCCGAAATTCGTAACATTATTGTGAGTTTTGCCTAATTTAGGACTATTTCTATAGTATTCTTCTTCTATATTTTTGTTTTTAAATCTCATGAAAACATGAAACCGATTTATTTATATCTCTAATTGATGTGTTGTTTAATTCTTTCATCTTCAAGAAACGTAAAAAATCGATAGCTGATAATTGTCAAGAGATTTAAAACAAGAATTGTGATGGTGATTCTTGGCTTTTATTTTTTAAAAAAATGGAAAAAACAAGGGACACAACGCAATACCCTAATGATTAATAATCGAAATTGTCATTATAAAATATATGATCAATTTGGTTCCGATGGAGAAGTCATTATCCGAGTGCTAAATATTACCAAATTAAAAAAAAAAGAATTAAATAAAAAAAATTGAAATAATAAGGATCGGATTCAACATAAAAATAAAATAAATAAAATGATGAAGGATAAAATTAAAAAATAAAAATTAATTAAAAAAATAATATAAAAAATAACAATTAAAAAATAATGATCAAATATAATTTGAAAAACAAATTAAATTAAAATTTAAGGGGTGATATTGAAAAGTTTTTATAAAAAATAAATATAAAATAATAAAAAATTAATTAAAAAAAATAAAAACTATTACTAAAATAAGTAAGTTGACCATAGTAACCTGTATTTAGTGGAGGGGTGCAAAAAGATAATTTGACTATAATAATTTATATCTAGTGCTACAATGAAAATCACATGCGCATGAGCTACCTTTTCTCTATGTATACTTCTCTCTCTCTCTCTCTCTCTCTCTCTCTCTATATATATATATATATATTATATATATATATTAAAAAAATATTACTCAATTGATTTTTATTTTTTTTTCTTTATTTTTTTAGTTGACCTAAAAAAAACTTATAACAACTTTTAAATACTTATATTTTCTCATTGGTAAAGTATTTTATTGTTGTAATCAATTTTTCTTATATTACTATCATTGTAAACTTTTTTTAAAAATGTAATTATGATTATAAAAAAAATAAAAATATGTAATTCTATTAATGTTAAGAAATAACAAAACAATTTTAAAATACAAAACAATGAATTCCAGTTTTTTAAAAATAATAATTAAAATGATACAAAAAAAAAGAATAATGATAATCTTAGTTTCAAGAAAACAAAAATACCAAACTTTTAAATATATTATGTGGATATTATAGGGGATAGGTGGAGAAATTGACCTATCATACACACACACACACACTACGCGGGTTAATTGTTAGGTAGCTGAAAACCACCCATTCGTGAAGATTCTCCTCAATGTGCAGTCTGTCATTCGTCGAGCACAACTTCATTTGAGTGTCTGATTATTTTTTATTTTAAAAGTATTTTAAAAAAAAATTATTTTTTTTATTTTTTAATTAATTTTAAATTAATATATTTTTAATATTTTTAAATCATTTTGATGTGCTGATTTCAAAAATAATTTTTAAAAAATAAAAAAATATCATTATCATGTATTTTAGCACAAAAAGTTATTTGAAAAGTAACCACAACTATACTGCCAAACAAGTACGAAAGGATGTAGCTTAATTGACCTGGTTTTTGGTTTGTTTTATAGAAATCACTAGTTCGAGTTTTATAAATCTCATAACTACTAGAGATTTACATGATCGTTAACTTCAGGATCCGTAAAATTAGTGAAGATACACACAAACTGGTCCAGATACACATATTAATTAAAAAAAAAAAAAAAAACAAAGGAGTCGATAGGGAGAGGTTTTTTTATGAGATTAAATGTAGCTTCCGTGCACTGATCATCACTCACTATCCACGAAACATCATCACACAAACAATATAGCCAGAAACATCAGTCAGTTTTCACAATTCAGAGTGATTCATACATGTGGGTGAGAGAGGGTAAAGCTTGCATTTCAGCTGCTGGAAAGCAAGCAAGTGATATTTTCACACACACACACACATCGGAATTGATTAAGTTTATAATATTCATCACGACAGAATACAGTGAGCATTTTACATGTTGGTGCCAAGTCCATCCACATAGTATGCATCTGAGTACAGTGAACCTAATTAAGCTCTCAAAGCCTGCGTCACCATGATCGGCTAAACGAGTGGATTATGTCTAGACATTTTTCATTTCACACTTTATACTTCATAATATCTCAAAAAATACAAGGAACTTAGAAATAAAAGTTTTAGATAATTGGCCTCACAATCTCATCCACTCTTTTTAGTTAAAATAGTTGATATCTTATACCTGTTGCGTAGGCCAAAATGACTTTATAACTAGTACCTATAAACGATTTTTTTTAGTGGAGGTGGAGACTTTGATGTTTAAATAAGTATTTTTTTGGAGAGAGAAAATACAATAATATTATAGAGAGGGATACTTTGATAATATATATACAATAAAGAATGAAGATTATGAACCTCTGTTTTAAAGGTCTCATGGTATATTTATAGCCCATAAGTTGTTTTTTGGTGAAAATAAGGGCTTGGAGTGTAATTTTACCATAATAATATTTAATGAAAGATAAATATCTTTTACATCTATATTAATGTTTGATGAAAATATGATGGATATTTGAATGACTTTTACACATTTAAAAGGTATATAGAAATTATGGTTCAAGACGTTAAATGTAGCTGAGTCCATGGTAGCTAGCTCTTCCTCTAGGCTATACCCAAGGGAGGTGGGTCCTTCCCTTGATGAGCTTAAAGGAGACTGGGTTCTTGGGAGGAGAGTCATCCCTTTGAACGTGTATAATGAAGAATGTTCATTCTCATAGAGGATGGTTTGGTCATTTTCATTGGCGTGTTTAAAGAGAATGATTATTTCCATGAACGTGTCTAGAAAGGATGATCATTTCTTCGTGCATGTGCGGAGCTTGACACACCACAAAGACTTGCGTGCTTGAGGCTTGTCATACCATCAAGTTTAATCGTGGTTAAGTTTAACTAGCATCAAACATGATATATCTTCTTTGAAGCGTGTTTATATTTTAAAAAATTTATATTTATAATTTTTTTAATTCAATATTTTTAAAAAAAGATGTACTGATAAAAACTCAATTAACCGTGAATACAATTCAAAATTTTATAAACCAGAAAACGAAAGCGATTTTTTTTTTTTTTTTCACTCGCTGTGGCACCCCTCCTGTTCTGCTTCTGAATCGATATCATTAGTGATTTGATCCGGAGGTTTTCATTATACCACTGACCACTCAACCGTTGAGTTGAACTTGGAAAAGCCTAAAACTCAGCTGGCACACCGAGTTTTGAATAAATGAGATTACGAACCTTTTCTTCGCTTATACACGATCTATATTATAGCTTATCTCTTGTCTTCTATCTACGTTTCCATGGCTTCCATTTTCCCGAAACAATCCATTCGCTCACGAATGCTTTTACCACCGTCGAATCGTCAAACCATTTGTGACGCCACATTGTCCTCACATGGCAGACCAAGAACTAAAGCATGGATAGTTGATGAAGGAATTGATATCTCAGGAGAAACACGTTAAGGTTCCATAATAATGGCGATGACAGAAGACCCGAAAGGTCTTCGACAATGGTCAGCTGAAAATCACGCGTGAGAAGAAAAACATACAGCCCGTTTTTTCCAAGCTTGGGTCTTAAAAACTGTCGTTTTCCAAGTGAACGCCCAAGGACATATTGCTGCAGCTGGCCAGCTGCAATAACGTCGCAAATATCCACTGCACCGGAAGAAATTTCCTCGGAAACACCCACGAAGGCTGATCTCCTCTGAGACTCAACACGATAGCGACCTGTTCAAACGCCGGGGACATCTTGTTCCATCCTTTTCTGTCAATTATTTAGGCATGATACCCGAAAACTGGGCCACTCTTCATTTCAACTGGGGCCACTCTTCATTTCAACTGGGCCGAGCTAATGGCTTTTTAATTGTCATTCCAAAGCAGTTTTGTTAAAAGCACATGAATCGCAGCCTCAGAGTCAGAGTCACTTGCAGATCCATCATACGAAGTGCCATTTGATTAAGGTACGTTGTTTATTAGTTCGAAAATAGGTTTTTTTAGAAAATAAATTTTTTAAAAATAAATTATGAAAAAATGAATTATTTTTTATGTTTGATAGTATAATAAAAAATAAGTTGGAAAACACTTTCCAGTGTTTGATTATATCATGGAAAATAAGCTGGAAAACACTTTCCAGTGTTTGATTATATCATGGAAAATAAGCTGGAAAATAACTTATTAATATTTTAATTTTTTCAAGTTTATTAAAATAATAAGGAACAAATTTTATAAATTTAAAAGTTGAATGATAATAAAATTAAAAAAAATTTCATAAATTATCTCAAATAAAATAAATAATGATCAAAATAATAGAGATCAAATTAAAAAAATTAAAAAAATGAAAGATGAAGAAATTATAATAATAATAATTAACATTTCATAAATTATTTCAAATAAAATAAATAACAATCAAAAGAATAAGGATCAAATTTTGATAGATAAACAAATGATAAGGAAAAAGTAAATAATAATTATAAAAATAAAGACCAAAGTTAATATAAAATTAAATTTTAAGAGTTTAAATTGAAAAATAAATATTCGAAACAAAATATATATAGTAATCAAAAGTTTGAGGACCAAATTTGATATAATCAGCAAACAATATGACATTTCTAAATTTTTCACAACTTTCAAAAAGTGTTTTCTGTCCAAATTTTTTCAGGAAAACACTTTTATGAAAACCAAGTAAAATTTATATTTGACTGAAAAATATTTTTCAATAATCAATTTTTTTAATGACAAAAAAATTAAAAAGATAATTTTTTAAAAATTTATTTTCAGAAAACATACATAACCTAAAAATCACTAAAAGTGACGGAGAAAGTTGAGAATTGCTTGGAAATGGAAATCGTTTCGTTGAGCTCAGCTTAAATTTTTGTAACATAATTGTAAAGCATAATGCTCTAAATTTTGCAATTTGATAGTACTACTGAACTTGAACAAAAAATCTCGCATTTCAACATACACGATAGATATTAGTTTCAATGCAACAAAAGCCTGGCTTGGTTGAACAGCCATCTAAATAATTCAATAATATTAATTCCAGTTCTCTGCACTAATTACCTAGCTCAAAACAATTCCTAATCAAATCAAATGACATCCTTGCTGATGATTTTCCAATTCCTCGCCCCCAAACATCTGCCCGAATCATTTGAATAAGCATGTTTGAACTTCAAAACATCACCGGTTTCAATCCCCTAGCCATGTGTTCCCGATCCTTTTGCTTAGAATAACTCAGTGTAAAGAGCCGCTGCTGCAAATTCTGATGATCAAGACAGGAGCACTCGAAACAGAACTAAGCAGAAGGAATTGGTTGAATTTAACAACATGAATAGGGGTGATAAAGCTAAGGATTCTGCTAAATCAAAATCCAGTCAGTTGAAGTGTGCAGGCTAAAGTTCCAGCCCTGAGAACAGAAGCGTTATTGGTGGTCATTCATACAAGACTGGGCAGGTAAGAAGGCTCACCGGAGACAAAATATTTGCTGGTCAATTATGAATAAATGGTGTGTAAAGATACGCTTCTCCGGACTCAAGGGATGATCATGTCTGTTGATGAATACACTGAGAAGTTTCATGATCTAATAGTAAAGGAGTCAGATTATAGAAACTAATCAAAATACCTTCCATTATGTCTCAAATTTCGACACTGCAATGGTGTCCAGTCATATATTTTTCTCCACACTTAGAGCACAGACCTAATCTTCCTCTTTGTTTACACAATGTTTTTGATTGTTTAGTATTGGCCATTCTTTGACTGAACAAAAAGCTTAGTGTAAGAGTTACGTGTTGCCATTCCAAAGCTGTAAACTAGATTACTCTCCTACAAGACTCTGCTTCTCTTGGCCACTGTATTAATGGACTCATCTTGCTATTTAACAATATTGTAGGCTTGAAGATCTTCACTATTGATCTGATATCATCATCTAGCCCACTTATAAAACTTGAAATGTAATATGATTCTCGTCGGGAAGGGCTCAAAGCATTTATTAAAGGTTCGAGTTCTTCAAATCTTCCCACATACTCATCCACACTCTTGTCTTGTGCTAACTTATTGAATTCTTTCACCGTATCTTTTTTATTGCCAAATATTTTATGAATTCCTCTTCGCTCTCTAAATTTTCTCCTTCATACAAGAATCCCTCGTGCAAAATTTCTACCTTACCATCCAAGTACAATGATGCTAACTTAACCCATTATTGTACAGGTACGTAGTTTAACTTGAGGAATTTCTTGTATTTACGTATCCTCGTACGATTCTCTCATTGGAAATTTGGAAGATCAATCATATGATGCCTCACTCGTGCTACTTCTTGGTTGCAAGAACAATCCACTCCTTGATTCACAAGTCCATTTCTTCGTGGATTCACCCTTTGAATAAATTGTGGTGTTCACTCTTTTAGGCACCGTTTTGAGAATAAGTTTTAACATATTTTTTTGTTATTTTTTTTTGGTTAAAATTTGATTTTTTTATTTTAATTATTTTAACAAATTAATATTAAAAATAAATTTTAAAAAATATAAAATATTATATTAATATTTTTTAAATAAAAAATATTCTAAAAAATAACTATAACTACGCTACCTAAAACAAACATGACTTCTAGAGTTAGCCTTCGACATAGTTATTATGGCGTCTAATTATTATGGCTTCCAAGTATGAGTTGAAGTGATTAAGCTTCTTACCATGCTCATGTGTAGTCTTGAAGAGGTGTTGAATTTGTTCATCAACCTTCCTCCCATGGTCCTCTGGAACCTTCATCTTGTTGTTTTCCACCATTGCTGACATCTCAGGAACAAAAGCAACCTTTCCAAAGAAAATAAACGAAGAAAACCTTGGTTTAGGTTAAGGCTGAGTTGTAGGTAATAACTAACATATCCCATGGCCTAGGATACGATTACCATTGCAGCCAAACACACGGTCTTCAAAACCCCTTCCAGCAAGTTTCCTCTATACCTTCCCTCATAATTCATCAACCCTCTCTCTCTCTCTCTCTCTCTCTCTCGTCCCTTCCGTGAAAAATAAAAACCGCTTAAATCTTCATTTTCGCTTCTTCTTATCAAGCCCACACCACTTAGCTCTCTATCTCCTCCTTCAATGGCTCAACTAAAAACTGATTCTCCTCTCTCCCGTCGTATCGCTCGTGCCTTCATCGATTTCCTCAACTCCGGTTACCCCTCCCTCTAGAATCTTCTTTACCATAGATTGCATTTCATAATTCATATTATGCTGTTTTTCACCGCCCATGCTAATTTCACTCTCTCTCGATGCCTTGTAATCGAATTGTGGCTATTTAATTCCATGTTTTTTTTCAGTGGAAGCTGCTCCCGGTGTTGACCTAGAAGGTCTGGAAGTTGCTAAAGAATGTGTGAGTGATGCGTTCAAGCTTGATTCACCAACTATTGATGATGATCGCTTAGAACCTGGTTTGTTGATTGATTTATTTCGCTCACTGGAAGCAAATGGGCTGCAAAAGAATAAATCGGATCCTAGCAGCGGCGCGGCTCCTGTGGATGCTCCTACTTCTTCTAATAATAATATTAATAATGATGGTGTGTGTGTTATACTCCTGTTTATTGCTTCTGCTCTTCTAGGGTTTAACTGGAAGGCGTTTTGATTGATTTTAAATGTTGTTGTTGCATGGCAGGGTTATCTAGAGATGAGCTTTTTGGGCAATTCTTTGCTGCGCTTGAGAAAATGCACTTCTTTAGAACAACTCCTGATGGCAATGAGGATCCTGCCCAACTTGATAGAGCGACACGGTTGTTTCATGATGCTTTAAATGTAAGTTTTATACTCTAATTCCAAGCGGCTCTTCAATGTAGATTTATTTATCGTGCTTTGATTTTTGTTTTTGTATGTGCTAATACGATACTATATGGTTCCACTTCAAAGTTTGACTGATGAAGCACTGTGTCATATCAGGAAATGGAAAAAAATGGATGCCAGACCTATGACCGCAACAGTCTAGCTGAGGCATTAAAGTCACAAGGTACACGAGTTTTGTCCCTCTATGATGTGGGTTTCTTCTAATTTATAAATCGCATGCAGATTACATCACTTTGTTTTGTACTGATTCTGGGAAATATCTAGTAATGCCTCCTTTTTCTTTTAATCAAACTTTTGGTAATAACTTTGGTGCAAATCAATCTGAGACAAACTTTGCGGTTTTGGTACCGAATATACAGCCTTAAAAATCATATTTGCTTCTATATTTCACAATCTATCAGTTGCCATATTTCATCATTTCCTTGATTCACTCAGCTGTCTTGTTCACATCAGTACTGTTTAATCTGTGTTCAAGCTGTTGCATATATTAGTTTGTTGTTGCTTTTAGGCTGATTGTTTTATGTAATCTTTGTTTGCTTTTTAGGTAACAGGGCTGTGCAGTGTAAACTTTACTCTGATGCAATAGAGTTGTATTCTTGCGCCATTTCACTTTGTGAAAACAATGCTGTTTACTACTGTAACAGGTGCACTACTGATCCTTTGTATTATGCATACTCACAATATATGAATCTCTCACATGGAAATTTTTCTTCTGCTTGCATCTATGTTTGAGGATTAGGAGAGTGTGCGTTGTGCCAGCTTGTTTAGGGCAATGACTGGGGCCCTTTATAGCTGTATATGTAGTTTCACAAACATTCAAGGTTTCAATTGATTAACATAATTCATGCACATCAGGGCAGCTGCCTACACTCAGATTCACAAATATACCGAAGCAATCAGAGATTGTCTTAAATCTGCCGAAATTGACCCGGGTTACAGTAAAGCCTACAGTCGCCTTGGATTAGCCTATTATGCACAAGGGAACTACAGGGATGCTATTGATAAAGGATTTAAGAAAGGTGGGTGTAACACTAATTCTTGGATATTAAGAGATGCTAATTGTCACACAATCTACTAGTAAAATCCTTTAGCTATGCTTGAATTCTTTGTTTATGTTTTTCGTATCCTTATACATGTTTAGTTTCTTACCATCTTGGTGTTGCCCTAATAATTTCATTTTCTCGAATATGCATTCTTGCATGATAATTTGATAAGGATGTGCTGTGTCTTAGGTTTAGCTGTACAATTGTTTTGTTTCAGAAATATGAATATTGGATTGTAGTTAGATGAGTTTGTGTAGCATTCTAGCTAGCTTTCAATATTTTCGCAAGTGCAAGTCCATCATCAATTTGCATCAGAAGAGAAAAGTTGGCAATCCATTGATGTTAGTAGACCTCCCAAAAACCATAATAATCAAGCATAAAATGCTGCTGTATGGTAGTGTGGGTGTACACGCAGCCTAGTTCTCAATTTCCAAAGGGATATTTAACCTGATTCTGTATTATAGCTGGTTTTGTTAGATGGCACTGATGCTCTGTGGAGAAATCCGGTGTCAGTAACAATTCTAAATACTCTCTGGCTGACAGATAAATGCTCAAGGTTCACTTTGTGTTATTCCTCGTCTCCACATTTCCATTTCAGTACACTTATTACCTGAGTTGTTTGCATGTGAATTTGGGGTGTTTAATGATTGTCTTAGCACTAAAAACCGGTTAATAATTGTATACTGAGTATCCTTGTTGCGACCACTGCCCCTTGTCCAAGTTCATATGATATAGCTATATAAAACTATCAGCATCTGTTTTACTTGCGCCATGCTAATTGCATTTGAGAGATGAACCTAATTTGCTGGAGGCCATCCAGCAGTCAAATTTCCAATCCTTAGTGCTGGTAATAGTTTTTCAGCTAAGAATTTTAATCTATTAGTTATTTTTTTGTGGTGTTCATTTCTCCTCGCTAATAAATGTTTTTGCCTTCTATGAAAGTCAAAGCAAAGAGAATATAAGAACACGCAGCATATTTTTTTTTGGTGTGTGGTTAATATCAATTGAATTTATGAAATAGATTGTTTAAGTCATTATTAGTGTCATTGGGATGTGCTTTAAACCATTAGAACATGGTTGGCAATATCATGATTACTTTAACAATTACATCGAGGAAGCAATAATGTTGAACTTTGGCATGTGGAATTTAAAGACTCGTTATTATGGTAAATAATCTAATTTCAAATTTTGATTCCCCCCCCTCTTCAGCCATGCAACTGGACCCCAGTAATGAAACGGTCAAAGAAAATATTCGGGTTTGTGCCTTCTTTAGTTCTCTAGTCCTCTTGTTCTTTTATGGTTATTGCTTATTGTCCTTATGAACGTAGGTAGCTGAGCAGAAATTGAAAGAACAGCAGCAACGAACAGAACAAGGCCAGGTATTTTACTTTTCTATTTTTCTCCACCATTTGAGAATTGAATTACTGGACCAGTGTGGTACAGAATTTTTTATTTTATTTTAAATTTGGTATGTGATGATAAACAATCTTTTAGTTAGTCAACTTGATATTATAATACTACTGTAATGGTTCCGGCTTCTTGTTATCAAAAGAAATCAGCTGTTGCTGCAATAGTATTGCTACTATTAAAAAATTATTTTGTTTTTAAGGATTCAAGTAAGCAATATGAAGCTTGAACATTTTATAGAAATCCTTATTGTTTGCTTTTCCCCATTTACTGCGTGTACCTTCAGTGTATCTTGGGAATGCATGTATTTGGAAGTTGTCTTTTCTTTATTGAACTCGTGTGTCCTCAACCTTCCCAGTGTTTTTCACTATAATTAGCAAATACAACCTATGTTTATGGATGCAATTTTTATACAGGAAAAGCATGTTCTTCCTCCTTTTCACCTTCAGTTCGATTGTTGTATTACGTGCCAAATATCCTTGTGCCACTCATGGAAGTTGAAAATTTGTCTTGAATACACTAAATATTCATCACTTTATTCTTCATTTTGTTTGCTTTACTCATCACCAGGATTCATATGTTCTAATCCTTCTCTGTGCAGAATTCTAGTTCATCCAATCGTGATAATTATGAATCTAGCAATCAATCCACAGGAGGGTCTAGGAGCCATAGCATGCCAATGCAATTTGACATTAACGGCGTTCCTGTTGACTTTTCAAGCATGTTACGGAACATGACTGCTCACATGGGAGAGCAATCTCCGGACAGGCAAGGACAAGATGGGAGCGCTAATGGATCTGATGAACCTGAAATAAGAATAGGCGGGAACATAGGTGTGAATATGACAGAAAATATGCCAGATGAACTAAGAGGAGCTTTCAGGTCAATGATGGAAATGTTCTCAGGGGCAGCTTCCCATGGAAATGCTCAAGATGCCATGAATGGAAGATCACCGACAAACTAAAACATTGATACAATAAGTATCAATTATCGACATGCATCCTCCTCATTTTCTTCCTTTTCTCACTCTAAATAGGAGATTTGCCTTTTTGACATGTCCACACAGTTGCCATGGGTAATTTATTCGATGTTGAGACAAAGAAAAGCTAGTATATATAGTGCAGCTTTATTTGGATTTTGGAACCATGTATATTTCTGGAATATGTTCGCATTGTGAATTGTAGTGTGCGAAAGGATTTGGTGAGGAAAAAAAAAAAGGGATCGTTACAGCTGAATGGATTTTGGTGGGGCAAAATGTCGCTAATTTATTTTCACATGCAGGTGGATTCTAAGTGGAAGGCACTGTTTTGTTTGGACTGAACCTCAAGTCAGAGTCGCCGAATGAGTCCTCGGTCTCACATATTATGTCATAACTCATTTATAATAAAGTTGAACTAATTTCTGTTTTTATTTATTTTATTTCGTGTGATAAAAAAAAAAGATATAAAAATAAAGGGGATGAACGAAGACGAAAGAAAGAAAAAAGGGAACTAGGTGATTAGGGAAAAAATTATAAAGCAAAATTATGCAAAAGAAGGAAAAGAAAAGAAAATAGAAAAATTAAGTAAAATTGGAAAATCAGATTGAAGTAATATGAAGATTCATTATTTTCCCAGTTTATTATTTTTATCTTTTTCCACACAGAGAAGCGCACGATATAAATACAGACATTAACCAAAAAAAAAAAAAACCTTACAAAGAAACCACCGAGCAAATTAGAGAAGAAAGCTAAAGGCAAGACACCTACTTTACCCAAAATAGTCATAAGTCCATGCAAACGATACCTAGTAGCCGTAAACATTTTAACAGTAAAAAAAAGAAGTATATTAAGTTAAAAAGATAAAAATATAGATATAAAAATAAATATTTTTAGTCAGACACGGTCATAAGTAGCATTGAACTAAGTTAAAAATAAAATAAAAATAAAAATAAAAATAATTATTATATTTTTAAAAACTCGATTCGAGAATCAATCGAGGACAAAACTTAAATCAAGAGTGGAGTTAACCATTAACCTGGGTATCAACATAAAAATAAAAATATTATTATCATAGTTTTAAAATTTAATTCAAGAATCAATATAATGCTAAAAGTTGTTATTATAGTAATTTTAAAACCCGAACTTGTGGATCAACCAAAGCAAAGGTTCAGGTTACAAGTTCGAGAGGGTCAACATGGGTTGACCCGAATCAATGTATAGATACAAATGATTATTATCATAATTTTAAAACTCAACTCGGGTGTTGACTCGAGATAATGTTCATGTAATGGGTTGGAAGGGTCAACTCGGTTGACCCAAAATTTTTTAATTTTTTTTTCAAAAAAGTCAATGAGTTTTTTTACTTGTTTTTTATCCCGAGTTGACTTGGGTTTTTGATCGGATTAGATCGAGTCAATCATTCCTTTATTTTTCTTAAACTCAGATCAATTCAGGCCTAGATCAATCCATCAAGTCAATCCAATTTTTATAACTAGAATTATTATAATATTATTAATTTCAACACTTGATATATATTAATTTAAAAAATAAAATATTTGATATTTTTTTAAAAATATATAAATTTGATAACAATATATATTAAAAGTAAAATAAATTTTTTTTAATATTTTATTATATCTTATCCACTATTAAATTAAACAATTAAACATATACATAAACAATCAATTTATCTTTGTATATTATTATTAAATATAATTATCTCTCAGTATTATTTTTAGTCTTGTCTCCTTTATTTTATTTTTTTTTTTCTTCTAAGGATAGTAAGTAAATGCTATCTTAAAAAGGTTGACCAGCCACTCCTAGCCAACACCATGAGGCTCGCCGAACCATTCTCCTCCTCTGTTGAGCACTAACCACGATAACAATAGCCTTAAAAAGAGGAGCAGCTGATTTCTCCACCCTGATTTCTTTATGCAAGTGGTGGTGGTGGTTTACACTATCGAAGTAGATACAAGAAGGAAAATAGGAGCAACTGATCCATAGTCGGTATGCAAAACGATGCCCTGGAATCCCACCGGTCCCTCCACGCGTATAGCCCACACGCCGCCATTGCATCTCTTCGCTTCAACTACTTCGCTGTGGTTCCAACTGACTCCAATAACTCATGAAGGTTAATTTTGAACTCCAATGTATGATTTATTTATTTATTTAAATAATTTATATTTGCCTGTATTGATGATTTTTATAATAGATTATACTTGTCTGTATTAATTGGATTTTGTCAGATTATTTGTAATACGTGGACAATTTTTGCTCATGTATGGAATTTTATTGGATTATATTGAGACTTGCTTCTTGATGGCTATGACATGGATTTCGTTATGCATGCCAATTAGTCATCGTGGACATGATGACTGTATAATCCTTAAAATAATTATGTTAATGAGAAATTATTTTTTTTCATCTAAAAGTGTGATTTTGGTTTTTGCAAAAAAAATATCTTTTTAATTAAAAAATCAACTTGTGGATAATATTTTTTTAAAGGGTTTTGTACTCGAGAAGTTGAAGTTTTTTTTTTTATAAAAAAAGTAATGAACATAGTTTTCTAAAAAAAAAATGTGCAAATAAAAGTTTCATTTTTATTTTAATAAAAAAGTCAACATGTGAGTGACAAAATTCTTAGAAAAAAATCTATTCTTGAAAAGTTAAACTTTGTGGTTTTCAAAAGAAAAATATAAGGTTTTATTTTCATCAAAGAATTGACTCGATTATAGTAAAATCTTTTAAAAAAATTTGTCCTCGTGAAATCAGACTTTATAAAATATAAAAATACAAATTGTATAACCAAAAGAAAACAGGCTTAAAGCCAAATTTATCATTTACTATTTTTTTGAATCTCCTATATGTATTCTAAAAAGTAAGGATTAAACCTAGATCCCAAATGATGTATTAATTATTTTACTTTAAAAACACATACATATGTGTTAATTTATACAAACTCTTATAATATAAGTACAATATATATTTTTATCATTAAAAACAAACACAAAACAACTTATTTTAGATAGGGTATTTTAGGGCGATTTTCATCTTCTCTTTAGTATAATCAACCTTTTACCTAAAAATATTTGAAAAGACCAGTCAAGGTTTTTTACCTTTAAAATTAGATGGTGACTTCTTTTTTTTTTAACCCCCCTTTTTACATAATCAATTTGTAGAGATGTCCTGTATGATAAAATGATGACTTCCACTATGGATCTTAGGGCTAAGCTTTTTGTCTATTTGATTATATATATATATATATATATATATATATATATATTTTATGTTGTGATACTTTTTATTAATGTTCATACCATGTGTATTTGATTAAATTGATCAATATGTATGTCATTGCTTATGTTTTACATATCTCGTTTACATGCATGTCATGTATCATTTTTATTTTTATAAATTGTTCATGATTGTGCCTATACACCATGACATGACACCTTATTTGACATACAAATTGTCTTAGGTTAGCATAAAAAAAAGATAGTGTCTTGATGTAGTTTTGTCTCGGGCTAGCACTCATAAACCCGAGACTCTTGTCAAAAGTTTACAGGATCGTAATTAGTAGTTAATGAAATTTTCCTGGTACTCTTTATGACTCGTAAGCCTTGAGTAAGAATTTTAAGGTTTGTTCACCTGAGTGATGAGGGACTTTTTTTTAGATCAATAAGTTAGCTAATCTACTCACACATAATGGCTAGAACTTTCCCTATGGTGTCTCTTTATATTATCATAAACAATCAATTATTTTTCTTTTACATAAATATTTTATCTTTGCATAAGTTATTTTTTAGTTTTCACACCAAAATAGAAATAAGTACAATTCACATTTTAAAAGTTTAATTTTCTTTGAAAGCCCACATTAAACCAAATTATAAGAGATGAAGAGAGAGAGAGAGAGAGAGCATACCAAATAAACCAACTCTTTAAAAGGTGAAATGAATCAATTAGTTGGTTTACTTGAACCAACTTTACAATCCATAAACCTTAGTACAAGGCTTCAAGTTCCTATACTCATTATAGGGATGTCTTCTCTAGATCTTTCATAGACTAAGATCATATGAGAAGTACCTTATTTTTTCACTAAAAATGTGTTGGCTTGCCAAAAATAAACTTTTAACCGTTATTGAATCTACTAAACTAGATCAGGCACTGCTGTTAAAAAAAGAATATATAGCCACTTTGAACCCCTTCCAAGATCAAATTGTCTTTTTTAGATGAATATTGAAAAAGTAAATGTAAATTAGTATCATTCATTTGAAGAGTGACTGAAAGCCATTGAAAAGATAAATTGGTATGGTCTTTTTAAGGATATTAAGATGTGTCTGGTACTCAAAATTGTTATTCTTAAAGGCTTTAAGGTGTCACAATTCAACAAGTTTACTAGATCTCAATATCCTATAACTTATTTGAGGCTTCATCATACCATAATTGTCAATGTAATCTATAAAGAAAAAAAATATTGATGCATCACTTTCATGAAAGCTTGGATGATCTTACTCTTAATTAGTACAAGGATTTTGATAGAATTAAAATTAAGAAGTGGAGTCATTTGGCTAAAGCTTTTAAAAATCAATACTAATTAAATTTAAAATTGGCCCACGATAGAATTATCTTACAAATTACATAGAAAAAAAAGATGAAACTGTCAAAGAATATGCTCAAAGATGGCAATGAATTGTTGTTAAAGTCAATCCTTTTCTATATGAAAATGAAATAATCTTCATATTTATAAACACTTTCAAGGCTCCATATTTTGAATGTATGATCTGTAATACTTTAAAGCAATTCTTAGATATTGTGGTTGTGTTTGAAAGAGTTGAACAAACTCTATGAAAAGAAATGATGATATGGGGCAAATAAGATATTGTTGAAGAGAATGCTGCTTGAAAAAAAAATCTACGAAGTCAATAGCATTAGAGGAAATGGCCTAAGAACTTGATCACATTGTCCAAATTTTTGTCATCATTAAGCACCTAAAATTTTAACCAGCAATGGAACTCTTTCAACCCTGTAAAATGATAAATTCTACCATAAAAACCAAACACCTTTACCATATTTATTTTAACCTCATCATCATGCTTTTAAAAATACACAAAGTCAAAGTCATTAAAGAAAATGCTATGAACAATCTCTCTTCCCAGTTCCTCTCATTAATATTTATCAACACTATATGGATGCCTATCAAATAGTACCTTTACCACTCGAACCCATCCGACCATATTTTCCTAAATGGTATAAACAAATATGCTAAATGTGAGTATCATGTAGAAGTTGTGGGTTATTCCATAAATCATTTTAAAAGGTTTAAGAAGTATATAAAAAATTTAATTAAGCATGGGTAATTATCATTTGAAGAGAAATGTAGTGAATACAATATAATCAATAAAGGTTTTGGGATAGTTAAAGCGGGCAACCAAAGTATGATGTTATCTTGATGATTAGTGGATCAAGTAATTGATTCAAATTGGATTTTGATTTAGTGAACAAATATATCATGGCTATCATGGAATAAGTGCCTAAACTTTGCAACTATGATCATCCTGCATGTTTAGAACTTTGTTATTTTAGGACTGCATCATATATTTTTTTTAATTGTGCTATTTTCTTTATATTCAATTATTGTTTTGAGAATCAAGATACGTTTATGTGAAAGTAACATTTAACAAATTCATCGATCAAATTCCAAAACATATCATACAAATATTAGGGGCAATCTTTATTCGAATTCCAAAATCTCATTTATGATCTTGATGAACTTTAAAAGGCAGAGTCCAACTTATCTCTCATTTTTAATATTAAAATATCTATTCCATCCTCGATATATCTTAAAATATAAAGTCTTGACGATCCTTCTTTTTGAATCATAAAGTTACCTTTTCACTACTAATAAACCTTAAAAACAAAAGCTTGCTTAAAATGACATAGTACTGCTCAAAATAGAATCAAATGATTTATGACTTAAATAATAATAAATAGTTCACATTCAGGTTATAATTCCAACCATTTATTTTATGAGGTTAACCTCATGGTTTCTCAATTAATAATGATATTTGAATAAGGCTAAGATTTATTAACATGAGCATGTATAGATTTAAAATGAAGAAAAACCATATTCGTTATATCTAAAAATTAAAATATATCCATTATCATCCCTCATTAAGCCTTAAATATTTCTTGGATAATAACCAAGACTGGGATAATCCCTTAAGAGCATGTTTTAATCTTAGACGATTGATGAAATTCTCCAAGTACACTAAAACAAGAAGAATATCAAAGGGATGAAAGTATTATAAAAGAGAGCAAAAGGAAAAATAAAATAAAAGGAAAGACTTTCTAAATTTTCCTAATGATACTGCAAAGTCTAGAATTGAAGATAAAATTTCTATGACAAAAAAAAGATATAAACTTTGAGAATTAAGATTGAGGAGTAATCAATTACTAAAATATATCAAAATCAAGGTGACAATCCTTAGAAGATTTATGTATTGAATAAGTGATTCTATGTCTTTTCACCCTTAAACACCATTTAAGCATCATATATACCTAATTTTTTTTTTTCCCCCCATAAAACTGAACTTAATCTATGTTATGTGTTTTTTAAAAGCTATTTTGATTAAAAAAAAATTTTTTTATGTTGATAAGTTTTAACCTTTTAGAAGAGAATATAATAAAAATATTATAAAAGAGAGAAAAGCAGAGAAATGAAATGAAATGGAAAGGCTCTCCAAAATGTTCCCTAATAATGTTGCAAAGTCTAAAATTGAAGATACAATTTCAATGACAAAAAACAAGATAAAACTTGGAGAATAAAGATTGAGGTGGAATTAATTACTAAAATATCAAAATTAAGGTGACAATCATAGAATATCTATGTACTAGATAAGTGATTCGATGTCATTTAACCTTTAAACATCATTTAAGCATTATATTTACCTAATTCTTTCATAGACCTGAACCTTAATATGTGTTACATGCTTTTAAAAGCCATTTTTGAAAAAAAACATTGTTTATCTTGATAAGTTTCAACCTTTAAAAATAGAAGTAAAATATTTCTTAAATGAAATCATGATCTGTGTATATGCTACATATCATTCTTTATAACATCGAATCGTAAGTTTTTACCATTAAATGATAAAAATCAACACAATAAAAAGTAAGGTGCCTTTTTTTTTTTAGAAAAGTCAAAACTCTTGTTTTGGAAATTCAACGTTTTCTTTACAAAATAACTCCTTTTTTTTTAGAATATGTTCGAGTCATTTCTTAAAAAGAGCTAGAAATTTAGGAATAACCTTTTCATTCATAAACTCATTTTCTATATACCAAAAAAAAAATCTAATTTTCTTCACAAACTCATTTTCTCATATGACACTGGAATGATATGTTTTGAGCTTTTGACCAAAGAAATATACATTTCCATTCAATGAAAGTTAGATTTACATCTCAAAGAATTTATTTCAATAATTAGACCTACGTGAACACAATTATTAAAATTTATGGCTTAGTCCTGAAACAAGAAAGATGAATTACAATATAATCTTTTTATTTGAATAATTTTGAAAAGTTCTTGATAAAAATGATAATGAAGCATGCATTCTTTTTTATGTCCACTAGGAAAGATGAACATAATTAAATCAGTTGGGGCAATTCAGTTGAAAGGACCAATCGTGATGATAATAGCCAAACAATAATTTGATGGACTCTATTATAAGCTAAGATGATAACTTCTTTATAGTGATGATGAAAAAAAAGAAGCAATGATGAATAGATATCTCATGCTACATTTAGGGGGCAATGATAAGAGTCGATTGTGGGTCGAGCTAATATGATTGATAAATCATGTTTATTTGGTGATCATTTGTAGTAAACATTTAATGTATTGGGATCAATTATACAATTAAAGTAAGTTAATATCTTATTCTTGACACTTCTAAAGTTGAAGGTCCTCAAGTATGCAAATGGCATAAAAAAAAGAAAAGGAAATTGATCTTTCAAAATGTGAAATATTGCTTTCTTTATGCTTTAATAGGTTTGTTGTTTTTTTTTTTCTAAATCACTTCAAGTTTGTTTCTCTATATATTAAATATATTTAAAAAAAATACTTCAAGTTCGTTACCCTATATAAAATAACTATGTCACTTCGAGTTTATATCACTTTATCAAATGACTATGTTTTTTAAAATCATTTTGAGTTTGTCACTCTATAAAATGACAGGTTGAAAATCTAATTGAGTTTATCTATATTTTTGAAAAATATGTCAAGCTTTTCACTCTACAAAATAACTATATTTTTTAAATCATTCAAGTTCATCACTCTATAAAATGATCATATGTTTTATTTTTTTTTAAAAAATATTTTGATTTTGTCACTTTATAAAAATACTATATTTAAAAATCACTCGGAAAATAAATATAATTTTGAAATCATTTCAGTTAGCTAATGACTTTATAAAATGACTTATTATATTTTTGTAAAATGACTTTGAGTTTGTCATTATGTAAAATAATTATTTTTTAAAATTATTTCGAGTTCATCAATCTATAAAATAACCATATATGTTTTTAAAATTACTTTGAGTTTGTCACTCTATAATATGATTATATATTTGAAAAATCACTTTAAACTAATCACTTTATAAAATAACTATGTGGCCACTTGTTTTCTTATTTTAGCCCTTTTTAAGTTTGATCTAATGTCTCTTGCAACATCAATGTGGATTTCATTAAAAGATTGCTAAATTTCAGAATTAAAAGTGATTTTATTCTGGAATCCTGTGAAAGATTCTAAAAAACGTTTATGAATTCCATTAAAAAAAAAAAGGCATTAAATTTGAATAATGCATGGAGAAGGCATTGTAGAATTCACCTGAACAAAAGGGGAACAAGAAGGTTGCCTTCGGAAAAAGGTTAACTAAAAAGTTACCACATTTGACTTTGAACTACAAATCATAGTACCTAACTTTTTTAGTAGGATTAAAAGTTATTTTTTAAAATAAAAAAGAATGATTTGGTTTTGTTAACGTGTTTTTTTAGTATCAAGAAAAAAAAAAAATCATGAATTGAAAAGTTGACATTAAAAAACCCATTAAAAAACCGATAAATTTTGTCAGTTTTTTTTTTTTAAACCAAAATTAAATCGAACTAAAGCGGATTGGTTAAACTAAAATTTTGTTAGTTCCTATTCTATATATAATATATATATAATTATTTTCTTATCTGGTTTTTTTTTTTTTATTATTATTATTATCAAAAGCCGAACCGATGCCCCTCCTTTCGCTAGTTGGAGCTCCAAAATATCTCTTGTCAAGGCCAAAACCGTAACTCTCGTCCCAGAAGGAAGAAAAGAGAGGAAACTCTTAAACCTAAACTGTAACCGCAGAGCCATCAGAACAATATGGACCACATGAAATTGCCAAATGCATGGCCCAAAAGCAGCCACCTGTCTTTGTGTTGAATGGAATTTTTTTTATTTTAAATTATTTTTTCAACATTGTCAGATTTTTCAACGTGTGCTAATATAAAAATAAATTAAAAAAAATAAAAAATATTATTTTATTATATTTTTAATAAAAAAAACTTTTAAACACCCACTTAATTCTTTTTCGTATTTAAAAATATGAAAAAGGAAACAAGTTCGAGGAGGAGGACCGAGCACCTGTAAGCCATAAGTCGGAACCTCCATTCCCTCTGTTTCCTCCTATAAAAAAAAAACCTTCTCCTCCCTCCATCTCCAAGATTGTTATTTTAAAACGCTTCCGTTTCGATCCCCTCTCTCCTTAAATTACAAATCCTTTGTAATCTTGCTAACTCATTTCCACTCGGAGACACAACTCAACGAAGCCAGCCAGCCCGCCCGGTAATAAAACTTTCATCGGTCAATGTTATCAGATTTTTGCTACAATGTCTTTTAATAGTAGTTATTTATTTGTTTTATGTTAGAGATCACATGCCCTTTTGATATTTGTAATTATAGTTTTTTTTTTTTCTTGCATCTATCTTTCTTTCTCAATTTTGTTGAGCTGTTGCAATTATTCATTGTTAATAGTACTTTTTTATTTATTTAGTTTCACTGGATACATAGATAGATAGATGGATAATCCATGGAGCATCATTTTGTTGTTGATGATATCTTTTCTTTGATCGTTACAAGGCAACAACCCAGACAATAATGAATGTTGTTTTTTGTTTGTTTTCAGGACTCAGAAAGATTTGATAGAATCAGGGGCTATTGTTGAAAGATGATTCCGTATATAGTTGCTATCCTGGTTCCCCTTATAATTACTCTTCTCTATCAAAAAACAAAGAATGCAAAGAAACGTGGGGTGCCTGTTGATGTCGGTGGGGAACCGGGATATGCGATTCGGAACGCTCAATTTCCAACCCTCTTGGAAACTGCATGGGAAGGTGTTTCAACTCTTGCTCAACTTTTTGAGATGGCGTGCAAGAAACATGAACATAAATGCTTGCTCGGAACGAGGACATTAATCTCAAAGGACACTGAAGTTTCTGCCGGTGGAAGGTCTTTTGAGAAGCTTCATTTGGGAGAGTATGAGTGGCTGACCTATGGGCAAGTGTTTGAAAAAGTGTGCAATTTTGCTTCTGGCTTAGCTCACCTAGGGCTTAGAAGTGAGGAACGTGTTGCGATATTTGCTGACACAAGAGCAGAGTGGTTTATTTCCTTGCAGGTGCTCATTCTTTTGTGAATATCATGTTGATATATTTACACATTGCAATTTCTTTTTCAAGGAGCATGTTATATGAAAAGTGATGCAAGGGAGCTTGAGTTTTTATCAAGTATATTTCTATACAGAACTCTTTGGAATTCACATTCCTTTATCTAGTAGATGAACGGAATGTGTAGGTGTATTACTTTCAGCAGGCCAAAATCCAGCCTATGCCTCACATAATAACCTGAGTTACTGATGGGTTTATGTCGTATCAGGGTTGTTTTAGGCGCAATGTCTCTGTGGTTACCATCTACGCATCTTTGGGCGAGGAAGCAGTTTGCTATTCATTAAACGAGGTTCTCTCTCTCACTCTCTCTAGTCAATGCTCCAATTCGCTAGATAGGCATTTACCCCAAAACACTTCCACATTGCTGTAACCCTATTTGCTGGACACTGAATGATTGACTGCAGGTGGCATGCTGGTATAAATTTTTACTCGTCTGATTGCAGCATATTTCTGAATTTTAATTGAGTTTGCTTCTCTCCAGACAGAAGTTACAGCTGTGATTTGTGGGGCCAAAGAACTGAAAAAGCTTGCAGAAGTAAGCGGACAGCTTGAAACAGTAAAATACATCATATGTATGGATGATGAAACTCCATCAAGTGCATCATCTGTGGCGCAGAGTGGTCGCTGGAGAGTTGTGTCAGTAGCTGATGTGGAGAAACTTGGACGAGAAAATCCAGTTGATGCTGCTTTACCTCTATCAGAAGATGTTGCAGTTATAATGTACACAAGTGGGAGTACTGGGCTGCCTAAGGTTAGGAGCATCTATTGCATGATGTGCATCTTCCACTTCATCTTTAGCTTGTTCAACTTCACCATTTTGCATCTTAGTTGGTTTCTCATTGGTTAGTTGTTGACTGAGGAGTAACTTGGATCTGTATGCGGTGTTTGAATTGATTATGCGAGGAATCTATATTTACCAAGGTTCTAAGCATCCTCCTAACCTCCTCTCCAAACTAGTTTACTCCTTGGCTGTTTACATTGATGAGAAGTTGGCTCTGACTTAAAGCTCAAAGGCTCCATGAAAGGTCACATTCCATATGTTTGACTTGTACATAACATAGCAGACTAACAATGATCCATCTATTTCATGCCTCAATTGAGGATATTTGCTCGTTCCCTAGGTATTGCTAAGCCCGTGCTGGTGCTTATGGTTCTTGACATTCAGGATTGACATGCTATGAGAATTTATGTTAAAAGACTTCATTTAGAAGCACTACCACAGAATTTATTGATTTACCTTCTTATAGTGTTTAGAGTTTTAAGTAAGAATTATCGATCCCGGTCTATGTTTTTGGCATTTTAATAATTATACAACCCCATATCAGAGCTTACTGATTAGTTATTTATCTATTATGTCCATTCTGTACAGGGTGTAATGATGACACATGGTAATGTCCTAGCTGTAGTTTCTTCTGTCAGGACAATTGTTACTGGCCTTGACGACAAGGATGTTTATCTGGCTTACCTACCATTGGCTCATATCCTTGAAATAGCGGCTGAGGTATGGAGCATTTATCCAGTTTACATAACCACAGTAGCTATATGCCTTCTCATATCCCCTAGTACATTCATACACACAAGTATATACATGCTTCACCTCACTGTTTATGTTACAGAATGTAGTTGCAAGTGCTGGAAGTGCTATAGGATATGGAACCCCAATGACACTCACTGATACATCAAACAAGATCAAAAGGGGAACAAAGGGGGATGCGACTGTCTTAAGGCCAACTGTAATGGCAGCTGTTCCAGCAATTCTTGATCGTGTCCGAGATGGTGTGCAGAAGAAGGTTAGGGAATTTTGACAAGTTCTCATTTCTGCCCCCCTCTCTCTCTCTCACACACGTGCGTGCGTGCGTGGTTCTGAATGACTTCTCCGTGAAAACAACGTTGGTTATTAAAATATATTTGACATTTCAGGTTGATGCAAAGGGTGGCCTTACCAAGAAATTGTTTGATTTTGCATATGCTCGTCGAATATCTGCAATTAATGGTAGTTGGTTTGGCGCTAGGGGCATAGAATTGCTTCTGTGGAACTTCCTGGTGTTTAGAAAGGTTCGGGCAGTTTTGGGAGGTCGCATCCGCTTTTTGCTTTCTGGTGGTGCTCCTCTTTCTGGTGATACTCAAAGATTTATCAACATTTGCCTTGGGTTAGTATGGCCTTAGCAGATTTTTGTGAATCTTTATGTATAAATGATCTATTAACCATGGAACTGAGATATTTAATCATGCTAATGTTTTGAAAAATTATATTTCCATCCCTGAACATTGTTTATTTCAGTAACATTGAAAAAGGGCTACAAAATTACCAAGCAAAGCATCAGAAGATAATTACAGCATGGCATCATGGTTATAACCCCACCTGCAGTTGCATTTTTCATTTCTAAATTCATGCAACGTGGCAGATGGGATTTTGAGCCCTAAGTCACTTCTTTATTTCAATTCTATTTTAAGACTTAAATATAAAAGATGGGCTTCCACTTAGAAAAGAGAACTTGTGTATTTACATGAAGACTCAAGTTTAATGGTTGTTTTTTAGATCCTAACATGCAAAAATGTTTAGCTGTGTAGATGCATGATTAGATGAATCTATCCTCATCTTTCATAGTTTCACTATGATTACTATCACAAACATCAATGACTGCCCACATTATCAGGGCTTGTCATTTTTTACCAGGCCTTTCTCCACTCTTTACGATTTGGTTTATTGTTTTTCTTTTTTCTGCCCCTGACCAACATTAATGGATTCATACAGGGCTCCAATATGCCAAGGTTATGGTCTCACAGAGACTTGTGCTGGTGGGACATTTTCTGAGTTTGACGATCCATCTGTTGGTCGAGTTGGTAATCCAGTCCCTTGCTCGTATATTAAGGTAAGCTATGATTAAAAATTTAAATGTCAATTTTGAAATAGCTCATGCTGATCTGTTCAGAAATTCCCAAGTCATGAACAATGATCTGCTTAATTTGGAAATATATATCATGAGTCTCCATACATGACATTGGGGTGCTTTTAAGCAGTGATTTTGTGGGTATCCACATGTATTGCCATATCCTCTGAGATTTTGGCCTTCTGGGGCTAGCTCAGGAAAGAAGTGGAGTTTGAGTTTTGATCTTAGGTTTTTGTTGTTGGCTGATGTTCTATGTTGATTTCCAATGGTTATTCTAGAATCCTGGTTTTCACATAATTGCAATATATTTTTACGCTAGGAGTTCCTGTCAATTAATGGATAAACATGCTGTTTAAACATTATCATTTAGTGTTGTTTATATGATGCTTTGCCATTAATTCAATGTTGTGCACGTGTTTTCTTCATTTTTGTCGTAGTTCTGATTGGATCATCTTGTCTCACTGTTATACTTCAGTGAATGAACTCTTAAATTTTAATAATATAATGTGTTCCTTTTCAGTTAATAGATTGGCCTGAAGGTGGGTATTTAATTAGCAATTCACCAATGCCTCGTGGGGAAATAGTTATTGGTGGTCCAAATGTTACGTTGGGATACTTTAAAAATGAAGCAAAAACAAAAGAGGAGTACAAGGTAACATATCAAAGATTCATGCCAGTGTTTATCTTATAGAACCATGTGCTGAAGGAAAAATGTCAACATAAGGTTTGACAATGCTTTTTTTTTTTTTTTTGTGAAAAGGTTGATGAGAGAGGAATGAGGTGGTTTTATACAGGTGATATAGGACAATTTCACGCTGATGGTTGCCTTGAGATAATTGACCGTAAAAAGGATATAGTCAAGCTTCAACATGGGGAATATATCTCCTTAGGAAAGGTATCGGTATATATATCATAAAACGCTATTTTCCATCACATTTTCGTTGGGACTAACATTTTCCTTACAGGTTGAGGCTGCACTTGTCGTGAGCCCCTATGTTGAGAATATAATGCTGCATGCAGATCCATTTCATAGTTACTGTGTAGCCCTTGTAGTGGCGGCGCAACCTGCTCTAGAAGAATGGGCTTCAAAGAAGGGAATTGCATTTACTGATTTTGCAGAGTTGTGTGAGAAAGAAGAAACAATAAAAGAACTGCAGGCATCACTTTTGAAGGTATGCCTTTCTGATCATGTTTTAGCTTCTAGAATTGAAAAGGGTGCCAGTGGATGTTTAGCTTATATTTTTTACCCATTCCAATGTTTATGGCACAAAGTACTAGAAAAACTTGAAAAGCAACATTTGTGCAACGCTCTTGAAGTCTCCTGTTCAAATAATAAATCAACTGGATACCAAAATATGCTCATGAATACGACTGGCAAGATGTTAAGAGATGAGATTTTTGTAGAGCCTTTATTTGAATTTATCAGGAATAAAATGATTATGAATAAAACTTCTGACCAACTTGTAAAGAAATGTGGTGGTTTTAGTTTCATCCTTTCTGAGTGTTGCCAAAATTGGGGGCCAACATTTGCCTTGCTCATAAAGCACTTCTGACCATGCATTTGTTTTGTAAGAACTTTTGCACATCAGATAGAAAACCCTAGTATTTCAGATAAGCGAGTCTTAGATGGTTGTGTTATCTAGATTGTGATGCATAATCAATGTTACCCGATGTGGGAGTTTCATAGAGTGCATTGAAAGTATTCTTAGGAATTGTCTTATGCCTGGCGGAGCACTTGCCCTTGCCTGCTAGCTCAAGATTTTACCACCGTAACTCCCTTCTACGAGCAGCAAAAGAGGAGCAGTCTTTTTCAGCTATGCTACTTCTCCGCCTTCTTCACAATAATGCTCCAGATATTGTAGAATGTGTGCCTGAATTTTTTTTTAATCATTATCTTTTCAATGTTTTAAGTTTTCCTGTTTCATTAATTTGCAGGCAGCAAAGGCAGCACGATTGGAGAAGCTTGAGATCCCAACAAAGATCAAATTGCTTCCTGATCCATGGACTCCTGAAACTGGCCTAGTCACTGCAGCTCTCAAGCTTAAGAGAGAGGCCGTTAGGAAGGCTTTCTTTGAAGAACTCTCGAAGTTATATGAATCTTGAGTCAGAAACTCTCGAAGTTTTTACACGTATCCTGCAATAATTTTTCTTGTATATTTACTGGTATTCCTTTTTGGTAAAGATCAGAGAACGGTGAACTTTTAAGAGCCCTTCAATTTGATGCCCTCTCCCAAACATTTTCCTGATATTTCAAACTTGAAAAAGCACAGGCCTTGGGCCCTGAATTAGAGCGCACCACAAGAGACCTCCTCAGTTAGGCAATATAAGTCGTGGCTAAAAAATATCTGCAACTACTACTGCAATTATTTGTAGGTACTTCACTGTAATCACGTCCATGGTAGGCCCACTGATATAGTGTAGGTTTTTTTTTTTTTTTTTTTTGAAGTAAAATGCATGTTTTTTCTAAGTTTTTAAAAGTATTGATATTGTACATTTAAAAAAAAAACCATTATATTTCCGAGCCAAACACACTCATAACCAGCTCTAATGCTATAACTTTTGATTGATGATACAGGTAAAATACAAATCCTTTCCTAAAATCAACTATTCACATAAAAAAAGTGTTTAGAGTTTCCACAATTTTTTTTTACTAATTATCCTCAATAATTGGTTAGCATAATTAATAAAGGGTTTATTGCCCAATAATTTATGTTTTTTTAAAAAATTAAGCAGTTAGGGTTCTGGGCAACAATGAACAATTTAAATTACAATTTGGGATTCTTCTATGTTTTCAAATAAACAATAATAAAAGATTTTTCACTACCACAATCATATTTTTATGTTGGTTATTATCAATTAAAGAAGAATCAATCAATTTTTTAGGGTTTTCTAGCTCTTCAAGATTAATGTTGCATTATAGCAAATTTGATTTTTTTAAAGCTAGAGTTATACAACCTATAAACAATTGAATAATCATTTTTCTTACCACATCACAACACATTATCATTAAGTTTCAAAGCCATCATTTGAAAAAATAAAAAATAAAAACCAACTTGCTATATATTGATTTGAGGATAAAACCTATGAGAGATCCCACCACCCAGAAAAGACAACAACGTTGAAACACAAATTCGTGCAATAAATAAGTTTCAATAGTAATTCTATGTTGTTTGATTTGAGAGAAATCACAAGTTCTGCAAGAGAGATGGAGGGAGAAGAGACCTCTTGTTTGGTGTCTTTTATTGTTATAATATATATGGGGAACTTTGGTCATTTCCTTCAATTTGAAATATTTCTTTGACCATGATTGCAAATTGTAATTTTTTGTAACTTGGTAAGCAAGTGTAATTTTAAATGGACTATAAAATATTATGGGTAATTTCATCTTTTTATATTTTTATATTTGGTTTGTTCTATAAATTTATTTATTGTTATAAATGAGTTCAAATAACATGAGTTTAGCTTGTTTTTAGGTTTAATATTATTGGATTCAGTCGAGTATTAAGCCTAATCAAACATAGGTTTGGAAAACTGTCAAATCTAATATCATTTGGTTTAGCTACATGTTAAGTCTAAACATACAAGGATTTAGTAAATTGCCAGACCCAACATCCTTGATTTCAGCTATGCATCGAGCTAAGTGTTCGTATTTTAATTTTTAAATAATTTATTCTTATAAAAACAAAAATAAATACTTTTATGCTTATAATTTAAAAGTCTTTTTCTTATTTATTACAATTCCTAACTAAAAATGACTGATTTTATTATTGAAGCTCACTGAACCCTACCATAAAAAATGTTTGAAAATAATGCCTTACTCTCGAGCCAAGCCTCAGAAATCAAAGGAAATAAGGTAAAATAATCATTACATTACGATAACCCAATATATATTTTACAGTGGATTGAATTAAAGTAAATGACGTACAGTTTTTGGTGTATTTGTTAATCTGTCAACTAGGGAAAACGAAATGAAAGAAAGCAAGAAGAAAAGCTATGGAGTGGACAAGTTCCTGTAAACCAGTAGAATCATGGCACCTTACCTCCACTCCAGAGAGCCATACCTGTACTGCCTTTTAGTGGTTCCAAAATTAAACGGTAGTTGCAAATGTTGACTTCACCGTTATTCCATTGACCCATTCCACCATCCAATGTCTTCTCGGTGAACAGGATCTTGTCTTTCTGAGTAAGATTGCTAGCCACCATAGTCAATTGCACATTTTCTTTAGTGGAAAGATCGAAAAAGCTAAGGCCCCTAGATTATTGATTAATCACTAATTAATTACCTAAGCACTAGACGTTTTCTTTCGCGAAAAATCCCCTCCCTCCCTTTTCTTTTTAGCTTTGCACAACATGCTTTGGATAAAAAGTTAGAAAAAAGTGAAAAGAAGCAAGCCAAGCAGAGCGAGTTCCATGAAAGTTCCAAGAAAAACCCTATTCTTAAGCAATTCTTGGTTTCTCTCAAAAGGGAAATGGATTCTGAAATTATACAAGAATGTCTCTGAAAAACCCACAGGCCACTGCCCTTCTCTTATATTCTTCAAACTTGAGTGATTCTAATATTTATTAGGGTGCCATCTTCAGTAGTATGATCTTACTTGTCGATGAATTCTTTATTAGTATGTAATTAATCCCTCAATTAATTAATTTAAATTTCACTCCACCATACATATATAGTTTATACAAGCAAACAAACACACATTCTAACTTCAATTTCTCTCTCCCCTATAACTCCACAGTATTTTGCTCTCTCTTCCACTAGATCCTCTTCATCACCATACCATGAATGCCTACAGATCAGAAGACAATTCATACTGTTATTTCCATCCCAAAGAGGTTGTTGTTGGGGTTTGTCCACTATGCTTGAGTGAGAGGCTCCTCCTATTGGCTGCAAAGCAAGGCAATCTTTCTTCTGCTAGAGCAGCTCGTAGAAATGAAGGCACAACACACAAAAAGCCACCCATAAACCTTCCAAAGATTTTCGCTCTTGGTTCTTTGCTAAACCGGCTTGAGCTTCGGAACCGGAAGTCTAATAACTCTGATCACGATGCTGAACCCACCAGTCAAGAAGGTATAATTTTTGCTGCTAATGTTTTCTGCTGTTGTTTGGCACTTTGATTGTTAGTGCTATTATTATTATTACAAGAGTCCCAGTTCTTTTGCTGTTCTTGAACTCCTTCCAGCAAGAGGGTAGTCTGTCTATGCAAAATTATTGTTTGTGTCGTGACAAAAGTATAGGCAGTCAGAGTACATATACATACCATCCAGATCAGTCCGCACTTAACAGATGAGATTTAGAAACTTTTTAATTATTAGTATCATTGTGTTTCGTTATTTCTAATTGTTTTGCTACTGTAAATCAAGCACGTAAAAAAATAAAAGAAAAAAACTTGTAATTCACGAACCTACATAGCCCACGTTTCTGAGGAAAAAACTAGCCCACAACATTATTGTAGGAAAAGAGTTAATGAAAAGATGAATTTCTATATAATGACAGATAGCGGTAATCATATGGATATGTAATTTCATCAGTGTAATATTCAACAGATCATGCTAATATTCATCACACAGATAGGTCATGCAAACAAAACCTAACAACGGACCCCTTAGGATGTCTTTTCTTGCAGATCATGTTTTATATGGCTAATACTATGCATGAGTCTCCGCTTATTTGTATTTAAAAATTACTGATGCAATTGAAACGCAACATGCATCTGTGCTTCCAAGTAGAAAGTATACAAAATATGCTACTTTTTTCATATCTTTCGATCCCTTTTCTCTTTGTAACTCACTATCTCAATTTAATTTAATAAGCTTTTGCAGACTCCTTTATATCAATCAAGTTTGAGGACAATGGTGCTGCCTCATGGGAAAAGGGCACAGTTTCTAAGGTCTTCATCGATCCTTGTAGCAAGTCATGGAATCAAAATCTCAACATGGAAGCCAAACAAGGCAGAGACATTAAGGAGACCGTCAGTATGATAGAGCAGGCAAAACCGCGTTCCTCACTGAGGTGGCGAAGGGGGATTGGTCATATGTTCCAGCTAATCAGATGGAAGAGGTCCACCATGGTGGAGGGAGTCAAGGTGAGGAAGAGCTGGATAAGGACTCTGACAAAGAGGAGAACCAAATAAGAAAGAGAATTCTATAGAAAGGAACACCTGCCTTTTCCACCGCACCATTCCTGTTTGTGGCTTGAGCTTCATTCTGGACTGTAAAGCTCTATATTCTTGAGATGGTAGAGTCAAAATAGCTTTATCATCACTCTTAAAAACTGCTTGGCTTTGAGATTTATGGGTTTCTCTATTTTTTATTTTTACCTTTTTTTTCATATTTATATACAGTATTGATGACGTTTAAAAATAAAATATATGTAAATAATAAGTTATTTAGTGTTTGAGATAGTGATTAATCAATATGTTTGATACTTTGATTCCTTTTTATAGACTAAGAAATTCCAAGGTTATGGTAAAAGTTTGAATACCTGCAAAAATAGTCTCAATCGGGAGGATTTAAAGATCATCCGATAAAAAAGTTGGTATATTAATGAGAAAGACAATAAATGACTTACAAAAGCTTTAAATTTAAGGAACAAAAATGTTTGTTCTTAAGTTTTAAGTTAATTAATGCTTTGAAATTTATGAGTTTATCTTAAGAGATAAAAAGTTTTGAACCTTTACTCGGATGGTTCAGAGGGTATTTATACCCCTTGAATCATATCGTTTTCAAATAATGGAAAGACTGGAAAGCTCTTTGCTTTCGATGATATTAATGAAAGACAAATATCCCTTACATATCATTAATGAGATAATAAATATGGTTGGTCTCTTAAGAGACCTTGTATATACATATGAGTATAGGGATATCATTACATCAATATGAATGATTATTCCAGATAAAAAGGCAGAGCGATTTGTCATGCTTTCAATACTTTTATTTTAGAGGATCGTCTAGGATCAAACATATAGCCTTAGAACTTGGTAATAGTTGAATTCAAATGCTTCGGGCCTGTCATACTTGCTAGACCCATGTTACTCTGGGCTTGACTGACTACCATGCCTAAGTATTTTGGGTTTGACATATTTTATAGACCCTCGCTACCTTGGGCTTGGCTGACTGCCAAGTCTAAGTTCTTTGAGTTTGGTATGCTTGCTAGACCCATATTGTCTTAGACTTGGCTGATTACCAAGTTCAAGTTCTTTGGGCTTGACATATTTGCGAGACCCACACTATTTACCAAGTCTAAGTTCTCTAGGTCTTGTGTGTCTGCTAGACCTATTTTGTTTTTAAGATAATTTTTATTTTTTAAAATCTATAATAAAAAAATATTGACTCATCAGTTTCCCCTAAACTTTTAATGTGTAATCTTGTATTAAAGGTTGGTACACGTCTTATTTTTATTTGGGAAAAAGGTGTTTAGACATTGGTGATCTAAACAGATTTTTTAGGGAAAAAGAAGCAAAGTTTTTTGGGAAGACCACCCGAAAGTTTGTAATAAATATTGCAAGCTTTTGACATTCCTAAGTTACAATGAGGTGACATTTGTCTCTCATTTTTATATTTCCCCTCTTTCTTTTGCTTTTACTAAACCTTTTTTTATAGTATTCCCTAACTTAGGAATTTTGAATTTTTCACAATAAGAGAACAATTTAATAGCAGGGAGGATTTCTTTGGCTAGGTAAACTAGATTCTTTCCTTGTGTTTTCGTAAAAACTCTTTCAGCCTTTTCTTCCCTCTAACATTATGACTTCTAGAAAAGGGAAGCAAAATATATCTCTTGAAGGTGATTTCACTTTCAGACCCAAAACTGAAATCATTTGTTGAAGATCTTTGGCCATAAGGATTAACCCGAGATCTGAAACGGATGATGCTCAACCATTTTTTGCTAGAAGAAAAGATGAGGTCATTCCCTAAGAAGTTTCAAACCTGAGGGGATAACTAAGTTTTCCTAGGACTTTGATGGATGACACATGGAGTTTAGTGACTTGAGATTAAGTAACCTTAACCAATGCTAGTCAGCTAAGAGAGTATATAATGATAGCCCCTAAAACTGGTGATAGTATTTCTTTGGTCATCAGCAAATATGATGGGGGTAATATTATCATTATTGCCCCCATATGTCTATATGAGCTTGAATACTCGTTTCTTTTACATGGATTTGTAAATGATGTTTTGAGGTATTACAACCTTAGTCCTACTCAGATTTATACTAATGGATGGACCATTCTATCGTTATTTCAAAAGTTATTAAGGATTTTGAATAAGGAGCCTATGGTTAGGGTATTTAAGCAATATCATACCTTGATCAGTAGCACTGAAAATGGACTTTAAATCCCTTTGTTTTTTTACTTTCATCAATAGATGAAATAGGCCAATGAAGAACATTATAAGGGGGAACTCCTCTCGCTAAAAAAAATAGAGGGAACAATGGGTGATAGTGAGGTACGATGACCTAGCTAAACCTCAGGATGAGTATAGTCCAATCTGGGGCTGTACCTATTATTGGAGAACACCCTCAATAGGTGTGAATGATAAGCCCTTCTTGGGTCCAAAGGAGGAGAGGGTGTGCACCAGGTTGAATAATCTCCATACCGAATATGATATCGATTGTATGGCTAAAGAGAATATTGTGTTTTAGGTAATCTCGTTTTCATATGTTTTTATTTTTTTATTTATTTTAGTACCTTTCATCTTCTGACTGATTCTTATACAAGGTCTTTACATGGGACTGTTGGATTCAAATTCAATGGGTTTACCCCTTCTATGCCCTTTTCCAGTGGAGGCTTCTCTTCTAAAGACAGTTAATCATTGATGCGAAGATGAAGAGTTAGGTTTTTTATTCAAATGAACATTGAGGAGATTGCCACAGTCTAAGCCGATGATGTTTCTGAAGACATCCTTGTAATTGGCCTTCTTATTGATAAGATGTGTCAAAAGGCAACAAAGGGGTCTCGGTCTGCCTTACCAAGGGGCCACAAGGTGCCAACACTAACCTCGGTCATTCTAGAGGTTGTCTTTCAATGGAAGAGAAAGAGAGTTTCCATCCTTTCAAATTATAATATGGAGATTGTCCCTCCTCCATATAGTGTTCATGCTCCCTCAAGCCTAGTTTACTTTTTTCTCGGATCCTCCAGCCAAGCCCTACATCTTCTCGAGAGGAGGATATCTTCTCTAATCTCAAATTAAACCACACCTCTATTTGTTTCCCCATTCTAAGTGAGGAAGGGAGGGGGATAATGGAGACCATTCTTTAAGGGATATCAATATTGAGACTTGGTGGTTTGGATGTGATAAAGACATTAGATAAACTCCTCACCTTTCCTTCTGATATGGAATGATTGATTGACCTAAGCTTCTAGCTCTACTTGACCATTATTGGACATATAGCTTTTCAAGTAAGATAACGAACTAAATATTTTTCTTTATCTATTTTATTATGCTATTTTTAAACATAACTTATCTTATCTTTTTGGTTGTTTAGACCTTTATGATGTGTTTATACTTGAAAAGTAGGCGGGTTAAGGAGAGAAGGGTTAATGAGGAGGCCATTAAGCATTACTGTGTTGAAAAGTCTGAAGTACACAGACTTGAAAAAGAAAACTTTGCTCAAGTTATTGAGATGAACTCTTTTAGGACTACTTACTCTAGGCTGCAGGGGCAGATAAGAGCTCAGACTATGTCTTGGAGTCAACTAAGCAAAGGATGACAGAGACTTACAATCGTATTGACTTCCTGGAGAGAGGGATGACTAATTAAAAAAAAAAATGGTTGAGCTGAAAAGGGTGAGGGAGACTTTGAGAGAGGAGCTAGGGATAACTAGGAAGGAGGTTTAGAACTCTTGTACACATATGGAAAACTTGAAGAACTCCTCCCAAGTTTTTTGGACCGAATATAAGGAGTATGTCTCTAACGAAGACATTAGGAGACAAGCTTTTCATGGTAATGTCAAACTTGTATTTATTTAACCTTTCTAGAGGGATATAAGTTGACTTTAGTGAGAGTTTCCTAGAAGGCCAAGTCATCGACTTTGTTGATGTCTTCCCAATCAGAGCTACATCAACAAGGGATGAAGTTTACCTAGCTTAGGAACCTGGCATGAAGATGTAGTTTCCTTTAGATTTTTTGTTATTTCCTTTAAGTGTTATATAATGTATTGAATGCTTGGGCTTTTAAAAGCCTTGAATTTGGCTATAAGGCCTATGTTTTATATTTTAGTTTTTTGAAATTTTATGTTACATCACTTGCATCATTATTATGTTTAAGCATGCTAACATGTGTTAAGTAATCATAACAGTCAAATGCCTAGATTTAGGAAACATACATATTTTATACTTAGAAAATTCTTTAGAAAATTTTTATTGACCAACAACCAACAAACCAACATAGGTCAACACAGGTCTAACGCCAATGGTTGGAAAACATATTTTCCCAGGTCCAACACATAAAATTTTTAAGAAAAATTTTAAAACCAACAAGGAAAGTTTAAACGACCAACATCCAACAATGATTATATATCCATGTTGTCCCCTACTAAGGGTGGAGATGGGTTCTCTGCGACAGGTAGTTTACATGCTGTTGAGACCCAAGATGTTAGATAACTTGGTGATTGTTGTAGTTGGGACTATTGTCTTTATGAGACCATTTATCAATCGCTTAGAGATTGCTACTAGTGAGAACACATACCATCTCTAATGCTCTGAGCCTATAAGCTTCATTCCTAACTACAACTATTAGATGCGACTCTTCTAGGAAGTTAAGATTAGTCTTAAGATTTTGTTCATTGCTTTCTAAGGTGTAATAAACTACCTGGTGGCTTATACATTTGATTTTAGCTATTTATGACTTTTTGTAAGTATTCCTATAGACAACACCACTGATGATGTTTTAAAATTCAAGATACATAAATAATAGGTTATTTAGTATTTGAGATAGTGGTTAATCAATATGTTCTGATACTTCTCTTTAGACTAAGGAATTATAAGCTTATGGTAAAAGCTTGAGTACATGAAAAAATAGTCCTAGTCGAGGTTGATTTAAAGATCCTGTAATGATAAAGTGAGTATATTTATGAGAAAGAAAAAAAATAACTTACAAAAGCTTTAAATTCAAGAAACAAAGATGTTTGTTATTGAGATTTAAGTTAGTTAATGTCCTGAAATCTATGAGTTTATCTTAAAAGATAAAAATTTCTGAACCCTTACTTTGATGGTTCAAGGGGTATTTATACCCCTTGAATCTTATCGTTTTACAGAATGGATAAATTGGAAAGCCTTTTGCTTTTGGTGATATTAATGGGAGACACATATCCATTACATATCATTAAAGAGATAGTAAGTATGGTAGGTCCTTTAAGAGACCTTGTATGCACCTATGAATATAGAAAATTATTACATTAATATGAATGATTATTATAGATGGAGAGGCATGGTGGTTTGTCATGCTTTCAATACTTTTATTTTAAATGATCGTCTAGGGTCAAGCATATAGCCTTAGAACTTGGTAATGATTGAATCCAAATACTTCGGGTTTGGCATGCTTGCCAGGTAATCACTACCTTAGGCTTGGTTGACTGCTAAACTCAAGTGTTTTAATTCTAGCATGGTTGCCAGACCCATGTAATTTTAGATCTGGCTGACTACCAAGTTCAAGTTCTTTGGATTTGACATGCTTGTCAGACACTCACCACCTTGGACTTGGCTGACTTCTAAGTTAAAGTTCTTTCGGCTTGACATGTTTGTCAGATCCATGCTACCTTAGGTTTGGCTGATTGCCAAGACAAAGTGCTAACATGCTAGACCCACAATATTTTAAACTTAGATGATTGTCAAGTCCAAGTTCTCTAGGCCTGACGTGTTTGTTATACCAAGTCCAAGTTCTTTGTATTTGGTGTACTTGGCAGACCCACATCATCTTGGATTTGGCTAATTTCTAAGTCCAAGTTCTTTAGGTCTGACATGTTTGCTAAACCCACATTATTTTGGACTTGGCTAACTACAAAGCCCAAGTTTATTTGGTATGACGGGCTTGTCAAACCAATGCTATCTCGGGCTTGACTAACTGCTAAAACTAAGTTTTTTGATTTGACGTGTTTACTTGACCCATTTTATTTTTAATATGATTTTTATTTATAAAAATCTATAAAAAAAAATGTTGACTCATCACGTATAGACTGTAAAAGATTTGGTGCCATGTGCTTTTTCTTCACAATTTGCATTGATGATGTTGAACATACCCTGCAGAGAGAAGTATTTGTAAGTATTTCCTTGCCCATTTTAATTAAAGCTGCTTGGCTTTCTGATTGTGCACATATAGAGTTGAAACATTTGGTCATTCAAGGGCCCTCACGTAGCTTTTATCACTTGTCTTGTAATTGTCTAGACTGGAACATAAATGTTTGGTTCCTTGGACGTTATATATCTTGTGTTCCTAATTCTTAAAGAGCACATAATTTATGATACTATAAAGAGCTGCATCAAATCCTCGTGTTTAATTGTTCTGTGTTTCATGAATTAAGAAGAAATTAAGTTCATCATCAACCTCATGTTTCCCTGCCCCTCGTGTGAGTCATCTTGCATGTGCAAAGAAGGCCATGAGGCTTGATTTGTTCATTAGGACCCTTCACAGGGCATGTTATGTCCCTGTTTCAACCTAATTAATAGGACCATTCCTTCACAGGACCATGAGAAAAGCCTCAGAAGGAGTGGGCGAAAATGACAAGGCATCAATCTTCACCCAGCTCAAGCGACAACAATACAAGAAGAAGATGGCAATTGGATCCACCAGTTGCGTATGAAAATATTGACTGTATCTATATTCCTTTATGCCCACAGCACTGTATGATGGCAACTTCAACTATTTACTTTCCAATCGAGTTACATGACTTCACCAAAGTTTATGCCAACATATACACAATCTTTTTATACATAATATGTTAAAATATACAAGACGATAAGCATAGAAAGCAAAAGAGTATTGGAGCTGCCATAAGGACTCCATAATTCTTCCACTCCACCATGATCCAAGAACGCGCGTGGTCAGAAACATTAAAGGGTAACAATTTTAGTTTCTTTACTTGTATGATGATGAAGGGCTTTCTGTGCAATCTTAAGCAAACAACTTTTCCGCTGGGGGTACACTTTCACATTGTTTTGTCACACCTCATAGAGAGTGAACTCCTGTCCACGTATCCAAACTATTTTTGAAATAATTACATTAGAGACTTTAAATACCTAATTGGTAGGCCTCTGCCCATAACTATCTCCTCCTCCTCCTCCTTCTTTACCAATTCTTCCTGCTTCCCCTGGCATTTTAGATTTCACAGGGGAATCTCATACACTCCGATATTCTCCCTTAACCGTAGTTATCTCTCTAGGCTTGATTCTCGTGTCAGTTTTATTTTCATTCGCTTGGTTGGATCGATGCGAAGTCAGGAATATGCTTTTGCTAGCATTTAATTGTTTGCTTGTGGGAGGCTAAGAGCTCCTACTTCGTACATGGTGACTGGTGAGTCCATGGTGTGATGAAACAAGTCCTCATCATGCATTATATACTGGTCTCTTGACACATGAACTTCACCCTAACTTTTTAGCAGAGAGTAGAGACAGAATTAAAAGCACTGAAACGTTGAAACCACATCCATGTGACCACCATAGAAGAGACAGTGACTGGGACAAAGATAAGAACTTGCCTGACTACGTATGGACTGAATTGAAACACATCCCATCTACTGTGCTAGCAGATGATGGCTTCAAAGTGTTTTTTGGACCTTTCAGTCCATTTTCCTTAATATCTATTTTGGGAAAAGAAAAAACTTCCCTACTTGTTTATTCGTTTTCTTTCTTGCGATCACTTCCCCCTTCTCCTATGCTGTGGATGCTAGCTTGATGTAATGGATGTTGGGAAACAGCGTATACTAATCCAAAAACATTGAAAAACGTTGTGCTACACAAGCCATGTAATTTCTTAATTAGTAATCCATAGCTAGCTAGCTAGCTAGGCCATCATTCTTGATCAGGAAAATAGTGTTTCTGAAATAGACAGCACACAGCATATGCACCAAAACAATCATCAAGACAAATAATGTTAGATATTGTCTCAATGAATATGCATCCAGAAAACATGGACCCCAGGAGCTTTTACAACGAATGATCATATATATATATAACCACACTGGTGGAACGCTGGTTATCTGAAAATGGAAAAACAATGCTAGTTATAATGTAGACTTGTATTTCAATTAACAAGTAAAGAAAAGAAGAGTGGCCATGATTTGCAATCAGGCAAATAATACGTGGAAGGTAACCGTGGATCCAGTAACGTGGACCCAAAATGATCCTAACTTTTATCTTCTAGTTATTTTTTTTTTTGCACAACAACAACTTGTTTTGCAACTTGTATTATCAAGAAATCATAAGTTAATAATATGTAGACGGGCAAGAACGTTTAACAACGAGAATGCAAATATAGGAGAGTTTATATTATGATGATCATGTGTTGTTTTATTCTATGAACTTTTCTTGACCTTGTGTGTTATTACTTAGTGACCCAATGTATTTATATAACTCAATCACATGAAATTACCTTGTTTAGTGTAGAGTTGCAAAAACCATGTTGAGTAATGATGGAAAAGAATTATCTATACTGCATATGTAAAGTCGTGTTGGTGATGTATTGGAAGGTTAGGCTCTATAATAATTGGTGGGAAAGTTTGGCATCTATAGATGAATGGTAAAAAAGACTATTGTTATATTGATAAGGTGTGAAGTGTATTTTCATTGGTGGTAGTTATTGTAAATAAAACTTGGCGCCACACTAACCTCTTTGAGGTCATAACACTATAGTGTTAAGTGTGCCAATGCTAGGCTTCTTGGGCATTTGTGTGGGATTAGATTGAGGCCCATATATGATTTGTTATTGAAGGCCTAAAACTAGGAAACAACCAAGTTGTTCATTTGAGTTATTAGTGAATATGCTCTATAACTAATCAGTTGGTTATACATAATAACACTAATTTTACACTACCAGAAACTCGCTAAATACCAACGGAATCCCCGACGGCATATTTCTGTCGGTATTTTTCGGTCGAAATTACCGACAGAATATTTTCGTCCGTAATTCGGTCGGTAAACCGTCGGTAATTACCGACCGAATTACGGACATAAAGTTCAGAATTAATGAAAAAAGGGCGGGTACCTGAGGTGGAGGTTTTGGCGGATGATTTTTCCAACAGAATCACCGATGGATTCAAAACCTGGGACCTGTACGGGTGACATGACCGGTTCACCGTCACAAATACCGACGGAATCACCGACGGATTTGAATGCCAGATCCATACGGGTGAAGTGACAGGTGCACCGTCAAAAAATACCGACGGAATCACCGAGGGATTTAAAAAAGCAGGTCCGTGTGGTGACGTGTCGATTCCCCGTCACAATTAGCGACGGAGTCACTGACGGAATAAAACCGTCGATGAGTCCGTCGGAAAAAGTGAATATATGGCCGCCCTGCCGACACTCTCCTCCCCCATTTCTCCTTCTTCTTCCTCTCCCCATCTGCAAATAACTAGCCCCCCCTCGCCCCCAAACAAAAATCTTTCTCATCTCAGCAGTTGTATTTCTTGAAGTTTTGTGGTCACAGCATCCGTGTTCTGATTTACTGACGGATTTTATTAATTTTTGTAAGTAATTCTATCTTTTTAAATTTTAACATTTAAATGTCAATTTTATTGTTTTTTTAGTATATGTATTTTTATTAGTAGAAGTACATGTTTTATTGTTATTTCTCAAACAAACTTGTAGTTTATGAATGTATAATTTTATACCTGTTATGATTTGTTTTAGATTTTGTAAGATTGTATTTGTTTGTAAATTGTTAAAACTTTGTGGAATTACCAAATTACATGTTATGTTTTGAAATAATTAATAGCTTGCTTAATGGGTCATTTTTAAGTTTTATCGATGGTATTGCAGAGTGGTAATTTCTGTTAATTATATATATATATATATATATATATATTTGTATGGACGTTGATAAATGATAATGAATATTTAATATTTATGAGAAGTTGTGATTGGTTTGTTGGATAATCTCGAGGTAAAGTAATATATTTACAGGTTTATTTACCTAACTTAGTTAATTAATATATACATGATGTCATCATAATTTTATAGAGGTTTGATAGAAGTCATGGATGATCGTTCATGGATGTATCTAGATTCACCCCAAGGATTGCGGAGGATGGATTATTGTAACGGGGTTCAGGGTTTTATTAATTTCACAACATCTATTCCAGAAATTTTACTGGAGGCGGTATTAGGTGTCCATGCAGGAAGTGTCAAAATAAAAAGTATTTGCATCCAGATTCTGTAATGATGCATCTTCTACACAAAGGGTTTGTGGAGGATTACTAGTGTTGGTATGCACATGGAGAGGTATTTGTTAGTAATAGGAGAATGAGAGAAATGGTGGTTGGGTCAACTTTTAGTGCTAGCAACGTGCATGAAGCGACAAATGACAACACTAATCCTTACAGAAACATGGTTATGGATGCAATGAAAATGAATTAAGGTAATGTCAGTCAATGTCCAATCATAGAAGAAGAACCTAATACAGAGGCAGCTAGGTTTTTTGATTTGTTGAAAGATTCTGACGAACCATTATGGGATGGCTGCACATACCACAATAAATTGTCGGCCGTGGCACAGGTGTTCACCATCAAGTCAGATCACGGGCTGAGTGAGGCCGGGTATGATAAAATTATTGATTGGGCAAGAAGCATTTTACCTGAAGGGAACAGGCTCAAAGAGAACTTCTATGCTGCGAAGTCCATGATGAAACCCCTCGGTTTAGGATACCATAAAATTGACATGTGCCCTAACTTCTGCATGTTATACTACCTTGAAAATGCTGAGATGAGCGAGTGTATGACATGCGGGCATTCGCGTTACAAACCCAGAACTGGCAGGGGAAAGACTCTAGTGGCGTATAAAAAACTTAGATATTTCCCAATCACACCTAGACTGCAGAGGTCATTCATGTCACGAAGGACTGCTGAGCACATGACATGGCACCAAACACATGATGCGGTTGATGGTGTGATGGTGCATCCTTCTGACGGTGAAGCGTGGAAACGCTTTAACAGTGTGCATCCTGATTTTTCAGCTGAATCAAGGAATGTCCGTCTTGGGTTGTGTACAGACGGATTCAACCCATTTGGGTCATTTGCTGCTCCCTATTCTTGTTGGCTGGTCATACTCACAATTAATAACTTGCCACCGGGAATGTGTATGAGGCCGGAGTTCATGTTTTTTTCTACTGTCATACCCGGTCCAAGCAATCCGGGGTGGAATATAGATGTTTGTCTTCGACCGTTGATTGATGAGCTGGCGTAGTTGTGGTCCTCTAAAGCTCTGACTTATGATATATCGAGGAAACAGAATTTCCTTATGAGGGCGGCTTTGATGTGAACTATCAATGATTTTCCAGCTTATGGAATGCTTTCTGGTTGGAGCACACATGGGAAACTCGCATGTCCATACTGCATGGAAAACAACAAGGCATTCACGCTAGCAAACGGAGGTAAAACTTCTTTTTTTGACTGTCACCGTCGCTTGTTGCCACTTAATCACAGGTTCAGAAAGAACATAAAAGATTTCTTTGTTGGCAGAGTTGAAAAAGATGTTGCATCCCCGCGTCTTTCTGGTGAAGAATTGCATCATGTTGTATCAGAGTACGGTGACATTATGTTTGGCGTTCAATCAAGTAAGCAAAAGTTTCCTGGTTTTGGTTTGACCCATAATTGGGTAAAGCAGAGTATCTTTTGGGAGCTTCCTTATTGGAAGACCAATCTTTTCCGCCATAACCTTGACGTCATGCACATCGAAAAAAACATGTTTGAGAATATTTTCAACACCGTCATGGATGTGAAGGGGAAGACAAAGGATAACATCAAGTCTAGATTGGATATAGCTTTATACTATAACCGTAAAAATATGGAGTTGGTTTATGAGGAGTCACGGGTCGCAAAACCAAGGGCAAGCTTCGTGTTAGAGAAAAACGCACAACTGCTAGTCTACAAATGACTTAAGAGTCTGCGTTTTCCGGATGGACATGCATCGAACATATCAAGGCTTGTTAACATAGAGGACTGCAGATTGTATGGAATGAAGAGTCATGACTGCCACGTGTTTATGCAAACACTCATCCCATTAGCTTTTCGTGATTTGTTGCCAAAGGGAATATGGGATGCATTGACGGAGATCAGTCATTTCTTCAGAGATATATGCTCCAGCAAGTTGAATGTTGAGCACATTGAGAGGCTTTAAACGAATATCATCGAGACACTATGCAAACTTGAGATGATATTCCCTCCTTCATTTTTTGACTCAATAGAGCATCTCCCTATACATCTACCGTTCGAGGCAAAAGCTGGAGGACCGGTCCAGTATAGATGGATGTACCCATTCGAACGGTGAGGTATTACAGTTGCAATGGAATTCATATCTAAAAGTTTTTTCTATGTTTTTCTTAATTGGAAATACTTGAATTGTAATTCAATGCAGGTACTTGTTTTATCTCAAGAAAAATGTTAAGAACAAGGCGCATGTTGAGGCTTCGATATGTGAGGCCTATATTGTTGAAGAGATATCAACATTTATCTCGTATTATTTCGAACCTCATATGAGAACAAGAATCAATCGTGTTCCACGGCATGACGATGGCGGTGAAGTGCCTTCCAGTGGGAACTTGTCAATATTCTCCAATACTGGACGACTCACACCTAAAAATGCCGTACGAGGAAGATATTTTTCGGAAATAGAATTCAAACAAGCACACAACTATGTTCTATTTAACTGTGATGAGCTGAGACCATTTATTCAGTAAGTTTATATATGTGTAATACTAATTAAACTTTGTCAGTCAAATATTGGCAATTATATATTGTGAAATCATACACTCATTATCACTTGCAGGCAACATCGATAATATTTGCTCTCCAATAACTCGCAGCTAACCAACTCCCAGATCTTTCAATTACAAGATGAACAATTTACCACATGGTTCAGAACACATGTAAGCACTATCACAAACTCATTCTAACTTGCAAAATTACTGTACGTATGCATGCCATTACGAGATTCTCGTTCATTTATCGTTTATTGATGTACATTACATGTATACAAGGTTTATCAAATAGGAAGAAGTGCGTCTAAGTCATTGTCTTCACTAAGCCTCGGGCCTGAAAGAAAAGTTAAGTGCTACAACGTGTATTTTGTCAATGGATATGTTTTCCATACTGAAGAATACGGGCAAGGAAGAAAGACATACAACTGCGGTGTTTGTGTTAAAGGATCCATAAGTAGTGAGTTAGAAATTGACTACTATGGTAGATTAGAAGAGGTTGTCAAACTACAATATCATAGCGAGCAGAATACAGTGTTTTTATTCAAATGCTATTGGTATGACAAGATGGACAGATGAATCAGAGTTGATACGCACCATGGTCTGGTTGAAATCAACTCAAAAGCTAGACTCCGCAACATAAATGATGTCTTTGTTTTTGTAAAGCAATGTCAACAAGTTTATTACACATACACCCCTTCATTTAGAAAGGATCGATCAAAAGTTGATTGGTTGTCCGTTTTAAAAACGAAACCACGGGGTCGTGTCAAGGTTGTTCAGGATGAGAACGAAGAAACAAGTGTGTGGGATGAAGTCTTTCAAGTTAGTGAGTTGGTTGAACCATATCGAGTTGCTCCTTCGATTGAATTGGAAGAAAATTCAAATTTTCGTGTTTCCGATGATAGTCTTGTTTATGTTGACGTAGAGGAGTTGAACGTTGTTTTGAGCTCTAGCGGACAAGAAAATGTTGATGAAGAAGATGATATCCATATTGAAGATTGCGATGAAGGTGATGACTATTCAATTGATGACGAAGAAGAAGAAAATTCTGACTAACTATCAAAACGAAGCCCTGTGTAAAACCCTTTTCTTAATGTAATTTACATTATGGATGATATATTTTGAAACATGAAATATATATTTATTGTTTAAGCACTGTTGCTATTGTTTTGTGCGATGGACAATTTATCATTGCATTTTTTACAGGAAGGTAAATAGAAAATACAAACACAACACCTCTTGTACATTGAACAATCACCGACGTCCATACCGACGGACAGCCGTCCGTCGGCATCTCACAGAGAGTTCAAAAATAATTACATCAAAATGCCACAATCACCGACGTCCATACCGACGAACAGTCGTCCGTCGGCATCTCATAAAGAGTTCGAAAATAATTACACCGAAATGCCACAATCACCGACATCCATACCGATGATGTTATCGACGTCCATACCGATGGACAACCGTCTGTCGGCATCTCATAGAGAGTTTGAAAATAATAACACCGAAATGCTACAATCATCGACGTCCATACCGACGGACAGTCGTCCATCGGCATCTCACAGAGTGTTCAAAAATAATTACACCGAAATGCCACAATCACCGACGTCCATACCGACGGACATTTGTCCGTCGGCATATCACAGAGAGTTTGAAAATAATTACACCAAAATGCCACAATCACTGACATCCATACAAACGAAGTTATCGACGTCCATACCGACGGAATTCATCCGTGGGTAAGTTGTCGGTGGGCAAATTTTACCGACAAAAATACCGATGGAATGCGCGAATTCCAAAGGGTGTGAATTGAATGCACCTCTAACTGTGTCATATTACCGACGGAATCACCGACGGACCGCGAAAAATTTGGAGGGCAATTAAAAAATTCGGTGCGAAATTCAAAACTTACCGACGAATTGTTGACCTATTACTGATGGATTTAAAAAATTAATAATATTTTTTTAATATCCGTCGGTAAATCTGCCATATAACCTATAACTTCCAGCGCCCGCTGCTTCACCTCATTTTTTCTTCTCCTCCGCTGCCCTATAATTTTCAGTTTTTTGCTCTCAATCCTTCAAGGCTTTCACCTTGAATCTCTTGCAAGATTTGAATAAAGGTATGTGGTTTTTTCTATTTTATTTTATTTTATTTTATTTTATTTTTGTTATTTTGTTGTTTTGGTGTATTTTTTGCAATCTAGATAAAGTTTTGAATTGGACATATTATTAAGGTATGTATATTTCATTTCTTTTCTTGATGTCGGTTTTTTTTTTGAATTTTGTGAATATTTTTTATTGTTGTGTTGTTATAATTGGTATTAGTTAATTTATTGAATATTTGTTGTTAAAGTTGAATTTAACTTAGAATTAGTAATTGACTATGTTAGAATAATTAGTAATTTTACTCTATTATTGCATGATTTGTATTTAATTATTTCCATTGATTTTAATTGTTAGTCTATATATATTTTTTAATTTATTGAATATAATTTATTTTTGTATTGCCATATATAATTATTGATTAATTTGTTGAATTAATATTGTTAATGTTGAATTTACCTTAGAATTAGTAATTGCATTTGTTGGAATAATTAGTAATTGCATATGTTTTTAATTGTTAGTTTATATTTTTTTTTTAAATTTATTGAATATATTTTATTTTTCTATTGCCATAATGAATATTTAATAATTTGTTGAATTAATATTGTTAATGTTGAATTTATCTTAGATTTAGTAATTGAATATGTTGGAAGAATTATTAATTTTACTCTAACTTGATGATTTGTGTTTAATTGTTTCTATTTATTTTGAATTTATAGTTTTGTTGTATTGACATAATTATTGAATAATTTGTTGAATTGTAATTGTTAATGTAGAATTTACTTTAGGATTAGTAATTGAATATGTTGGAATAATTAGTATAGATTGGGTCAATTTGTTGTGGCTATTGTTAATATTTATAGGTTTGTGGATTTGGGTAGTATCCAAGTATAGGAGAGGTGCTGTCGAATTTTTTTTAACATTTCAATTGAATTATATAATTATTTATATAAAATTGGTTAGATGCAGAGAATGAAAACTAGAGCTGCACGTACGGTCGCATCTAGTTTGTCTAGCAGCGATGAAGACATTTCCTTAGGTGCCTCTCAAGAAGAGGCACCTACACCACTTGCGCCGTTAGCTGGTGCTGCCTCTTTCAGCGATGTTTCACGTCACAGAAGTGGAATGCCTTCGCAGCGGAATCGATGGACCCGCAAGTACGAGGCACAATGGAAGGACGATCTTTCAATGTAAGTTTGTTAAGGTTTTATTTTTTTAAAAAAAACAAATTTAAAACAAATTTATGAAGTCACTATTTAATTAATTTCAATTCTTTTCAGGTTCACAAACATTGAGGCTGCCCGAGTAATATCATCGGCGTTTAAAGCGTCGGTGGAGATTTTATTTTTTCAATGGAGTCAGATATCCAGGTATCCTGAATGGATGCCTCAAATCAATCCATGGTTTTCCAAATTTGAGGTTCGTGTTAATATATAATTTTCATCTTATTTCTAATAAATTCTTAATATAATTGCAAATAAATTATTAACATGTTTAAAAATTATTTTTTATACACAGAATCGATTCTGCTGGAACGACGAACACAACGATGTTGTGAGGAGGGTGTGGGAAAATTACGCGGCAACTAGGTAACATCGAAAACAATACAACTTTTTTTTACAAAAAAATTTATGTTTCGAAATGTAATTTTTGATTGCGTTAAGTAGGTTGCGTGATTTTTGGTATGAAGCCCAAAAAAAGGCAAAAAAAACTGCGAGGGATAGGGGGTTCCAAGGCTGGAACGATGTTGCGGTTTGGAGGGATTTCAAACCGATATACATTCCGGAGGATATATGGCTGCACTATCTTGAGCACGTGACGTCTGAGCGGTTCACACGACGCTCACAGTCCGGTGCTGGCAACCGGAATCGGCCAATTCATGGCTCAGTGACAACGCACACCGGTAGCTCTGTTCCGTTTGCTGCACATGCGAAACGGATGGTAAGATTAATTTAAATGAAATATATCATTCAATTAATTTGTTGTTAATAAATTTTTTTCATTATAGGCTACGTCTCTTGGACGTGAGCCGAGCCCTATGGAGCTGTTTGTGGAGACGCACGTGCGGAGTCAAGATCGCCAAAAAGGGGTGCAACAGTTCGTTGACAGCCACTCTCAACATTTTGTGGTATGTTTATTCATCCATTTTATTTTGTAAGTTATTATTATGTTTATTGAATTGAATATGATGATTACTTTTTTTTTATTATTTTTTATTTTCAGGAGACCTATAATAATCGGTTGAGGGAGACATACGGGGACGATCCTTCGACCCATCCGGAATTCGATCTAGATTTGTGGATGGAGGCTGGATCGTCAGGTGGACCCGATAAGAATCGGGTTTACGGGCTCTCCAACACTAGGGCCTACAACTTGCGGACGACTCGTACTGCTTCAACCGTCGGGAGCTCCCAATCAATATCGAGCTCCCAATCTAAGGAGTTCATGGCCTTGAAGCAAAGGTGCGATCACCTATCAGAGGTGTACACAAAACTCAACGAACAATACACAGCAGAATCTGCACAACAAAGAGCGGCCTATGAAGAGCTTCGTCAAATGGTCATAAACATGTCACAAGGTGGAACATGTGCACCCAATCCAAGTTGGCCGCATAATAGCCAGCCTCCTCCTCCTCCTGATCCTCCTCATCCTCCTTTATATTAATTTTTGATAAACATTATTTACATTTAAAATTTCATTTAATGTTTTTTTGAAACATTTCATTTTGTAATGAATATTATTTATCTTTCATTTTTTGTTTTTGATACTTAATATAAATTTTATCTGCATAATTGGTTTTTATTACCATTAATTTATATCATTTTATATTATGTACTTCTAAATAATTATATAAAAAAATAAAAAAAAATAAAATTAGAAAGGGATTTACTGACGGAATACATCCGTCGGCATTAGACAGTAGCCGCGACCATCACTGACAAATTTCCAGACGGATAAATTCGGTCGGTGTTTTCATGACTCACCAACAGATTTACCGACGGAATTAATCCGTCGGTAAGGTATAATACCGATGAATTTACAGACGGTATATTCTGTCGGTATTTCAACAATTCACCGACTAAGTTACCGACGGAAAGTAACTGTCGGTGAATTGTGATATCACCGACGGAATAACAATCCGTCGGTATTATTGAAGCGGGATTTTTTTTTTGGCGCGCAAATTCCGTCTATAAAGATAAAGTCTATTGGATAAAAATACTTTGCATATGAAATTATAAAGTTGTTATAATTATGAGATTTCTATTGTATAAAAGTATTTTTCCTAAATGTTTCTGGTCAATATTTGATTAGTACTTAAAAGTGCATGTTTATCAAGGTTTTATATCATCATTTTGCACTTGAAGTATCAATAACTCCTTAACTAAAGCATGTTTTATAATAACAAGTTTGATATTATAAGATACCTTAATTTATGGTAAATGCTCATTTTAAATGCAGGACTATCACATAAATAAAAGGATTGATTGATGAGTTTAAGCATTGAAAGTTAAAGGACAAAGAGATGGCCAAACTTAGAAAAGAGATGTCGGTGCAGTCCAAACCGGAACATTGCTCGGTAATTGGATCATATCTGGAGCTCTAGATCTCGGATTTAGGTCCATTTTATATGGAGGGAAAGGTAAAACATAGGCCTACAACTTTCATTTGGACACCAAGATCTAAGAAGGCTGTTTTCAAGTTCAAATTATAGGAACAACGAAGAAGTCCGAAGCTGTCCTGCAGCCTAGACACTATTTAGTGTTCAACCCATATCTTGAGTTCTAGAAGTCCAAATGACCTCATCTTTTTTTTATTGGAAAGCTGAGACAATTTCCTAGAACATTCCTAAGGATTCTGGGAAAATTATGATGTTAGCAATGACGTCTTGTTCAGACAAGAAGATAAGGATTGTCACCAAGTCAAGATGTGGCCACCCACTCATCAATTAGTCAACAAATCAATAGTTCCAAATTTTGGCCTATAAAAGGAGGCACTTACCATGTATTGAGGCATCTTGGTTTCCAGATCAAGATCATGCTCTTGCTTTCTCTCTTTGTATTGCTTATGTTTTGCTTTTATTAATATCAAGTTTATGCACTTCATTTCCTTTCCTTTACTTAGTTAACTTCTTTCTCATTTATGTTCTTATCTTGTTCATCTATGTTTCTTTCTTTCATTATGTTTAGCTAAGTTAATTATGTCAAGGTGAAAAGGGTACACTAATGGTGTAAGAATAAGTATAATATAAACTTAACATGGACCTTAACGTTGGATACTAACATGTTTTATATTTGTTATCTTGTTCACTTTTAATACTTTGCTTGTTAAATTGTTAATCTAGATTTATGTTGTATAACACTTGGTACAATAAATACTTGGTACTTTCATAGCCCATACTGTATGGTATAACCGACACCTAAGCTATGAAAGAAACTTGATTTGTTGTTAACATAAGTTATAATCATGAATGCCTGCCAACATTTACAAGTATTAGCTTTATTCGAATAAGATAACTAATGTAATCACGTTAACAATTTATAATCTGATTGGAACCTCCTTTATGTGTGGTTTTCCAATTGAGTAATAAGAGTTTATACTATACTTGTTTGAAGTACCATTAGTGGATCCTCTAACCTTGACATTTATTTTTATCGTTGTTTAATCCTTACATTAATCTTTCAAATCACAGTTCTCATTAATTTCTTCCTTCTCTTCTTTATTATTATTGTTGTTGTTATTATTATTATTATTATTATTATTATTATTATTATTTGTTCATAAACTCAGTATATAGGCTGGAAACCTGTGACCCGATCTTTTAGATCATTCTCAGGTATACCAACGCCACATACTGAGTATTATTATTATTATTACTATTACTAGTACTACTATTGTTATTATTATTGTTATTGTTGTGTTGTTATTTATAATTTATACAATTAACCTCTCTGTGGTTCGACCCCGGTCTTGCCGGGTTATTTATTACTTCGACACTCCTGCACTTGGAAAAAGACATCAAGCTTTTGGTCGTGTCAAGCTTTTGGCGCCGTTGCCGGGGAGGTAAGTTCTTGTATAAATTATAATATTTAATTTATTTTCTCTTTTCACTTTTCATTTTATCTAACTTTTGTTTCCTTTGTTTTGTTTTGTTTCTTTTTCTTCTATTTTCTTTTCTTGCTTTTATTCTCTTCTTACACGTGCATGAGAGTTTGGTCAGGTACATTAAGTGGTCGACTTTGTAGGGTATCCTCATCATTTTCAGAAAATATGGCCGAAGAAGATAATCAATCGCTTCATAATGAGAATAATGAGAATAACCGTATGAGAACACTTAGAGACCATATGAATCCCACAAGAACAAGTGCACCCTCATGCATAGTTTTCCCTCCTGATGCATCTCATTTTAATTTTAAGCCAGGCATTATTCAACTTCTACCTTCTTTTCATGGTTTAGACCTAGAAAATCCATACTTGCATTTAAAGGAATTTGAGGAGGTCTGTAATACGTATAATGACTCAAATTGTAGCATGAACACCATTTGATTAAAGCTTTTTCCTTTTTCATTAAAAGATAAAGCTAAATCATGGCTACAAAATTTGAGACCAGGATCCATTCGTGCTTGGGATGATATGCAACAACAATTTTTAAAGAAGTTTTTTCCATCTCACAGAACAAATTCTTTCAAAAGACAAATCATCACTTTCACTCAAAAACCAGGAGAAACATTTTACCAATGTTGGGATAGGTATCGAGATTTGCTTAATACTTGCCCACATCATGGTTTTGAAACATGGAGATTGGTTTCACATTTTTATGAAGGTTTAACACCTAGAGATAGGCAAATGGTTGAATTGATGTGCAATGGAACTTTCGAAGATAAAAACCCTAATGAAGCAATGGAGTACCTAGACTTGCTAGCCGAAAATGCTCAAAATTGGGACACCACAGGTACTTATGAGGCACCAAGTAAAACACAACCTCATACATCTAGTGGAGGTATGCACAACCTTAGGGAAGATCATGACCTCCAAGCCAAGTTTGCATCTTTAGCTAGAAAAGTCGAAGCACTTGAATTGAAAAAAAGTGGTCAATTAAAATCTGTTCAAGACATTGTGTGTCAAATCTGTGAAACCAATGAACATTCAACAAATGATTGTCCAAATTTGCCTTCTTTTAAGGAATGCCTCCATGAACAAGCCCATGCTTTAAACAGTTTCCAAAGACCCAACCATAACCCATACTCGCAAACATACAATCCTGGTTGGAGAAATCACCCAAATTTCAGTTGGAAGAGTGACAACAATAATACACAAACTTCACAGCCACCGTTTCAAGCACACCATAATTTCCAAAATTCTCATGGATATGCACCTCCTTATGCTCCACCTCCTAGAAGAAATTTTAAGGAAACATTGCATGCATTCATTGAAAAGCAGGAGACAATCAACACTCAACTTGCTCAAAGTATGACCGATTTTAAAGATGATCTTGGAAAATTAACATCTGCTCTCAGTTTCCAAGAGAAAGGTAAGTTTCCTTCTCAACCACAACAAAATCCAAAGGGGCAATACAATGCAAATGCAAGTGGTTCTGGAAGCCAACACATGGATCAAGTCAAATCAGTCATCACTCTTCGTAGTGGTAAGGTTATTGAAAAACCCATTCTTGAACCTTGTGAGAAAGATGATGAGTCTATCTCTGAGGGTAAGGAAGGGGTTGAACCTGAACATTGCAAAGAAAAAACTGATTCCCCGCCAGCACTTCCATTTCCTCATGCCATGACCAAACAAAGGAAAGTCAATCACAACTCTGAAATCTTTGAAATTTTCAAACAGGTAAGGATCAATATACCTTTGTTGGATGCTATTAAACAAGTTCCTTCCTATGCTAAATTTTTGAAAGATTTGTGCACTGTGAAGAGAAAATTGAATGTGAAAAAGAAAGCCTTTTTAGCCGAACAAGTAAGTGCCATTCTTCAGAACAATAATGCTTTGAAATATAAAGACCCTGGTTGTCCTACAATTTCTTGCTTTATTGGAGAACATAAAATTGAAAGAGCCTTACTTGATCTTGGAGCTAGTGTGAATTTACTTCCATATTCAGTCTTTCAAAGTCTCAATCTAGGTGAGTTAAAACCAACCTCTGTAACTCTTTTACTTGCTGATAGATCTGTAAAAGTGCCTAGAGGAATAGTTGAGGATGTGTTAGTACAAGTTGATAAATTCATTTACCCTGTAGATTTTGTTGTCTTTGATACACAACCTGTTGAAGCATGTAATTCAATTCCAGTCATTTTAGGACGTCCATTTCTTGCCACTTCTAATGCATTGATTAATTATAGGAATGGACTGATGAAGCTATCATTTGGAAACATGACATTGGAGATGAATATTTTCAACATTTACAAGCAACCTAGAGATGATAATGATTTACAGGAAGTGGACTTTATTGAAAATATAGTTCATGATCAATTTCAAACCACTTCCAGTGAAACTGAGATTGATGAATCTGATGATTTGCAAATGGTCTACTTTCAGGAATCAAAGACATGCAATTGCAGACCATAAATTGAAGAATTGCCACCACGATCAATTGAGCCCATACCTTCAAGTGTTCAACCACCAAAACCTGAATTGAAGCCGTTACCATATAATCTCAAATACTCATTTTTGGGAGAAAATGAAACTTTTCCGGTAATAATCTCTTCCAAACTTAATGCGCATCAAGAAGGTAAGTTATTATAGACTCTAAAAATGCACAAAAATGCATTAGGATGGACCATAGCTGACATAAAAGGAATTAGCCTTTTGATTTGCACACACAAGATTTATTTGGAGGAAAATGCTAAACCCTCTAGAGAAATGCAACGAAGGCTTAATCCTAATATGAAAGAAGTAGTGAAAAATGAAGTCATTAAGCTTCTAGATAATGGAATCATTTATCCTATTTCTGACAGCAAATGGGTAAGTCCTACCCAAGTTGTACCCAAAAAGTCTGGAGTCACTGTGATAACGAATGAGAAAAATGAGTTAATTCCAACTAGGACTGTTACTGGTTGGCGCATGTGCATTGACTATAGGAAACTTAATTCAATGACTAGAAAAGATCATTTCCCTTTACCTTTCATGGACCAAATCCTAGAAAGAGTTGCAGGTCATGAATTTTATTGTTTCCTAGATGGCTATTCAAGTTACAATCAAATTGAAATTGCATTGGAAGATCAAGAGAAGACTACTTTCACATGTCCATTTGGTACTTTTGCATATCGAAGGATGCCTTTTGGATTATGTAATGCACCAGCCACGTTTCAAAGATGCATGCTTAGCATATTCAGTGATATGGTTGAACATTTTCTTGAAATTTTTATGGATGATTTTTCTGTTTTTGGTGATTCATTTGATGATTGTTTGACTAACTTAGAAAAGGTTTTGAGCAGGTGTGAAGAGAAGAATCTTGTACTGAATTGAGAAAAATGTCACTTTATGGTAACAAACGGCATTGTACTTGGTCACATTGTTTCATCGAAAGGAATTGAGGTTGACAAATCTAAAATCAAGTTAATTGCCAACTTACCAACACCAAAATCTGTTAAAGATGTTAGATCATTCTTAGGACATGCTGGTTTTTACAGAAGGTTCATCAAAGATTTTAGTGTAATATCTAAGCCCTTGAGTAACCTTCTAACAAAGGATAATAATTTTGAATGGAATGAACATTGTGAAGAAGCCTTTGTTAAACTTAAAAACTTGCTTACTTCTGCTCCTGTCATTCAACCTCCTGATTGGTCATTACCTTTTGAAATAATGTGTGACGCTATTGATTATGCCGTGGGTGCTGTCTTGGGATAAAGAAAAGATAAGAAACCTTATGTGATTTACTATGCAAGTAAAACTTTAAATAGTGCTCAAATGAATTACACTACCACTAAAAAAGAATTACTTGCAGTAGTGTTTGCATGTGACAAGTTCAGATCTTATCTTGTTGGCTCACCTGTTGTTGTTTTTAGTGATCATGCAGCATTGAAATATCTTCTCTCTAAGAAAGATTCTAAGGCTAGATTGGTGTGGTGGATTTTGTTACTTCAAGAATTTGATATCACAATCAAAGACAAGAAAGGCACAAAAAATGTTATCGCGGATCATTTGTCAAGATTGACAACCGATTCAAGATCTGACATTACACCAATCGATGACTACTTTCCTGATGAATCTTTATTTTCTGTCTCTACGATGCCTTGGTTTGCTAATATTGTTAATTTTCTTGTTTCAGGACAATTGCCAGCTCATTGGAGTACCCAAGACAAAAGAAAGTTCTTGAACGAAGTGAAGAACTTTTATTGGGATGACCCTTATTTATTCAAATATTGTCCTGATCAAATATTTCGAAGATGCATTCCTGACAATAAGGTAAGTAGTGTCATTAAATTTTGTCATTCTGAGGCATGTGGGGGTCATTTCTCATCAAGAAAGACAACTGCAAAAATCTTACAAAGTGGATTTTATTGGCCCACCATGTTCAAAGACTCACATGCATTCTGCAAGACTTGTGAAAATTATCAAAAGTTGGGATCTATTTCAAAACGTCACATGATGCCTTTAAATCCTATTCTTGTCATTGAGATCTTTGACTGTTGGGGTATAGATTTCATGGGTCCATTTCCTCCATCATTTGGTTTCGTGTACATATTAGTCGCAGTAGATTATGTTTCAAAATGGATAGAGGCAATTCCAAGTCGAAACAATGATCACAAAACAGTGATAAAGTTTTTGAAAGACAATATTTTGAGTCGATTTGGAATTCCTCGAGCCATAATAAGTGATGGTGGAACACATTTCTGCAACAAACCATTTGCTTCTTTAACGAAGAAATATGGAATCACACACAAAGTTGCCACCCCTTATCACCCTCAGACAAGTGGACAAGTAGAGCTTGCTAATAGGGAGATCAAACAAATCTTGGAGAAAACGGTGAACCCTAATCGGAAAGACTGGTCTTTAAGACTTAATGATGCACTTTGGGCTTATCGAACTGCATATAAAACATCATTAGGTATGTCACCTTATAGACTAGTCTATGGAAAACCTTGTCACTTGCCTGTGGAAATTGAACATAAAGCTTATTGGGCTATTAAAGCTTTCAATTCAAACATTGATGATGCTAGTCAGCTGCGAAAATTGCAAATAAATGAGCTTGAGGAAATTAGAAATGATGCATATGACAATTCAAGAATTCATAAAGCAAGAATCAAAGAGTTTCATGACAAGAAAATACTGAGAAAAACATTCAATGTTGGTCAAAAAGTCTTGCTTTATAATTCTCGACTCCATTTATTTCCTGGAAAACTAAGATCAAGATGGAGCGGTCCTTTTATTGTGAAACATGTGTATCCATATGGGGCCTATGATATTGAGAATCCAAAGAATGGCAATGTTTTCAAGGTAAATGGGCATCGGTTGAAAGTTTATTTTGACAATTTTTCAGTTGAAAATGACTCTATTGAATTGAGTGATCCTGTATATAAAGATTGATTCTTTTTCTCACATTGTTTTGTGTTTGTTTTGGTGTATCTTTTGTTTTGCTAGTTTCTCTCACCCCGGTCAAATGGCGGATAACGGTACTCCGTGACTCTTAAGTCGGTTCTTTCAGTTTCCCATGATAACTGATATCTATGTATATAATTGTGCAACTCTCTACTCTTTCTTCTTTCTTTGAATCTCCCATCCAATTCTCATTTAAAAATGGACACCACTCTTGAATAATTGAAAAAGTATTTTCCCACTCTGCCTCAGAATGCGATTACAAAAATTTACCGTGCTAGGTGTGAAAGATTGAGGTTGTTAATGAACCATGGAATTCCTGAAGATATTTGTTGGCTGATTGAAGCAAAGGTCCGATTATCAGGTGAGTCCTCCAATTCTTTCATTTCACACATGCCTGGAACAGGTAAAAGCACTTTTGCAAAGAAACGTCGTGCAAAACGACTAAAAGTCTGTCACAGATGTGCCAGATGGACTTGTAATGTGACATGTCGTTCTTTAGGAATGGTATCTGTAAACCGTGAAGATAAAATACAATTCATTAAGGATGGCTTGAGTAAGGGGTCTTTAGATAATCTTTTATTGACCCTTGAGACGCATCCTAGTGGAGATGTGCATCATGTAATTCATGATTTATGGCCACAATTCCATAAAAAACATGATCGACTTAGTCTTGGGAATCTGACTAAAAAAGACCCTGTTTGCCAGTTTTTAAGAAAACTGGATGGGAAGCCTATCCCCGACCCATATAGGGCGTTTAAGCTGTTCTTGGACGTAAAACCAAGGGAAGATGTGAGCCACAATCACAACTACCTGTACATACATGCTTTGTTAAAATAAATAAATAAAGAGAGAGAGTGTTAGACTACAGCTGGCCTACATGTAGGTGGTATGATTGCATTTTCACTTTTTCATTTATAAATTCTTCTCTTCCTTACCTTCATTTCTACTCATCCCATACATTCATCAAATATAGAAGTGTGTAGAAATGGCAGGTTCCTCAAGTCATCACATAAGAAATATTTGTGTTTTCGGTGGATCCAGCCCTAGGAAAGAAAAAGAGTTTTTAGAATTAGCAAATCATCTTGGTCAAGTACTAGGTGAGAGAAAGATTCATTTAGTGTATGGGGGAGGTAGTTTTGGGTTAATGGGAGGTGTTTCAATGGTTGCATTTTTAGGAGGCAGTCAAGTTTTGGGGGTTGTCCCCAAAGCTTTAGCAAATGGGGACATCATTGGAAAAACAATTGGAGAGGAACTACAGGTCCCAACAATGTTTGACCGACTGAATACCATGTTTAACCATGCTGATGCCTTCATTGCCTTACCAGGTGGTCTGGGCACATTGGAAGAGATCTTTCATATTTCATCTTGGGCCCAACTGCACATTCACCATAAACCTATAGGTTTGTTAAATGTTAATGGTTTTTATGATAAGTTGCTATCTTTCCTTGATCAAGCTGTGGAACAGGAATTTCTAACATCTTCGGCATGACAAATCATAATCTCTGCTGCTACTGCTGAACAATTGATTGACCAACTACAATCTTTCATCCCTGTCATTGATCCTTGCATGAGTCGCCTAGATTGGTCAGCTAAGGAAAGCCGTAAAAAGCTTAGATTAGATTTGAGCCTTCATCTGTGAAACCTTGTGTCTTTTGTGTTATTAATAGCATATTATTTTATTTTGTTACTTCTTATATTTGTTTAAGTGTGTTTCAGGTTTGTCATTGTTCGCTGTTTCAGGTGATGTCTTCTATACTCTATCTTTCTACCTTAGGACATTGAGGACAATGTCTCGTTTTGGTTGGGGGGAGAGGGTAGTAGTTTTAAAAAAAAAAAAAAACTAACCAACTAACTGTTGTTGTTTTTAAAAAACCATTTGGCAAAACTGTTATTACTAGGATGACAGAGTAAAGAGGAATTATTCTTGAGACGCATCGTAGTAAATTTTTTCTAATATTTGCAATATTCATAACAAGGCCTATTAGAATACTTCTTGAAATATTCAGGTTTACAAACTCTCGCATTGTTATCACTTGATTCTGCTCATATACTCATTTAACAAGTATTATTAAACCTTCATTTTCACACACACACTTTAACATATGATTGTGGGTTGCACATTGGATTATTACATTATTTATGTTCTTTTGTTAAAGGTAACAACTAAGGGAAAGGGATAGTATATAATTTGCAAAAAAAAAAAAAAAATGATAATATTGATGATAATAAAAACGTAGATAAGTTTGGTTTCGTAGCCTCCTTAACCTAAGCAATTAAGCCCGAAGGGGTGTTTTAACACCTAATACCCTAAAGTCAACTAACTTGGGAGCTATTGGCCCAAAGCTTGTTACATGGGTTAAGGAGAAAAGCTTAAGGGAATCAAACATTGCACTATCTACGTATCAGTATCTACAACCCGAGTTGTTAAGCTCGTAGGGGTGTCTCAACACCTAATGCCCTAAGACCAACTGGTCTGGGAGTCATTAGCCTAAAACTCGTTACATGGGTTAAAGATACATTATGTTGTATGTGTATATAAATAAAAATAAAAATAAAAAAAAGAGAAGAAAAAAAAAGTAATAATAATAATAATCCCAACTCAAGGAAGTTCACCTTAAACATTTGAACATAATATTATTTTCTTCCAACAAAAGCCCCATCATCTATGTTTTCATATATTGAGCACATAAAAAGAAGGTTTATTAATATCTTGTTTAAGAAGTATGAAGCAGTAATATAAATTTAATGAGAGTTTGTTTATCTGGATAGATTAATGGAAGTTGAATGATGAATGCCTTGCTTTGTGAAACTTGCAAATTGTTTCTCTATTTTAACGCTTTAGATTAGTAGGGACTAGTAATAAGCTGGTTGGGGGGTGTGATTAGTACTTAAAAGTGCATGTTTATCAAGGTTTTATATCATCATTTTGCACTTGAAGTATCAATAACTCCTTAACTAAAACATGTTTTATAATAACAAGTTTGATATTATAAGATACCTTAATTTATGGTAAATTCTCATTTTAAATGCAGGACTATCACATAAATAAAAGGATTTATTGATGAGTTTAAGCATTGAAAGTTAAAGGACAAAGAGATGGCCAAACTTAGAAAAGAGATGTCGGTGCAGTCCAAACCGGAACATTGCTCGGTAATTGGATCATATGTGGAGCTCTAGATCTCGGATTTAGGTCTATTTTATATGGATGGAAAGGTAAAACATAGGCCTACAACTTTCATTTGGACACCAAGATCTAAGAAGGCCGTTTTCAAGTCCAAATTATAGGAACAACGAAGAAGTCCGAAGCTGTCCTGCAGCCTAGACACTATTTAGTGTTCAGCCCATATCTTGAGTTCTAGAAGTCCAAATGACCTCATCTTTTTTTTTTGTTGGAAAGCTGAGACAATTTCCTAGAACATTCCTAAGGATTCTGGGCAAATTATGATGTTAGCAATGACGTCTTGTTCAGACAAGAAGATAAGGATTGTCACCAAGTCAAGATGTGGCTACCCACTCATCAATTAGTCAACAAATCAATAGTTCCAAATTTTGGCCTATAAAAGGAGGCACTTACCATGTATTGAGGCATCTTGGTTTCCAGATCAAGATCATGCTCTTGCTTTCTCTCTTTGTATTGCTTATGTTTTGCTTTCATTAATATCAAGTTTATGCACTTCATTTCCTTTCCTTTACTTAGTTAACTTCTTTCTCATTTATGTTCTTATCTTGTTCATCTATGTTTCTTTCTTTCATTATGTTTAGCTAAGTTAATTATGTCAAAGTGAAAAGGATACACTAATGGTGTAAGAATAAGTATAATATAAACTTAACATGGACCTTAACGTTGGATACTAACATGTTTTATATTTGTTATCTTGTTCACTTTTAATACTTTGCTTGTTAAATGGTTAATCTAGATTTATATATGTTGTATAACACTTGGTACAATAAATACTTGGTACTTTGATAGCCTATACTGTATGGTATAACCGACACCTGAGCTATGAAAGGAACTTGATTTGTTGTTAACATAAGTTATAATCATGAATGCCTGCCAACATTTACAAGTATTAGCTTTATTCGAATAAGATAACTAATGTAATCATGTTAATAATTTATAATCTGATTGGAACCTCCTTTATGTGTGGTTTCCAATCGAGTAATAAGAGTTTATATTATACTTGTTTGAAATACCATTAGTGGATCCTCTAACCTTGACATTTATTTTTATCGTTGTTTAATCCTTACATTAATCTTTCAACTCAAAGTTCTCATTAATTTCTTCCTTCTCTTCTTTATTATTGTTGTTGTTGTTATTATTATTATTATTATTATTATTATTATCTGTTCATAAACTCAGTATATAGGCTGAAAACCTGTGACCCGATCTTTTAGATCATTCTCAGGTATAACAACGCCACGTACTGAGTATTATTATTATTATTATTATTATTACTATTACTAGTACTAATATTGTTATTATTATTGTTATTGTTGTTATTGTTGTGTTGTTATTTATAATTTATACAATTAACCTCTCTGTGGTTCGACCCCGGTCTTGCCGGGTTATTTATTACTTCGACACTCCTACATTTGGGAAAAGACATCAAGTTTTTGGTCGTGTCAATATTCTATGAAGACTGGAAATTAATTAGATTTATTGAAACCAATACATATCATGTTCTTTCCTTTATGAAACGAAGCAATTGCTCTCATAAGTTGAGGTATAAGAAACACCTAGAAGTAATAAGTAGGTGCTTATTAGATGACATACACACTAAACTAACTCGCACAAGAATTCCATATAGAAAGATTACTTATATTTATGTAAAGGCTTACATGACAGTTGTGTAAGTGATCATTAGACTTCAAATCACTAAGTTATCTTTTTATATAAAGAGTGTTATACTTTGATACTAACTACACATTGTCTTAATCAAGGGTAGCAAATGAGCAACTATTGAGTATAATATAAACTATATGAAGGTATTTTAGTAATTGAGAGAGGATTTATCACCCTAGGTAAATTATAAATTTTTTTTATTTGTTTTCAAATAGTATTGATTATGAAATCCTTAGCCAATGTGGAATGAGATTTAAAAAAAAAAGTTTAAAATCTTATTTAAAGAATTAGTAGTGTTAAAAACAAATATGATTTAACAAAGCAGATATACTTTATGCCATAATGTTTAAATCAGAACATTCATGAAGTTATAATAATTACAATGAGAAAATGATCACTAAAAGGTTAAGTTAAACCGCTTATAAATTTTCTAATATTTACGAGATCATGATATATTACTAGATATTTTACTTGATCTTCAAATATAAATTAATCAATTATTAAATTGATAATAAATTAATATATTTAATCTTGTTTTACTTAGGATTATGGTTACCATCTAAAGAGTGTAACTCAATTGGTCAGGTCCTAAATTTACTTTCTAGAAGTCACCAGTTCGAATCTCATAAACCTCAGGGCCACTAGAAACTTACATGATTGTTAATTTTAGAGCCCGTAGAATTAGTTGAGGTACACGCAAGCTGACCTGAAAACCAATATTAATAAAAAAAAAAAAAAAAGAAGGAAAGATTGGATGGCTGCTTGATGTAAACACTTAATGAAGAGAAATTATTAAATTTGTCAGGAGTTGTATTCCATCCTCTTCCAAGAACACAAATGTAGCATGAAAATAATTCGTAAATCTCGTATTTTTATGAGATAATAGTACAATTCATAGCATATTGAATAATTCATCCTTTATTGAGATTCTAGATTATATGAGAATGAACTATAGATTTATACCTATATATTAACCCACGGTCCTGTGACATGCCATTTTCAAAGGAATAGGGGGATCAGAAAAGGCTCCTGTAGATATTTGCTCAAAAATAAATTTGTTGGCGGCCTCGGTGTAATGAACTCCATCCCAAACGACTCGTACCGAGGGATCATCACATGAGCCTCCGGAGCCCAAACATGCTACAAGTGGAAGCTCAAATCCTACAATATGAAACGAAACCACATTAAATATGAACAATTTTTAAAAATAAATAAGAGTAAAATATAGGGTTTTACATACCATGTTTTTTGGGTTCGCTGAATAAAGAATACTTCACAGAATAGACATCTACGTATGTGAATGCTGCTGAAGGAAAAACCCTCCTGAGGTGAAGTACGGTCTCTTTCAACTCATAATTAAAGTATTGAGCTACTTCATTGTAAGACTTTGCGCAACCAACGCTGTCTTTTTCAGCAGAAGGAAAATTGGCTAAAATATAACCAAGACAACCAATCGGTCCTGTATTGTGAATCCAGAATGATCTTGCTCCCGAATTGTATATGCTCTGCATCAAAGTAACTCTGATGTTTTAGATGTATATAATATTTCTAAGCGATAAAATGATTGCAAAAGTAGAGTGATCTCAACATTGGGTTAAATTAACTCTGTATACTTATTGAGTTATATTTCTGATTACAAGTCTATTTATAAGTTTAAGTTCTTGACAAATAAAAAATTAAACTACTAAAAAAAATCATAATATAAATAGTAAATATATTTTGTTAACTTAATTAGTCGACCATTTCTGAAATAATCAACTGATTTATTTAATCTAATCGGTCGACTGGTACTCAACCGGTAAACTGGCTCATTGTTTTTAGAAAAATTTAAAATTTATTTTATTTCCAATACAAATATCTGAAAAAGGGGTATGCATCAGCATACACTCTGAATGACGATTAAGAAAAGTAAACTATGAAATTGAATTCTACGTACAAAAACTCAGAATAACAGATGTTGGGGAGGAGAAGGGAATAGAAACTTGTTACCTTAACATCTGTCAAGAATGTATTGACAATGTTAGGAACAGATGCATTCACTTCCTCAACAGACATATTTCCTAAAAATCCAGCTCCAAGATCATTTTGACCAATATCGAATGTGTACAGAGCTTTTTGAAAATATTCCTCCTTGGGCATCAATTGTGCAAATACTCCTCCTACGTACAAATAGATCATGGCTTAACGAGAAATTCAATTTATTGCCAATTATATCTTAATTCATGAACATCAAAATTCCAGATAAGAAGATTAATTATTTAATTAATGCTTACCTTGTTTCCTAAACAACTGTGATCTGGCCTTTAACTGCACGAATTGATTATATTGCACTAGAAAGAAGAATGGACTGAATCCATTATTGGCCGGTATAATCCTAGCTGGCAATCTAATGGTGGATGCTGCTGTGGCAAAATTTGCTCCGCCAGTGAAGTTGGTCCCCAGAGAGTCGAGGTAAGCACTAAGAAATGAGAGATTCAAACTCTTTGCTGATACATCACAATATATATAGTGGTGAGCTTCAACATATTTCATATCTTGAATAATCATCTAATAACTTAAAATTTTAAATTAAAATGATTTTTTTTATATTTTTATTAACAACTCCAGAAAAAAAGAAGAAGATGAAAAGAAATGAATATTACTCTCCAAGTCTCAAATTATAGTGTTTTGTAAATGGCAGTTGGGACTACCCACGAAAAATAAGTGTAAGTGATACAGTGAATTCTCATAAATTTTAAATAATTAAATTCTCAAAAAAATAATAATATTTACGAGTCAACTAAACTCCACCAAAGTCTTCAGCAATATGCTACGTGAGTACGACTTCCACGATCATTAATGAATATTGCTCTTCAAAGTCTCAAATTATAGTATTTGGTAAATGGCAGATGGGACTTCCCACGAAAAATAAGTGTTCAGGGATCCTTATGGCCCGACCATTAATTAGCACTATATCATAAAGCAAAATAATTTATAAGCAAATTTTTCGTATTAAACTCCATGTAAATTAATGTGAAACGTGTAAGTGGTAAAGTGATTCTTATAAATTTTAAATAATTAAATTCTCAAAATAATAATAATAATAATAATTACGAGTTAACTAAATTAACTCCATCGAAATCTTCAATTCATATCAACAAACAACACATGTTGTGACTGGTGTTGCTAAGTTGTCAACACCTCCTTGTCCTTTACAGAGGTAGGTTTCTTAGAAAAAAGCAAGGAATGAAGCATATGAGAGGCTGATCGCTAACCATGTCTTCTTCATAGACCTATCTATTTGTCAGAGTCGGTTCTATCACCCCACAATATTTGTCAATGTCTATTCATATGGCCGCTAATAATTTAGGCAATGATACTAATTTATTCTAAGCTGGAACTAAAGGTTCGAAACTTACCGACGAAATCTATAATCAGCCTTCCATCGGAGAACCTCCCCGCCGGCATTTGAAAGTAAGTTTCTCCATAGGGAGAATTAAGAGGAGGGAAGGAAGCAACGAGTCCTCCTGTATCCGAATTTGAGTCGCCAAAGTTAAAGATAGCTGGGAACTTACAACTCTTCAAAGCAGATATCGGGTTCAAGATGGTAAGTAAAGTGAAAAAAACAAGGCAAAAAGAAGAGATATTTGTCATGGATGAGAACTCCGCAAGCAATTTTGAGATGAGAGCTAGGAAGAGAGGGGAAGATTAATTTATGCAGCGATGTTATTTCTATGGTTTATTTATACCAACATTTCGCAGTCATGTAAGACCTTTCAAACCTAGGTTTATGGTCAATTTCTACATGAACGTATTTGTATCGGCAAGACATATTCAATGATGTGTGGAGAAAGAAGATTAATTCATGCACCGACATTCGTGTCTCGTCCTCTACACGGCTGACTAAGTGTTGACTAAGAGATTATTACATTTGAAATTAGTAAATTATATTATATAGGATGTTGTAAATGTGCGAGCAAGGTTAGAGGTGAAGGAATTGTTACCTAGGTATTTGATTCAAGGTTACTAAAATACTCAAGTGTATTGATTTTATAAAAAAATTATAAGGTTATATGTTTAAAGGTTTTAATGGATTTTTAATCGCTGGCCAGTTTATGGCTTGGGATAAATATTTACTCTTACAAATAAATTTGATGTTTTGAATTATTAATTATTAAATAATATTTATATAGTCTTTTTTATTAAGAGTAGAATGGTACTTTCAGTTTAATCTATATATATTTTATTTGTATTTAGGTTAAGACTATGCACTAATAATATATAAATTATTCAGAATTCTAGCCTTCTTTTTGTGTTTGATCTTAATTTACTTTAACATGGTATCAGAGCTGGTTTTATGGAACGAAGCTTAATCCCGAACATAATTTCACGGATCCAAATTTGCGATGAGTTTCTGCTTTTGTAATTTGGTATTCGCGTTCAATTTCTATAATTATTTTGGTATTTCATCAAGAAGATATTTGTTTAGTTTCTGCAATCTCTATTCAGTTTCTGCAAATTGGTATTTTGTTTTCCGCTGCTTTTGCATTCTGGTTCTCTATGACTGTTAAATATGGCTACTGAAAGAGATGATTCGCTTTAGTCTGTGAGTGTGAGGTTAGATGGGAAGAACTATTCATATTGGAGTTATGTAATGAGAAAGATTTCCTTAAGAGTAAGAAGATGTGAATGTATGTTAGTGGAACTTATATGATACCTAAGAATATTAAGGAGGGGGATGTTGTTTTGATAGATACATGGAAAGCAAATAATGCAAAGATCATCACTTCGATCAACAATTCCGTTGAGCATTCGATAAGTATGCAATTGGCGAAGTATGAGACAATAAAAGAGGTTTCAGATCATCTGCAAAGGTTATTCATATAATCAAATTTTGCAAAACAGTATCAATTAGAAAATGACATACGAGCTCTTTATCAGAAGAATATGAGTATTCAAGAGTTTTATTATGCTATGACAGATCTTTGGGATTAATTAGCTCTTATAGAATCCATAGAATTAAAGACATGTGGTGCCTATATTGAGCATAGAGAGCAGCAATGATTGATACAATTTTTAACAGCACTTCACAGTGATTTCAAAGGACTTAGAGGTTCAATTCTGCATTGTTCTTCACTGCCTTCTATTGACTCTGTTGTTAGTGAGTTATTAGCTGAAGAAATACGTCTTCAGTTTTATTTTGAAAAGGGAATTCTTTCTACTTAAAATCCTTCTGTACTAGCAGTACTTTTTAAGCCATTCTCTAATCATCAGAACAAGCCTTACACAAGGGTTGGCTTCGATGAGTGCAGATTCTATAAGTATAAAGGTCATTGGAAGGCTCAGTGTCCTAAGTTGAGATAACAAAATCAAGTTTGGAAGTCTGGCAATCAATCTAATGCTCATAGACCACCTCAGGGTTATAAACCACCATATCACAATACTGCATCAGTAGCTTCCCCAAGTTCTATTATTGATCCTAATACTTTGACTGAGCAATTTTAGAAGTTTCTCTCATTGCAACCACAAGCAATGTCCACTTCTTTTTCCATAGGTTAGTTGCCTCATAGTTCCCCAGGTATGTCACACTCTGAATGAGTTTTGGATTCTAGTGCTTCCCATCATATGTCTCCAGATTCCTCATCTTTTACCTCTGTGTCCCCTTTGTCCTCCATTCCTATTATGACTGTTGATGACACTTTTATGCCCTTAATAGGTGTTGGTTATGTTGTCACACCTCACTTGTCTTTCCCTAAAGTTTATCTTATTCCAAAACTCAAATTGAATCTTGCGTTTATTGGTCAAATATGTGATTCTAGTGATTATATTTAGTCATGTTTGATGGTTCGTTTTGTTGTATACAGGATTTGCAGTCTCAAAAGCTGATTGGGACAGGCCGTAGGGAGAATGGACCATATATTTTGGATGAGTTAAAAGTGCTAATTGTTGTTGCTATTGCTGCTACTACCGTTGATTTGTCTTCCTTTTGTTTGAGTTTTTCATCTTCTTGTTTTTATTTATGGCATTCCTGTTTAGGTCATGTTTCGTCTTCTCGTTTGAGATTTTTGGCATCCATAGGAGCTTTAGAAAATTTGAAAACTTGTGACATTTCTGATTGTAGTGGATGTAAATTGGCAAAATTTTCTGCGTTACCATTTTTTACTACCCAATTTTTTACCCATGTTTTGGTAAATTTTCAAAAACAATAAAATAAAGGTTCACGTGTGGCGATAACATAGAGTATCAGGGCTAATATTCATGAAGCAATATGTCAATGAGATAATTACTGCAATATAAAATACCATAGGTATATGATTTGATTCGCGCTAGTTGTGGAAGACAATCTATGCAATATAGAATACCATATATATAGGATTTGTTGGTGCTGGTTATAAAAGACAATCTCTACAATAATTATTGCAATATTTTCTTGAATAGCACATGTAAATATTTTCTATATAAGTGAACCTCTAGCCATAGTAAAAATAGAGGAGAAAATTTACATAAGATAATTTTTAAAGAGAGAAATTAAAGGCAACCACAAAGAAACCTAAACCTAATATTTTCTCTAGGCCAAAACCAAGTCGCACCCCCACCCTTGGCCTTTGATTTTTTTTTTTCACACCAACCGCCCCATTCCTTTATAAAAAATAGAGACCTCTGTCCTACCCATTTTACACAGACCATCCCCAACCTCTGCTCCCTTTTGCCTTTCCCTCTCCAAGCCACAACAACCATATCTTGCTCTCCCTCACGAGATCTCCCCTCCCTTTCACCATAAACAAACCAGAGCCCTTCAATCTGCTCCCAACTAACATGTCCTCCCTTTCTCTTTCCCTTTTTTCCATGTCGGCATCACCCACAAACCCGTCGACCACGAGCCACGTCCCTTTGCCTCTGTAATCCAGCCAGATTTTCCTCTTCTTACCCATAGCCCGCCATCACTAGACCTTTCCTCTTTGTGGCTCAGCCGTCCCCAACTCTTCCCCACACACACCATGAACACCAACATCTAATGTTCCTTCTCTCCAGATCGCGTCAACCATAGCAGCTACAACGGCCACAAGCCCACGGTCTTCATCGTCAGCCACATCAACACCTTCTTCATTCAGCACCAGCTAGACACGATAGAAGCCTAGTCATCGACGACCCCTTGGTCTTGCCGCCACCTGAAATAGAGATGAAAGGGAAAGAAAAAGAAAATAACATATATGTAGAGAGGAAAGCTGATCTAAAATGGTGAAGAAGAGAAAGAAAAAAATAGATCGAAAAAAAAGAAACAAAAACTTAAAATCAACTGCTATTTGTGTATTTTACTCTTGTTGCAAGTGACAGTGATCTTCACCGCCGGCGAGGATAGTGAAGAGGGAAGGAAGCCATTGCAGATCTCCCTTATCGTAGCCCATACATTCCCAGAAGTGTTCCTCTGCAATTCCAAAATATTTGGGGGCCTATTTTACAATTTCTGAATTGTATATTATGTGTTTAGATTTGTTTTGAATTTTTGTTATCTGTAATTACACATAGGTGTATGAGAAAAACATAATAAAAAGGGATGTGTGTGTGTTTGTAATTTTTTTTTGTGTATGTTGTTAAATTATAAAATCAAAAAGATTAAAAAAATTGAATGTTTTAATTTGCATATGATCAAGTATTTTAGGGACAAATAAAATTATGTTGTATTTCCCGTGAAAATGTAAGAACATGTGTCTACATATTTTTTGAAATTTAATAACTGATTTATTAAAGCCTTAAGAATTTGATTAATATGTGGTTTTTTAACTTTAATTGTGATTAAATGTAATGTTTGTGTTTTTTAAAGAATAAAATATAAAAAATATTTTTTTTGTGTGTTCCATATGACCAATATTTTAACATGTTTTGAATGTTCTTTTTGTATAAAAAAATATTGGAAGTTTTGAAAATGTGTTTTCATATGGATTTCTTAAACACAAAAATTATTTTCTTGCATTTCTGGATTTTATAACATGTTTGTAAGGCTTCAAATGGTGTTGACCAATATTCCAAAAAATATAAAAATCTTATTTTGGGGAGAAATCATCTAGTATTCACCATTAATGTTTGGATAAAGAAATCCTAGATGGATGAATATCCAAAATATTATTGGAAATAACTTATTATTCACTGTTAATATTTGGATAAAGAAGCCCTCAATGGTAAATATCAAAAATAATTTTCTAGGAATTATAAGTCACCACACATCCTTGAAAGAAGCCTTGATTATAATCGAGGACATTTTAATTTTTAACTCCACGGTTTACGAGCCGTGAGAGTATGAAAAATTAAGGTAAAAATAAACTTTTAAAGCGCCTTGAATTTCCTTAGATTTCTAAATTTTTATCCCTCTTCCTTGCGATTTTACGAGTCACAAACTCTTGAAATACTAAGGAAAAAATGAGCTTTTAAAGCACATGGAATCTCCTTAGATTTCTATCTTAATAAATTTAGTTTGAATCAAACCTGGAAAAAACTAGTGGGATTACAAAACACCAACATCATAGCAATTATAAAGCAAACCAAACACCGAGCAGCTTACCTTAGGTAGGGCGTACTAGGGGTGCTAATACCTTTCCTTTACGCAACTAGTCCCTTGCCTTAGAATCTCTGAAAGAGCAATTAGGGTTCCTAGTGACCAAAATACTAGGTGGTGACTCCAAAGAACCAATCAAGCAAAACAAATAAAAAATCACCATCAGACGCCGCGCGAGGGACGTGTGATAGAATGACGACTCCACTAGGGACCCTTGGACTAAGCTTGGTAATTGTTTTTTTTTTATTATGCTATGTGGTTTTTTTTTTTTTACAATGAATGATACTTTGTTTAAAAGCTTTAGCATGCATCTTTACATTCTGTCATACATAGTGTAGTCATTCATCACTTTATTATTATTTTCTTTTTTGAGAGCACACATTAAATTTTAAGTTAAGTAGGGGACTAGCTGCTTGCCTTATGGCTTGAGTCAAGGTTTAAGTTTGTGTAAACCCTAACTCTTTGCTAAGTGTTTAGACTAATAGTGATTGGTACACGTGCCATCCCACTATCTGCTGAACCCCTATATTGCCTTTATGAGGGTGATCACTAGGATAGCTAGAGACTCTTTTTAGAGACCCTTTTTAGAGACCAAGTAGTAGACTTACCCTATGTCTCACATCAAGGAACTAGAACCTATCCTTAGGATGTATGCTCCATAATATCGTTTTTCATCCAAACAAGCCTAATCTCAAAGCATCTTGAATCTCAAGACCTTCATTCAAAAGCTAACCAAGGGAGAGATGTTCTAGAATTGGGAGAGTCATGAAGCTTCATCAATGTTCAAAATTTAATCAACGATGCTTGTTTGATCATGATATTTTGTTGTTTGCCTTTTCATTTTTTTTTTACAATCGAGGTTCCAAATGTCAGTTGGATTTTATCCATGTTTTTTAGCCAAACTTTTGCTTTTAATGAGATCATGTATTTTCAAAAGTTCATCTTCATGTTTTTACTATGCATTTACACATCACTTTCCACTTTCAGAAACCTTGAAAGCAGATCTTCCATAACAAACACCTGCACTTTACACTGAGAACGAATGACCAAACTTTAAAGAATACATAGTAGCTGTATAAGAGGAAGAATGAGATGAAAATAACATTAGGGAATTCACCAAATTTATAGGACAATATGAACAAGCTTGGAAACCCGCTAGAAAGAAACTTGAAATCATAGATGTGGGCAATGAAGAATCAAGAGAAAAAACTAAGGATATCAATTGTGATCACTCCTAAAGTAAGAGAAGATTTAATTGCATTACTCCGAGATTATATAGATATGCCTGGTGGATAGGGTACCACTAGTAGAAGGATGCAAACCAGTTAAGCAAAAGTTGAGAAGAATCCATCCGGATGTCTTAATAAAAGTAAAAGCAGAAATTGAAAAACAGTGGAACGATGATTTTCTAGAAGTAGTCAAGTATCTACGATGTGTGTCCAATATAGTGGTAACACCTAAAAAAGAAGATAAAATTAGAGTTTATGTGGACTTTAGGGACTTAAACTGGACTAGCCCTAAAAACAATTTTTCCGTACCACACCTAGATATGTTGTTTGACAATGCATCATATAGCTCCACATATTCCTTTATGGATGGATTTTTGGGCTACAATCATATAAAAATAACAAGAGGGTAAGGAGAAGAAACCTTTGTAACACCATGAGGAACCTATTGTTACAAAGTCATGTCATTTGGGTTAAAGAATGTTGGGGCCACCTACCCAAGGGCTATGATGACCTTGTTTCATGACATCATGCACAACGAGATTAAAGTATATGTGGATGACGTGATTGCTAAATCTAGAGAGGGAGAGAATCATGTCCAAATATTGAAGGAATTATTTGAAAGACTAAGGAAGTACAAGTTGAGGCTTAATCATACAAGGTGTTCATTTAGGGTGAAATCTAGAAAGTTATTGGGATTTATGATAAGTGATAAAGGGATAGAAGTGGATCCCGAAAAACTAAATGATATTCAATCTATGCCAACTCCCAAGACTGAGAAGGATGTAAGAGGGTTCTTAGGGAGATTGAATTACATTACTCCGATTCATATCCCAATTAACCGCGCATTGTGACCCAATCTTCGATTGTTAAGGAAGAAGAATCTTGGAATTTGGAATAAGAGTGTGAAGAAGCTTTCAAGAAAATCAAGCAGTACCTACTGAATCCACCCTTATCTATCAAGCCGAATTAAAAAATGGCAAGTTCTACTGGCTGAGTACGAAATAATATATATGACAAGGAAAACCATGAAAGGGAATGTAATCGCCGATCACCTAGTTGACCATGCTATGGAAGATTATGAGCTGTTAAACTTTGATTTTCCTAGTGGAAATGTGCTTGCAGTTGAGGATGAGAAATCATATTGGTGGATTATGTACTTTGATGGTGCTGTTGGAAATGGAGTGGGGGCAGTGCTAATCTCTCCTGATAAGAAACATTATCCGGTTTCATTTAAGTCGTAGTTTGGATGCACTAACAAACACAGCTGAGTATTAAAGCTTGTATTCTTGGTTTTAGAGGTTGCATTGGAGTTGAATATTAGAAAGATAGATATGTATGTAGACTTGATTTTGATTATTTGCCAAGTGAAAGGAAAATAGAAAACCAAGGACGAGAAGTTGAGACCTTACCAGGAATATTTGACTAAATTAGCCAGAGAATTTGAGGAAATAAAATCACCCATCTAGGAAGGGAAGGAAGCCAGTTCGTTGACATTTTGTCCACATTAACTTTTATGGTTAGAATAGATTTTTGACACAAGGTATAACCGGTACACATGTATATCAGAAAGAACCTAGCTCATTTATTGCTCAGTCAAAATCGATGAAAACCCTTGGTACTATAATATCAAGAACTTTTTGGAAAATAGGCATATCCCATAAAGGCATCTAAAATAGATAAGAAGACCTTGAGATGGATGGCAATGGATTTTTATCTTGATCATCCAGTAGGACTTTGTTGAGATGTTTGGATGAAGTTGAGGCCATAGACACATTATGGGAAGTCTATAAAGGAATTTGCTTAACCTATGCTAGTGGACATATAATGGCTAGTTGAATTTGATTAGTGAAAAGAGGATAGCTGCAATCTATCATCATCGAGGATGGTCAAATCATATGATAAGAAGGTTCTACCTCGAGGATTCCATGAAGGAGATCTTATACTAAAGAAAATATAGCCTTTACCAGAAGAAGATCAAAGTAAATGAGTGCCAAACAATGAGGGCCCTTATGTGGTAAAGAAAGAGTTCTCGAGAGGAGCTTTATTGTTATCTAGAATGGATGGAGAAGATCTAGTTAGACCTGTGAATGTTGACTCTAGAAAAAAATACCATGCTTCCCGATCAATAAAATAAAGTTCGGCCATGAATTCTCTCTGTAAAGAACCTTTTCTTCACAAAGCATATGATCTCATAGCATTCAAAATCTTTTACTTCAATTAACTCTTTTACGCATGACTAAGGAATCATAATATGCTCAAGATGGCTTCATCAATTCCTAAATTGGAGAGAACCAAACCAAATCTAAACTTGACATGTTTTTGCATACCACACTGGGGGCAAGAAGCGCACGAAGCGCACATAGGGGTACATAGTGAACCAAAGACCAACATTAAGAGGTATCATCATGAAAACCTTTGAAACACCTTGATGGGAATTGTTTAAAACAAAATAAGTGATTGCATTAAAAGTTTCAGTTTGCATGAACAAAACCAGATTTTTTGAGTTTTCCTCTTAAAAATAATTTCTCAAAAATGGAAAAGGAAATTAAAACATCGGCAAACGTATAATACAAAGCAACATTCAATGGAGCAAGGAAGGGCCCCATAAGGAACTAGCGATCTCTTCACCAATCATAAGAAGGATAGGAAATATATAGCGTGGAGCATATTCCAGTCCAAGAGGATAGGTCGGGCAAACAAATGGAAACAGGAGCTCGAAGAAGGCTATAAGAAAAAGGGGAACCTATGTTTCCAAAAATAGGTAAAGAAAAACATGCATGCTATATTATCATAACACTAACCTAGCAAGAAAGGTGTGACGAAAGCCAAATAATTCAAAGTTTTTGGGAATCGTTGAGATACAGAATCTCATGTCAACAAAACTATAGAAAAGAATATGAATTGTGAACCAGCATTGCTTCTTTTCTTGAGGTAAGATAATTTCTTTTGAAATTTAAAATGGGTAGGTTACCTAATATTGAGACCATAAAAAAAAAGAAAAAAAAAGTGTGGAGTTTTTCTATAATAATAATAATAAATGGATTTTTTCTTAAAAATTTAAGATGGTCTGGTCACTCAATATTGAAACCATTTTTTAGAAAAAACATGGAGTATTTCTAAAAATCTTAAGATGGGCAAGTCACCCGATATTGATGCCATTGTTTAGAAAAAGCGTGGATTTTTTCTAATTTTTTTTAAAATAGAAAGGTCATCCGATAGTGAGATCATTTCCTAGAAAAGCGTGGAGTTTTTCTAAAAAATATATAAATTAAAACGGGTAGGTCTTCAGACATTGAGACCCCTTTCTAAAATCCTTTTCACTTACTTTTAGGTAGATCACCCATCATAATGAGACCTTTATCTTCCATTTGGATAGGTCACCCATCATAATGAGACCATAATTTTTTCTAGGTAGGTCACCCATTAGAAGGAGACCATTCTTTATTTTTTTACTTGGGTAGGTCACCCATTATAATGAGGCCATTCTTCCTCCTAGGTAGGTCACCCATAAGAATGAGATCACTCTTTCCTTTTTCTATTTGGGTAGGTCACCCATTAGAATGAGACCATTCTCTATCTTTTTTTTTTTTTTTTTACTTGGGTAGGTCATCCATTATAATGAGGCCATTCTTCCCCTAGGTAGGTCACCCATAAAAATGAGACCACTCTTCCCTTTTTTCCCACTAGGGTAGGTCACCCATAACAATGAGACATCTTGCATTTGGGTAGGTCCCTTGTCATAATGAGACCACACACATATTTTTGTATTGGCTGGTTAAAGGAGATCGCCAGATGGGATCTCAGGTTAACCCAACCACATAGAGTTTAGCTTTGGTTAAAGGGAATTGTCAGATGGGATTCCAGGTTAACCGAGCTACACACCAACTTTGCTTAAGATTAAAGGAGATAGCCAGATGGGATCTTAGGTTAACCCAACCACACATAGTTTAGCTTTGGTTAAAGGAAATTGCCAGATGGGATTTCAGGTTAACTAAGCTACACACCAACTTTGCTTAGGATTAAAGGAGATTGCCAGATGGGATCTCAGGTTAACCCAACCACATAGAGTTTTGCTTTGGTTAAAGGGAATTGCTAGATGGGATTTCAGATTAACCGAGCTACATACCGACTTTGCCTAGGATCAAAGGAGATCACCACATGGGATCTTAGGCTAACCCAACTACACATAGATTTTAGCCTTGGTTAAAGGGAATCGTCAAATGGGATTTCAGGTTAACCAAACTATACACCGACTTTATTTAGGATTAAAGAAGATCGCCAGATGAGATCTTAGGTTAACCTAACCACACAGAGTTTAGCTTTGGTTAATGGAAATTGCCAGATGAAATTTTAGATTAACCGAGCTACACACCGACTTTGCCTAGGATCAAAGGAGATCGTCACATGGGATCTCAGGCTAACCCAACCACACATAGAGTTTAGCTTTGGTTAAATGAAATCGTCTGATGGAATTTCAGGTTAACCGAGCTACACATCGACTTTGCTTAAGATTAAAGGAGATCGCCAGATGAGATCTCAGGTTAACCCAATCACACAGAGTTTAGCTTTGGTTAAAGGGAATTGCCAGATGAGATTTCAGGTTAACCGAGTTACACACTGACTTTGCTTAGGATTAAAGGAGATCTCTATATGGGATCTCAGGCTAACCCAACTACATAGAGTTTAGCTTTGGTTAAAGGGAATCGCCAAATGGGATTTCAGGTTGACCGAGTTACACACCGACTTTGCTTTGGGTTAAAAAAGATCGCCAGATGGGATTTTAGGTTAACCCAATCAAAAGGGTAGGTCGCCCATGAAAATAGACCAGTGTGAGTATGTGGGTAGATTGCTCTTGAAAATAGACCAGGTTTAAGTGTGTGTAGGTAGGTCGCTCATGAGAATAGACAAATTTATTTCTTTTTTAAAAAAAAAAGGGGTAGGTCACCTATGATAACAAGACCATTTTATTTAAAAAAGTGAAGTCCTTGGATGAGTGATCACTCAGCAAGAAATGAAAACTTTTTTTTTTCTTTGCAAGCTTACTATGCAAAATATTGAGAAGTTTTGCTTCGTAAACATTGTAAAGAGGGGGCATCTGTTGTTACCCAATTTTTTACCCATGTTTTGATAAATTTTCAAAAAAAATAAAAATAAAGGTTTACAAGTGGCGATAACATAGATCATCAGGGCTAATATTAATGAAGCAATATGTCAAGAAGATAATTACTGAATCATATATAATTACTGCAATATAAAATACCATAGATATATGATTTGATTTGCGCTGGTTATGGAAGACAATCTCTACAATATAGAATACCATGTATATAGGATTTGTTGGTGCTAATTATATAAGACAATCTCTGCAATAATTATTGCAATATTTTCTTGAATAGCACGTGTAGAGATTTTCTATATAAGTGAACCTGCAACCATAATAAAAAGAGAGGAGAAAATTTACATAAGACTATTTTTAAAGAGAGAAATTAAGGGCAACTACAAAAAAACCTAAACCTAATATTTTCTCCAAGTCGAAACCAAGTTGCAGCCCCACCCTTAGCCTTTGATTTTTTTTTTTTCACACCGGTTGCCCCTTTCCTTTACAAAAAAATAGAGACCACCGTCCCACCCATTTTACACAGACCTTTCCTAACCTCTACTCCCTTATGCATTTCCCTCTCCAAGCCACAGTAGCACATCTTGCTCTCCCTCACGAGATCTCCCATCCCTTTCACCATAAACAAACCAGAGCTCCTCAATCTACTCCCAACCAACAGGTCCTCCCTTTCTCTTTCCCCTTTTTCCATGTTAGCATCACCCACAAACTCGCCGACCATGAGCCACGTCCCTCTGCCTTTGTAATCAGACCAGATTTTCCTCCTTTTACCCATAGCCCACCATCACCAAGCCTTCCCTCTCTGTGGCTCAGCCGTCCCCAGCTCTTCTCCATACACACTATGAACACCAACCTCTAGTGTTCCTTCTCTCCAGATCGCTCCGACCATAGCAGCTTCAGCGGCCACAGGCCCACGGTCTTCATCGTCAGCCACATTAATGCCTTTTTCATTTAGCACTCGCCAGACCTAATAGAAGCTTAGTCACCGGCGACCCCTTAGTCTTGCTGCCATTTGAAATAAAGATGAATGTGAAAGAAAAAGAAAAGAACAAATCTGTAGAGAGGAAAGCTGATCTAAAACGGTGAAGAAGAGAAAGAAAAAAACAAAGAAAAAAAACTTCAAATCAACTGCTATTTGTGCGTGACACAACCAAAAGCTTGATGTCTTCTCCCAAGTGCAGGAGTGTCGAAGTAATAAATAACCCGGCAAGACCGGGGTCGAACCACAGAGAGGTTAATTGTATAAATTATAAATAACAACACAACAATAACAATAATAACGATAATAATAACAATAGTAGTACTAGTAATAGTAATAATAATAATAATACTCAGTATGTGGTGTTGTTATACTTGAGAATGATCTAAAAGATCGGGTCACAGGTTTCCAGCCTATATACTGAGTTTATGAATAGATAATAATAATAATAATAACAACAACAACAACAATAATAATAATAATAAAGAAGAGAATGAAGAAATTAATAAGAACTTTGAGTTGAAAGATTAATGTAAGGATTAAACAACGATAAAAATAAATGTCAAGGTTAGAGGATCCACTAATGGTACTTCAAACAAGTATAGTATAAACTCTTATTACTCAATTGGAAACCACACATAAAGGAGGTTCCAATCAGATTATAAATTGTTAACATGATTACATTAGTTATCTTATTCGAATAAAGCTAATACTTGTAAATGTTGGGAGGCATTCATGATTATAACTTATGTTAACAACAAATCAAGTTCCTTTCATAGCTCAGGTGTCGGTTATACCATACAGTATGGGCTATGGAAGTACCAAGTATTTGTTGTACCAAGTGTTATACAACATAAATCTAGATTAACCATTTAACAAGCAAAGTATTAAAAGTGAACAAGATAACAAATATAATACATGTTAGTATCCAACGTTAAGGTCCATGTTAAGTTTATATTATACTTATTCTTACACCATTAGTGTACCCTTTTCACCTTGACATAATTAACTTAGCTAAACATAATGAAAGAAAGAAACATAGATGAACAAGATAAGAACATAAATGAGAAAGAAGTTAACTAAGTAAAGGAAAGGAAATTAAGTGCATAAACTTGATATTAATGAAAGCAAAACATAAGCAATACAAAGAGAGAAAGCAAGAGCATGATCTTGATCTGGAAACCAAGATGCCTCAATACATGGTAAGTGCCTCCTTTTATAGGCCAAAATTTGAAACTATTGATTTGTTAATTAATTGATGAGTGGGTGGCCACATCTTGACTTGGTGACAATCTTTATCTTCTTGTCTGAACAAGATGTCATTGCTAACATCATAATTTGCCCAGAATCCTTAGGAATGTTCTAGGAAATTGTCTCAGGTTTCCAACAAAAAATAGATGAGGTCATTTGGACTTCTAGAACTCAAGATATGGGCTGAACACTAAATAGTGTCTGGGCTGCAGGACAGCTTCGGACTTCTTCGTTGTTCCTTCAGTTTGGACTTCAAAACGGCCTTTTTAAATCTTGGGCTCTGCATGAAAGTTGTAGGCCTTTGTCTTACCTTTCCATCCATATAAAATGAACCTAAATCCGAGATCTAGAGCTCCAGATATGATCCAATTACCGAGCAATGTTCCGGTTTGGACTGCACCGGCATCTCTTTTCTAAGTTTGGCCATCTCTTTGTCCTTTCACTTTCAATACTTAAACTCATCAATCAATCCTTTTATTTATGTGATAGGCCTGCATTTAAGATAAGCATTTACCATAAATTAAGGTATCTTATAGTATCAAACTTGTTATATAAAACATGCTTTAGTTAAGAAGTTATTGATACTTCAAGTGCAAAATGATGATATAAAACCTTGATAAACATGCACTTTTAAGTACTAATCACATCCCCCAACCAGCTTATTACTAGTCCCTAGTAATCTAAAGTGTTAAAATAGAGAAACAATTTGCAAGTATCACAAAGCAAGGCATTCATCATTCAACTTCTATTAATCTATCCAAATAAACAAACTCTCATTAAATTTATATTACTGCTTCATACTTCTTAAACAAGATATTAATAAACCTTCTTTTTATGTGCTCAATATATGAAAACATAGATGATGGGGCTTTTGTTGGAAGAAAACAATATTATGTTCAAATGTTTAAGGTGAACTTCCTTGGGTTGGGATTATTATTATTATTACTTTTTTTTTATTCTCTTTTATTTATTTATTTATTTATATACACATACAACTTAAAACACAATGTATCTTTAACCCATGTAACGAGTTTTAGGCTAATGACTCCCAAACCAGTTGGTCTTAGGGCATTAGGTGTTGAGACACCCCTACGAGCTTAACAACTCGGGTTGCAGATACTGATACATAGATAGTGCAATGTTTGATTCCCTTAAGCTTTTCTCCTTAACCCATGTAACAAGCTTTAGGCCAATAGCTCCCAAGTCAGTTGACTTTAGGGTATTAGGTGTTAAAACACCCCTTCGGGCTTAATTGCTTAGGTTAGGGAGGCTACAAAACCAAACTTATCTATGTTTTTATTATCATCATTTTTTTTAATTTTTTTTTTTGCAAATTATATACTATCCCTTACCCTTAGTTGTTACCTTCAACAAAAGAACATAAATAATGTAATAATCCAATGTGCAACCCAAAATCATATGTTAAAGTGTGTGTGAAAATGTAGGTTTAATAATACTTGTTAAATGAGTATAGGAGCAGAATGAAGTGATAACAATGCGAGAGTTTGTAAACCTAAATATTTCAAGAAGTATTCTAATAGGCCTTGTTATGAATAGTGCGTCTCAAGAATAATTCCTCTTTACTCTGCCATCCTAGTAATAACAGTTTTGCCAAATGATTTTTAAAAAACAAAAACAGTTAGTTGGTTAGTTTTTTTTTTTTAAAAAAAAACTACTACCCTGTCCCCCCAACCAAAATGAGACATTGTCCTCAATGTCCTAAGGTAGAAAGATAGAGTATAGAAGACATCACCTGAAACAGCGAACAATGACAAACCTGAAACACACTTAAACAAATATAAGAAGTAACAAAACAAAATAATATGCTATTAATAAAACCAAAAGACACAAGGTTTCACAGATGAAGGCTCAAATCTAATCTAAGCTTTTTACGGCTTTCCTTAGCTGACCAATCTAGGCGACTCATGCAAGGATCAATGACAGGGATGAAAGATTGTAGTTGGTCAATCAATTGTTCAGCAGTAGCAGCAGAGATTATGATTTGTCGTGCTGAAGATGTTAGAAATTCCTGTTCCACAGCTTGATCAAGGAAAGACAACAACTTATCATAAAAACCATTAACATTTAACAAACCTATAGGTTTATGGTGAATGTGCAGTTGGGCCCAAGATGAAATATGAAAGATCTCTTCCAATGTGCCTAGACCACCTGGTAAGGCAATGAAGGCATCAACATGGCTAAACATGGAATTCAGTCGATCAGACATTGTTAGGACCTGTAATTCATCTCCAATTGTTTTTCCAATGATGTCTCCATTTGCTAAAGCTTTGGGGACAACCCCCAAAACTTGACTGCCTCCTAAAAATGCAGCCATTGACACACCTCCCATTAACCCAAGGCTGCCTCCCCCATACACTAAATGAATATTTCTCTCAGCTAGTACCCGACCAAGATGATTTGCTGATTCTAAAACTCTTTTTCTTTCCCAGGGCTGGATCCACCAAAAACACAAATATTTCTTATGTGATGACTTGAGGAACCTGCCATTTCTACACACTTCTATATTTGATGAATGTATGGGATGAGTAGAAATGAAGGGAAGGAAGAGAAGAATTTATAGATGAAAAAGTGAAAATGCAATCATACCACCTATATGTAGGCCAGCTGTAGTCTCACATTCTCTTTATTTATTTATTTATTTTGACAAAGCATGTATGTACAGGTAGTTGTGATTGTGGCTCACATCTTCCCTTGGTTTTACGTCCAAGAACGGCTTAAACGCCCTCTATGGGTCGGGGATAGGCTTCCCATCCAGTTTTCTTAAAAACTGGCAAGCATGGTCTTTTTTAGTCAGATTCCCAAGACTAAGTTGATCATGTTCTTTATGGAATTGTGGCCATAAATCATGAATTACACGATGCACATCTCCACTAGGATGCGTCTCAAGGGTCAACAAAAGATTATCTAAAGACCCCTTACTCAGGCCATCCTTAATGAATTGTATTTTATCTTCACGGTTTACAGATACCATTCCTAAAGAACGACATGTCGCATTACAAGTCCATCTGGCACATCTGTGACAGACTTTCAGTCGTTTTGCACGACGTTTCTTTGCAAAAGTGCTTTTACCTGTTCCAGGCATGTGTGAAATGAAAGAATTGGAGGACTCACCTGATAATCGGACCTTTGCTTCAATCAGCCAACAAATATCTTCAGGAATTCCATGGTTCATTAACAACCTCAATCTTTCACACCTCATTGTCAGGAATGCATCTTTGAAATATTTGATCAGGACAATATTTGAATAAATAAGGGTCATCCCAATAAAAGTTCTTCACTTCATTCAAGAACTTTCTTTTGTCTTAGGTACTCCAATGAGCTGGCAATTGTCCTGAAACAAGAAAATTAACAATATTAGCAAACCAAGGCATCATAGAAACGGAAAATAAAGATTCATCGGGAAAGTAGTCATCAATTGGTTTGATGTCAGATTTCAAATTTGTTGTCAATCTTGACAAATGATCTGCAACAACATTTTCGGTGCCTTTCTTGTCTTTGATTGTGATATCAAATTCTTGAAGTAACAAAATCCATCGCACCAATCTAGCCTTATAATCTTTCTTAGAAAGAAGATATTTCAATGTTGCATGATCACTAAAAACAACAACAGGTGAGCCAACAAGATAAGATCTGAATTTATCACAAGCAAATACTACTGCAAGTAATTCTTTTTCAGTGGTGGTGTAATTCATTTGAGCACTCTTTAAAGTTTTACTTGCATAGTAAATCACATAAGGTTTCTTATCTTTTCTTTGTCCCAAGACAGCACCCACGACATAATCACTAGCGTCACATATTATTTCAAAAGGTAATGACCAATCAAGAGGTTCAATGATAGGAGCAGAAGTAAGCAAGTTTTTAAGTTTAACAAAGGCTTCTTCACAATGTTCAGTCCATTCAAAAATATTATCCTTTGTTAGAAGGTTACTCAAGGGCTTAGATATTACACTAAAATATTTGATGAACCTTCTGTAAAAACCAGCATGTCCTAAGAATGATCTAACATCTTTAACAGATTTTGGTGTTGGTAAGTTGGTAATTAACTCGATTTTAGATTTGTCAACCTCAATTCCTTTCGATGAAACAATGTGACCAAGTACAATGTCGTTTGTTACCATAAAGTGATATTTTTCCCAATTCAGTACAAGATTCTTTTCTTCACACCTGCTCAAAACCTTTTCTAAGTTAGTCAAACAATCATCAAATGAATCACCAAAAACAGAAAAATCATCCATAAAAATTTCAAGAAAACGTTCAACCATATCACTGAATATGCTAAGCATGCATCTTTGAAACGTGGCTGGTGCATTACATAATCCAAAAGGCATCCTTCGATATGCAAAAGTACCAAATGGACATGTGAAAGAAGTCTTCTCTTGATCTTCCAATGTAATTTCAATTTGATTGTAACCTGAATAACCATCTAGGAAACAGTAAAATTCATGACCTGCAACTCTTTCTAGGATTTGGTCCATGAAAGGTAAAGGGAAATGATCTTTTCTAGTCATTGAATTAAGTTTCCTATAGTCAATGCACATGCGCCAACCAGTAATAATCCTAGTTGGAATTAACTCATTTTTCTCATTTGTTATCACAGTGACTCCAGACTTTTTGGGTACAACTTGTGTAGAACTTACCCATTTGCTGTCAGAAATAGGATAAATGATTCCATTATCTAGAAACTTAATGACTTCATTTTTCACTACTCTTTCATATTAGGATTAAGCCTTCGTTGCATTTCTCTAGAGGGTTTAGCATTTTCCTCCAAATAAATCCTGTGTGTGCAAATCAAAGGGCTAATTCCTTTTATGTCAGTTATGGTCCATCCTAATGCATTTTTATGCATTTTCAGAGTCTGTAATAACTTACCTTCTTGATGTGCATTAAGTTTGGAAGACATTATTACCGGAAAAGTTTCATTTTCTCCTAAATATGAGTATTTGAGATTAAATGGTAACGGCTTCAATTCAGGTTTTGGTGGTTGAACACTTGAAGGTATGGGCTCAATTGATCGTGGTGGCAATTCTTTAATTTGTGGTCTCCAATTGCATGCCTTTGATTCCTGAAAGTAGACCATTTGCAAATCATCAGATTCATCAATCTCAGTTGCACTAGAAGTGGTTTGAAATTGATCATGAACTAATTTTTCAATAAATTCCACTTTCTGTAAATCATTATCATCTCCAGGTTGCTTGTAAATGTTGAAAATATTCATCTCCAATGTCATGTTTCCAAATGATAGCTTCATCAGTCCATTCCTACAATTAATCAATGCATTAGAAGTGGCAAGAAATGGACGTCCTAAAATGACAGGAATTGAATTACATGCTTCAACAAGTTGTGTATCCAAGACAACAAAATCTATTCCTCAACTATTCCTCTAGGCACTTTTACAGATCTATCGGCAAGTAAAAGGGTAAATGAATTTATCAACTTGTACTAACACATCCTCAACTATTCCTCTAGGCACTTTTACAGATCTATCGGCAAGTAAAAGAGTTACAGAGGTTGGTTTTAACTCACCTAGATTGAGACTTTGAAAGACTGAATATGGAAGTAAATTCACATTAGCTCCAAGATCAAGTAAGGCTTTTTCAATTTTATGTTCTCCAATAAAGCAAGAAATTGTAGGACAACCAGGGTCTTTATATTTCAAAGCATTATTGTTTTGAAGAATAACACTTACTTGTTCGGCTAAAAAGGCTTTCTTTTTCACATTCAGTTTTCTCTTCACAGTGCATATATCTTTCAAAAATTTAGCATAGGAAGGAACTTGTTAATAGCATCCAACAAAGGTATATTGATCCTTACCTGTTTGAAAGTTTCAAAGATTTCAGAGTTGTGATTGACTTTCCTTTGTTTGGTCATGGCATGAGGAAATGGAAGTGCTGGCGGGGAATCAACCTTCTCTTTGCAATGTTCAGGTTCAACCCATTCCTTACCCTCAGAGATAGACTTATCATCTTTCTCACAAGGTTCAAGAATGGGTTTTTCAATAACCTTACCACTACGAAGAGTGATGATTGATTTGACTTGATCCATGTGTTGGCTTCCAGAACTACTCGCATTTGCATTGTATTGCCCTTTTGGATTTTGCTGTGGTTGAGATGGAAACTTACCTTTCTCTTGGAAACTGAGAGCAGATGTTAATTTTGCAAGAGCATCTTTAAAATCTGTCATGCTTTGAGCAAGTTGAGTGTTGATTGTCTCCTGCTTTTCAATGAATGCATGCAATGTTTCCTTAAAATTTCTTCTAGGAGGTGGAGCATAAGGAGGTGCATATCCATGAGAATTTTGAAAATTATGGTGTGTTTGAAACGGTGGTTGTGAAGTTTGTGCATTGTTGCTATCACTCTTCCAACTGAAATTTGGGTGATTTCTCCAACCAGGGTTATACGTTTGGGAGTATGGGTTATGGTTGGGTCTTTGGAAACTGTTTAAAGCATGGGCTTGTTCATGGAGGCATTCCTTAAAAGAAGGCAAAGTTGGACAATCATTTGTTGAATGTTCATTGGTTTCACAGATTTGACACACAATGTTTTGAATAGATTTGAATTGGCCACTTTTTTTCAATTCAAGTGCTTCGACTTTTCTAGCTAAAGATGCAAACTTGGCTTGGAGGTCATGATCTTCCCTAAGGTTGTGCATACCTCCACTAGATGTATGAGGTTGAGTTTTACTTGGTGCCTCATAAGTACCTGTGGTGTCCCAATTTTGAGCATTTTCGGCTAGCAAGTCTAGGTACTCCATTGCTTCATTAGGGTCTTTATCTTCGAAGGTTCCATTGCACATCAATTCAATCATTTGCCTATCTCTAGGTGTTAAACCTTCATAAAAATGTGAAACCAATCTCCATGTTTCAAAACCATGATGAGGGCAAGTATTAAGCAAATCTCGATACTTATCCCAACATTGGTAAAATGTTTCTCCTGGTTTTTGAGTGAAAGTGATAATTTGTTTTTTGAAAGAGTTTGTTCTGTGAGATGGAAAAAACTTCTTTAAAAATTATTGTTGCATTTCATCCCAAGCACGAATGGATCCTGGTCTCAAATTTTATAGCCATGTTTTAGCTTTATCTTTTAATGAAAAAGAAAAAAGCTTTAATCGAATGGTGTTCATGCTACAATTTGAGTCATTATAGGTATTACAGACCTCCTCAAGTTCCCTTAAATGCAAGTATGGATTTTCTAGGTCTAAACCGTGAAAAGAAGGTAAAAGTTGAATATTGCCTGGCTTAAAATTAAAATGAGATGCATCAGGAGGGAAAACTATGCATGAGGGTGCACTTGTTCTTGTGGGATTCATGTGGTCTCTAAGTGTTCTCATACGGTTATTCTCATTATGAAGCGATTGATTATCTTCTTCGGCCATATTTTCTGAAAATGATGAGGATACCCTACAAAGTCCACCACTTAATGTACGTGACCAAACTCTCATGCACGTGAAAGAAGAGAATAAAAGGAAGAAAAGAAAAGAAAAGAAAAAGAAACAAAATAAAACAAAGAAAACAAAAGTTAGATAGAATGAAAAGTGAAAAGAGAAAATAAATTAAAAATTATAATTTATACAAGAATTTACCTCCCCGGCAACGGCGCCAAAAACTTGACACGACCAAAAGCTTGATGTCTTCTCCCAAGTGCAGGAGTGTCGAAGTAATAAATAACCCGGCAAGACCGGGATCGAACCACAGAGAGGTTAATTGTATAAATTATTAATAACAACACAACAATAACAATAATAACGATAATAATAACAATAGTAGTACTAGTAATAGTAATAATAATAATAATACTCAGTACGTGGTGTTGTTATACCTGAGAATGATCTAAAAGATCAGGTCACAGGTTTCCAGCCTATATACTGTGTTTATGAACATATAATAACAACAACAACAACAACAACAACAACAACAACAACAATAATAAAGAAGAGAAGGAAGAAATTAATAAGAACTTTGAGTTGAAAGATTAATGTAAGGATTAAACAACGATAAAAATAAATGTCAAGGTTAGAGGATCCACTAATGGTACTTCAAACAAGTATAGTATAAACTCTTATTACTCAATTGGAAACCACACATAAAGGAGGTTCCAATCAGATTATAAATTGTTAACATGATTACATTAGTTATCTTATTCGAATAAAGCTAATACTTGTAAATGTTGGGAGGCATTCATGATTATAACTTATGTTAACAACAAATCAAGTTCCTTTCATAGCTCAGGTGTCGGTTATACCATACAGTATGGGCTATGGAAGTACCAAGTATTTGTTGTACCAAGTGTTATACAACATAAATCTAGATTAACCATTTAACAAGCAAAGTATTAAAAGTGAACAAGATAACAAATATAATACATGTTAGTATCCAACGTTAAGGTCCATGTTAAGTTTATATTATACTTATTCTTACACCATTAGTGTACCCTTTTCACCTTGACATAATTAACTTAGCTAAACATAATGAAAGAAAGAAACATAGATGAACAAGATAAGAACATAAATGAGAAAGAAGTTAACTAAGTAAAGGAAAGGAAATTAAGTGCATAAACTTGATATTAATGAAAGCAAAACATAAGCAATACAAAGAGAGAAAGCAAGAGCATGATCTTGATCTGGAAACCAAGATGCCTCAATACATGGTAAGTGCCTCCTTTTATAGGCCAAAATTTGGAACTATTGATTTGTTAATTAATTGATGAGTGGGTGGCCACATCTTGACTTGGTGACAATCTTTATCTTCTTGTCTGAACAAGACGTCATTGCTAACATCATAATTTGCCCAGAATCCTCAGGAATGTTCTAGGAAATTGTCTCAGGTTTCCAACAAAAAAAAAATGAGGTCATTTGGACTTCTAGAACTCAAGATATGGGTTGAACACTAAATAGTGTCTGGGCTGCAGGACAGCTTCGGACTTCTTCGTTGTTCCTTCAGTTTGGACTTCAAAACGGCCTTTTTAAATCTTGGGCTCCCATGAAAGTTGTAGGCCTTTGTCTTACCTTTCCATCCATATAAAATGGACCTAAATCCGAGATCTAGAGCTCCAGATATGATCCAATTACCGAGCAATGTTCCGGTTTGGACTGCACCGGCATCTCTTTTCTAAGTTTGGCCATCTCTTTGTCCTTTCACTTTCATTACTTAAACTCATCAATCAATCCTTTTATTTATGTGATATGCCTGCATTTAAGATGAGCATTTACCATAAATTAAGGTATCTTATAGTATCAAACTTGTTATATAAAACATGCTTTAATTAAGAAGTTATTGATACTTCAAGTGCAAAATGATGATATAAAACCTTGATAAACATGCACTTTTAAGTACTAATCAGTGCGTTTTACTTTGTTACAGGTGACAGTGATCTTCACCATCGGCGAGGGAAATGAAGAGAAAAGGAAGCCATTACAGATCTCCTTTGTAGTTTTTTTTCTAGTGGCGCATGGAGTAGACGCGCCGCCACTGTTTCTGCATTCCCAAAAGTGTTCCTCTGCAATTCCAGAATATTTAGGGGTCTATTTTGTAATTTATGAATGGTATATTATGTGTTTAGATTTGTTTTGAATTGAGCAACTTACCTTAGGTAGGGCGTACTAGGGATGCTAATACCTTCCCTTTATGCAACCAGTCCCTTGCCTTAGAATCTTTGAAACACTAGTTAAGGTTCTTAGTGAAAAAAATACTAGGTGGCGACTCCAAAGAACCAATCAAGCAAAATAGATGAAAAATCATCATCGGATGCCGCGCGGGGGACGTGCAACACCTTTTAATTGAAGTATTTCTATTTCTTCTTCACCATTTGATTTGATTCATTCTGATGTATGGGGACTTTCTCCTGTTGCCATAAAAGGATGGTCTTGATATTATATCTCTTTTATTGATGATCATACTCATTGTTGGGTTTATTTAATGAAACATCATTTTGAATTCTTTGATATATATGCAACTTTTTGAGCTCTTATCAAAACTCAACATTTTGCTGTGATCAAATGCTTTAGGTGTGATTTGGATGGGGAATACACCTCTAATAAATTATGCCAATTGCTTGTTTTAGATGGAACCATCCACCAAACTTCATGTACAGATACTCTTGAGCAAAATGGTGTTGCTGAAAGAAAACATAAACATATTGTCGAAACTGCTCGTTCTCTCTTGTTGTCTGCTTTTGTTCCTAGTGAGTTTGGGGAGAAGTTATTCTTACTGCTATAAGTTTGATTAATACAATTCCATCTTCTCATAGTTCGATTCTTTCTCCTTTTAAAAACTTAAATGGGTATGTCACTAATTATTCCTCATTTAGAGTCTTTGGTTGTACTTGTTCGTTCTTCATCCTCATGTAGAGCAAAGTAAGCTATCCTTTTGATCTGCTATTTGTGTCTTTTTGGGTTATGGTGAAGGTAAAAAAGGTTATCGTTGTTTTGATCCAATAACACATAAACTTTATATGTCTCGTCATATTGTCTTCCTTGAGCATATACCTTTCTTTTCTATTCCATCCAATACTCATAGCCTAACTAAATCTGATCTTATTCGTATACATTCCTTTTCTGAGGATTCTGGTAATGATACATCTCCCCATGTTTGATCAATTTGTACTCATAACTCTGTAGGTACTGGTACTTTACTCTCTTGCACACCTGAAGCTCCATTCTCATCTACAACCCCTCAAGCTTCATCTGAGATTGTGGATCTACCTCCACGCCATTCCATTTGTATTCGTAAGTCCATAAAACTACTAGATTTTGCTTATGCTTGTTATTCTTCATCATTTACTTCATTTTTAGCTTCTATTCATTGTCTCTTTGAGCCCTCTTCTTATAAAAAGGCAATTCTTAATTCACTTTGGCAGCAAACTATGAATGATGAACTTTCTGCTTTGCATAAGACAAATACTTGGGATCTGGTTCCTCTACCTCCTGGTAAGAGTGTTGTTGGTTGTCGTTGGGTGCATAAGATCAAGACTAATTCTGATGGGTCTATTGAGCGATACAAAGCTGGGCTGGTTGCAAAAGGATACTCTCAATAGTATGGTATGGACTATGAGAAGACATTTGCCCTGGTTGAAAAAATGACTACTATTTGTACTCTTATTATCGTAGCTTCGATTCATTAATGGCATATTTCTTAGCTTGATGTTAAAAATGCCTTCTTGAATGGAGATATTCAAGAAGAAGTTTATATGGCACCCCCTCCTGGTATTTCACATGACTCTGGATATGTTTGTAAGTTTAAGAAAGCATTATATTGTCTCAAACAAGCACCTCGTGCTTGGTTTAATAAATTCTCTATTGTGATCTTGTCTCTTGGCTTTATTTCTAGCAATTATGATTCTGCTCTTTTTATTAAGTGCACTGATGCAGGTTGTATCATTTTGTCTTTATATGTTGATGACATGATTATTACTAGTGATGACATTGATGATATTTCAGTTTTGAGGAAAGAGTTGGCTAGACGATTTGGAATGAAGGATTTGGGTTATCTTCAATATTTTCTGGGTATTGAGGTAGCATACTCATCTAGAGGTTACCTTTTTTCTCAGTCAAAATATGTTGCAGATATTCTTGAGCGGGCTAGACTTACTGATAATAAGACTGTAGATACTCTTATTGAGGTTAATGTAAGGTACTCTTCTTCTGATGGGTTACCTTAGATAGATCCTACTTTATACCGCACTATTGTTGAGAGTTTGGTATAACTCACCATTACTCATCTAGATATTGCATATGATGTTCATGCTGTTAGTTAATTTGTTACTTCTCCTACTACTGTTCACTAGGCAGTTGTTCTTCGTATTTTGCGATATCTTCAGGGTATAGTTTTTTAGAGTCTTTTACTTTCACCCACCTCTTCCTTGAAGTTGCGTGCATACTCTGATGTTGATCATGGTAGTGATCACACAGATCGCAAGTTTGTTATCGGGTTCTGTAACTTTTTAGGTGATTCTCTTATTTCTTGAAAGAGCAAGAAACAATCTATTGTTTCTCAATCATCCACCGAAGCATAATATCATGCCATGGCATCTACTACCAAAGAGATTGTTTGATTACGTTGGTTACTTACTGATATGGGAGTTTCCTTTTCTCATCCTACTCCTATGTATTGTGACAACCAGAGTTCTATTCAGATTGCTCACAGCTTGGTTTTTCATGAGCGAACTAAGCACATTAAGATTGATTGTCATCTTACTCGTCATCATCTCAAGCATGGAACCATTACTTTGCCTTTTGTTCCTTCTTCCTTGCAGATTGTAGATTTCTTTACTAAGGCGCATTCCATCTCTCATTTTCATTTTCTGGTTGGCAAACTCTCGATGCTTATAGCTGTCGCATCATGAGTTTGAGGGGAGATGTTAAATAATATTTATGTAGTCTTATTTATCAAGGGTATAATAGTACTTTTATTTTAACCTATCTATACTTTATTTGTATTTAAGTTAAGACTATGCACTCATAATATACAGATTATTCAAAATTCTAGCCTTCTTTTTGTGTTTGATCTTAATTTACTTTAACACTAATGAGCTCATATGACCAGATAAATTCTTATATAAAGGGTCCATATAGGTGCCCTAGTAGGGTTCATCTATCCTGGAAGGCGAAAGAGTTTTCCACAATTTATATATTGTGGTGAAAAATACTTACAATTAAAATTAATGAATATCTAAAAATAATTCTGAAATTTTTCTAGTCAACTCCTAGTATTTAAATATCAGTCTACCTATAAGTCCAACATTTATACTAGGGTGTTGACCAATAATTTTCATGAATTAAAATTTCTAGGGTTATTGATATACTGGTCAAGTTCTCATGGATTTAATAAACTAATTATTAAATCCAAAAATGCATGCAAAGATATTTTTGTACATATAAAAAAAAATGCTAAAACTCATCATATATTTCAAATTTTAATATTTTTTTAAGAGACTTGGCCGCATGTACACCAAATAAAACACATTTTTATATTATTTTTGAATAATGTCATACAATTGTGAAAATGCAAAGAAATGAAATAAAACAGGTCAAAAACTCGTAGGTAAAGTAATGTTCTTAGGAAGAACATGAAGAGCACTAACCTAGATTTTGCTTAGAAATTGATAAGCCTACTACTAAACCTTGAAATACATACCAAGCCTCGAAATCAAATATTTTCTATTCACACAAACCACATTGTCATATTCATATATATTTGAATCAAAACAAAAAACAACAAATCATGGATAACATTCATGAAATCCCATTACTAGCAAATAAAAATAGCAACCTTATCCATGCAATTTGAATTCAAAAATTATTTTCAAAACATATTTTGGTTATGACCAAAACCTTGTAAACCTAGGATTAATAACTTGGCTTATAAATGGATTAACAAAACTAAGACAACAAAAAAATTATTGCATCAAAAACTAACTTAACTACAACATCAAATCATAGAATAAAAAACTATAACAAAAAAAAAAAGAACAAGCATCCGTCTACTTTTCATACAGTTCAAACATATGTTCATACTTGTAAACATAAACACAAATAAAATGACAATTAAAATCAAATCAAATAGGCTTATATGGACTCTACTTTTAGGTTAAAAAAATATACCTTCAAACTCTTAGAACTACCACAGCCTTTCTTTGTAAAGTTTTGTTTTCACAAACTTGCAGTCCTTTTTAAAATAAAAATAAAAACCTTTATGCTAAGCTCATAAACATGTGATTACTAATTAAAAGTGTGCTAAGATTGTCATCCCTAAAAAATATAAAGAAGAAAGGTTAATTTAGCCACTCCTCAAGATTTAAGGGACCATGCTAAGAATACAATCCTCTTAAATTAAAATGACTAACTTCACATAAATAATCACAACAACATATACCACTGGATATTGTTTGTGAAGTAATTGTTTATTTTTGTGTTTAAAAGTATTTTTGAATTTTTTTTATATTTTTTTTTACTTCAAATTATTATTTTTTTTTAATGTTTTTAAATTGTTTTGATGTGCTGATATTAAAAATAATTTTAAAAAATAAAAAATATATTATTTTGATATATTTTTAAACGAAAAACACTTTGAAAAGTAATCTCTACTACACTTCTAAACACCGAAAAACCAAATGAGAAATCAATGCATGGACAATCATAGTATTGCTGATAAACTAGATATCGTACTAATTCAATTTGCTTATAATACATATACGTGTCACATATTCTTGTAATCAATTGTTGATAAGTACTATGATAGTGTCCCTTAATACACCATCAGGCCAATCAAGAAAGCCTGGTGGTTGAAGGGACTTGTTCCCTTCCTCCACACCAGGGTTCAAGCCCCACTTGTGTATGCCTGTCACTCCCGCGGTGCCTTACATGCTCACTGGGCTTACAGGATGTTCAGTGAGCCCGGGGATTAGTTGTGGTGCACGCAAGCTGGCCCGGACACCCCGGGTTACCAAAAAAAAAAGAAAGAAAGCCTGGATGCCAACCATTTAGGTGGTGGTCCAGTGGTAAAAGCTTGGGACCAAGAGGTTTGCTTCCTTTGTGGTCTCAGGTTCAAGCCCTAGGTTGCTCATATGATGGTCACTGGAAGCTTATATGGTCGTTAACTTCAGGGCCCGTGGGATTAGTCGAGGTGTGCGTAAGCTGGTCCAGACACTCACGTTAAACTAAAAAAAAAAAAAAAGCCTGGATGCCTACCTGATGTAAACACTTAATGAAGAGAAATTATTAAATTTGTCAGGAGTTGTATTCCATCCTCTTCCAAGAACACAAATGTACCAAGAAAATAATTCATAAATCTCTTATTTTTATGAGAGAGAATAGTACAATTCATAGCATATTGTATAATTCCTCCCTTATTGAGATTTATCACCTAGATTATATGATAATGAACTATAGATTTATACCTATATATTAACGGATTAACCCACAGTCCTGTGACATGCCATCTTCAAAGGAATAGGAGGATCAGAAAAGGCTCCAGTAGATATTTGCTCGAAAACAAATTTGTTGGCGGCATCGGTGTAATGAATTCCATCCCAAACGACTCGCACCGAGGGATCATCACATGAGCCCACGGTTATCTGGGTGCCATTTACAGTAATTGTTGCTCCACATCCAGCACTGCTATTGTAGTTATACATGCCTCCAGAGCCACAACATGCTACAAGTGGAAGCTCAAATCCTACAATATGAAACGAAACCACATTAAATATGAACAATTTTTAAAAATAAATAAGAGTAAAATATAGGGTTTTACATACCATGTTTTTTGGGTTCGCTGAATAAAGAATACTTCACAGAATAGACATCTACGTATGTGAATGCTGCTGAAGGAAAAACCCTCCTGAGGTGAAGTACGGTCTCTTTCAACTCATAATTAAAGTATTGAGCTACTTCATTGTAAGACTTTGCGCAACCAACGCTGTCTTTTTCAGCAGAAGGAAAATTGGCTAAAATATAACCAAGACAACCAATCGGTCCTGTATTGTGAATCCAGAATGATCTTGCTCCCGAATTGTATATGCTCTGCATCAAAGTAACTCTGATGTTTTAGATATATATAATATTTCTAAGCGATAAAATGATTGCAAAAGTAGAGTGATCTCAACATTGGTGGATGATTATGAATGCATGTTGATAATTTTTTCACACTTTTTACAGTCATTTTTTAGGCCGAGGTTCACATTGCCCTTTCTTTAGGCTTCTCAAATACCTTTTCAACTGTTTCCCACACTTCTTAGGAATATAGTCAAGCTTTCACATGAATACATCGAATTTCATATATAATTGTATTTTATTGAACGATAACATTGAAATGGAAAGTTTATATTGACCATGTTAAACAATAAAAAAAAACTCTAATACCACTTGTTGAAAAAAAAAAATAGATGTGGTAGGTTTTTATGAACAACAAAACAATAAGCAAAACTTAAGAATAAGAAGAATATATGAGAGAAAAGACAATCTTATTAAGCATTTTCTCTTGTGTATTTCTCTTTATATTTATTGAATTATGAGTCTGATTACAAGTCTATTTATAGACTTCAAGTTCTAGACAAATAAGAAATTAAAATATTAAAAAATCTTAATCTAAACAATAAATATATTCTACCGGCTTAATCAGATGACTCTTTTTAAACCAATTTACCAATTTATTTAATCCATCCGGTCGATTGGTATTTAACAAGTAGACTGATTCCTTTATTTGTTAGAAAATCAAAACCAAGTTTATTTTTAATAAAAATACCTGGAAAAGGGGTATATATCAGCATACACTAAATTACTACTAAGAAAAGTAAACTTTGAAAGTGAATTCTACGTACAAAAATTCAGAATAACAGATGTTGGGGAGGAAAAGGTAATAGAAACTTGTTACCTTAACATCTGTCAAGAATGTGTTGACAATGTTAGGAACAGATGCATTCACTTCCTCAACAGACTTATTTCCGAAAAATCCAGCTCCAAGATCATTTTGACCAATATCGAATGTGTATAAAGCTTTTTGAAAATATTCCTTCTTGGGCATCAATCGTGCAAATACTCCTCCTACGTACAAATAGATCATGGCTTAACGAGAAATTCAATTTATTGCCAATTATATCTTAATTAGTTGAAGATCAAAATTCCAGATAAGAAGATTAATTAATTAATTAATGCTTACCTTGTTTCCTAATCAATTGTGATCTGGCCTTCAACTGCTCGAATTGATTATATTGCACTAGAAAGTAGAATGGACTGAATCCATTATTGGCCGGTATAATCCTAGCTGGCAATGTAATGGTGGATGATGCTGTGGCAAAATTTGCTCCGACAGTGAAGTTGGTCCCCAGAGAGTCGAGGTAAGCACTAAGAAATGAGAGATTCAAACTCTTTGCTGATACATCACAATATATATAGATTCAATTGTCAGTAAAACATTATTTTTCTAAATTAAATTTTGGACACTTTTAGATTAAAATAATTCTTTAATATAATATCAAAATATTATTTAGCAAATAATTACAAGTTAAAATCTCATTATTTTTTATTTATTTAATAAAATTAAATACAAGATAGTGGTGAGTTTCAACATATTTATATCTTGAATAATCATCTAATAACTTAAAATTTTAAATTAAAATGATTTTTTTACATTTTTGTTAACAACTCCAGAAAAAAAAGAAGAAGATGAAAATAAATGAATATTACTCTTGCAAGTCTCAAATTATAGTCTTTTGTAAATGGCAGTTGGGACTACCCACGAAAAATAAGTGTAAGTGATACAGTGAATTCTCATAAATTTTTAATAATTAAACTCTCAAAGAAATAATAATAATTACGAGTCAACTAAACTCCACCAAAGTCTTCAATACATATCAACAAACAACACATGTTATACCGGGGTTGCAAAGTTATCAGATTATTTGGAATTGTGATACTAATTCTGATATAAAATATTTTTTTATTTAAAAATATATTAATATCATAATATATAAAAAATAATTTTTAATAATAATAAAAAAATCAAAATTTAAAAGAAAAGAAAAAAGCTCGTCCCACCTCCTTGTCCCTTACAGACGTAAAAGGTTTCTTAGAAGAGAGGCTGATCGCTTGCTATGTCTTATTCAGAGACCTATCTATTTGTCAGAGTCGGTTCTATCATCTCACAAGATTTGTCAGAGTCGGTTCATAGCCACTAATAAATTAGGCAATGATACTAATTTATTCCAAGCTGGAACTAAAGGTTCGAAACTTACCGACGAAATCTATAATCAGCCTTCCATCGGAGAACCTCCCCGCCGGCATTCGAAAGTAAGTTTCTCCATAGGGAGAATTAAGAGGAGGGAAGGAAGCAACGAATCCTCCTGTATCCGAATTTGAGTCACCAAAGTTAAAGATAGCTGGGAACTCACAACTCTTCAAAGCAGATATCGGGTTAAAGATGGTAAGCAAAGTGGAAAAAACAAGGCAAAAAGAAGAGATATTTGTCATGGATAAGCTACTCGTAGAGAACTCCGCAAGCAATTTTGAGATGAGAGCAGGTAGAGAGGGGAAGATTAATTTATGCAGCAATGTTATATCTATGGTTTATTTATACCAACATTTCGCAGTCATGTAAGACCTTTCAAACCTAGATTTATGGTCATTTTCTACACGAGCGTCATTGTTTCGGCATGTGCAGTAGGAAGATTAATTCATGCACCGACGTTCGTGTCTCTCACTCAACACGGTTGACTATGAGATTATTAAATTTAAAATTAATAAATTATCTTATATAGAAGGTTGCATATGAGCGAGCAGCATCAAGAATTGCTATCTAATTATTTGGTTCAGGGTTAGTAGAAGATTCAGATATATTGATTTTATAAAAAATTATAGAGTAAATGACTAGTTGTGACTATAAAATATATTAGCATCCTAGCATACCTAACATGAGGTAGGTTGCATTGTATGGTTTTTATATATTTAAAGGTTTTAATGGGTTTTTAATCAATGGTCAATCTATGGATCGAGATAATTATGAATAAATCTGATGTTTTGAATTAATATTGAGTTCATTTAACCAAATAAATTCATATATAAAGGGTCCATATAGATGTCATAATAGGGTTCATTTATCCTAGAAGGCGAAAGAGTTTTCCACAATTCATATATTGTAGTGAAAAATACTTTTAATTAAAATTAGTGAATATCTAAAAATAATTCTGAAATTTTTCTAGTCAACTCCTAGTATTTATATTAGTCTACCTATAAGTCCAACATTTATACCTGGGTGTTGACCAATAATTTTCATGAATTAAAATTTTTAAGGTTACTGAATATTATATAATAGGAAATTAATATAGGATGTTGTAATCATTACAGTTACTCATGTATCTATCAGAATAGGAAAGTAATATAAGATGTTGTAATCATTACAGTTACTGCAGTGTTCTCTTGCCTCTATATAAATAGGAAGGTTGGCTAAGGCACAACCTAACACATTTCATTATTCTCAACTTGATATCAGAGCCACAAAACCCTAAAATAAATTAAACCTACTTTTCTCCCAGCCTCCCTTCTTCAATGGAACAACCGCCACATACATCTTCAAATTCTACAGCACTAGCAATCCAGCTTTCTTCTTCTCTGCAGTGCAACCCTCTTTTCTTGCAGCGCCTCCTCTGCTTTTCTTTGTTGCGTCACCACCTGGATTCCCCTCTGCCATGGCTGGTGAACGCCTCCTCTTACAGCCCACGTCTGCTGCCTCTACTGCCACAAGCATATCTCCCTTTCTCACACTCATCAAGTCATCTCCCTTAAATTAACAAACACCATTTATTTATATTGGTGCATGCAGATGCTGCCTTATCTCCTAGGCCAATGAGTTTTTGGTTTTGTTGATGGCTCCAATACATGTCCATCAACACATGTTCTTGACCATGATGGTATCTCTCTTCAGGTAAATCCACTTTTTCAAACATGGAAACAACAAGACCAACTCATTCTAAGTGCTCTTCTTTCCTCCCTATCTATGGAAGTTTTGCATCTCGTTGTCGGCTGTCAAAGTTCTTGTTCAGCTTGGGGCACTCTTAAACGAGCTCTCGCTTCCACCTCCAACTCTCGTATTATGCAACTTCACGGCTCTCTTCAAGATCTTCAACAAGGTGATGAATTAGTAACTCAATTTATGCAAAAAGCAAAGGCCTCATTTGATGAATTGGCCGCTGTTGGTCGGCCAATTTCGCTTGAAGATTTTAATGTATATGTGTTTCGTGGTCTTCGGGGAGAGTTTAAAAACCTGATTAATGGAGCTAAGCTCTGATACCAAATCTTCTGCCATCTCATCACACATGAATTTCTTCACAAATCTTCTGCTGCCATACATGCTCCTCTGCTACCCATACCTAGCATTCCATCTTCTGCTCTTGTTGTGCAGTGCCAGACTTTTGGCAATTATGGCCACAGCAGGGGCCGCTTCAACGGTGGCTGGAGTCCCAACCAGTCCAACAGCAGAGGCAACCGATTTGCTAGCTCTAGACCTGATCACCGCAGCTTCCAAAACTCCTCCTTTGGTGAAATAGGCAAGGCTCTTGGCAACGCAATAGGGGGCAGAATCCACGCTGCCAACTGTGTTAGAATTTTGGCCATACAGCTCCTCATGGCCCTCAATTCCAGAAGCGAGGTTATGGCCAACAACCTACTGCCAACCTGGTGTAGCGCAATCTCTCCTCAACTGGTTCTATTGATTGGTTTCCGAGTACCGATGCTAATCAACATGTCACACCTGATCTTGCCACCTTGACCACTTCAGAACCGTATCTTGGTAATGATAATTTGCATGTTGGTAATGGTAAGGGCCTTCCTATATCTCATCTTGGTCATACAAAAATATATACACCACATCATTCTTTCACCTTATCTAATGTTCTTCATGTTCATGTAATAACGAAACCTCTGCTCTCTGTTCAGAAAGTTTATCTTGATAATAATGTTTATTTTGAATTTCACCCTCGTGTGTTTTATGTCAAGGATTTCAACACTCATGAAGTCCTTCTCTCAAGTTAGAGTAAAGATGGTCTCTATGCCCTGACAAAGTCTTCCGTCATATCAGTTCCTCAAGCCTATTGGTCTCCCTGCACTTCTGCCTCTGCCGATTTATGGCATCGTCGACTAGGTCATCCTACTTCACGTATTTTTCAAATGTTAATCTCGAAAAATAAGATCATTTGTAACAACAAACATCTTAATTTTCAATGTCAAAGTTGTCCTTTAGGAAAATCATCGCGTTTGTCCTTAGGACCTACGAGTCACAAAACTTTCGCTCCACTTGAATTAATTTTTAGTGATGTGTGGGGCCCTGCTCCTTTTTCTTCTTCAGATGGCTATTGTTATTTTGTTATCTTTGTTGATTCTTATACTAAATATGTATGGTATTATCCTCTCGTTGCCAAGTCTGATGTTTACTCTGTTTTTCATCAATTTCAGACTCTTGTCGAACATCAATTTTCATTAAAAATAAAATTTGTTCAAACTGATTGGGGCAGTGAATATCGAAAACTATCCATATTTTTTCTAACCATTGGTATTCATCATCGTCTGATTTGTCCCCACACTCATGAACAAAATGGAAAAGTAGAGCATCGTCATAGGCATGTTGTGGAAACAGGTCTTACTCTTTTAGAGCAATGTAAAGCACCTTTTCGATTATGGAATTATGCTTTTGAAACCTTTGTTTATCTTATAAATCGCATGTCTACTCCTGTTCTTTCCCATCGATCTTTGTTTGATTGTTTATTTCAACGGTCTCCTGATTATCATTTTTTGCGTACCTTTGGGTGTCTCTGTTTTCCTTTTCTACGTCCATATAATAATCATAAATTGGATTTTCGTTCCTCTCCATATTTGATTTTTGGATATAGTTCCTCACATCTTGGTTATCGATGTCTTGACATTGCATCTCACCGTATTTATATTTCCCGTCATGTTCGCTTCCATGAACATGTGTTTCCATTTAATAATTCTGAACAGATTGCAAAGGTCTCCACCATAACCCCCACCCCACCCGCTACTGTCACCCTCCCAAATTTGTTAAACCACCCACCGCCACCCACTTTCACCGGCCACCCAAACAGCCCACAACACTCCGCTCTACCACTCCAAACAGCCACCCGACCACAGCCTCCACCCATCCCTTGGCCATCATCCCATGCTTGTTTATCTAACCTTATGATGCAGGTTCAGATTGTCAATTGGTCTCCTTTCCTCATGGTCTGGGGCACTTTTTAGTCCCTCCTCTGCTTTGCCCTCCCTGGCCAGCACTCCTACAACTTCAATCTCTACTTCTAGCCCCTCCTCTGTTGACAGTCCTGTGCTTGAGGCTACTTCTTTATCATCCTCTCTTGTTGGTCTGCAAATTATGGTTGATTTGTCTTCTTATCAGCTGCCAAAGGTCTCCTCGCTACAACCGTCTTCCCCTGCATCTCCACCAGCACACAGCAGACATCCTATGACTCTTAGACCGCGGCAGTCGAACACAGCTAATCTAGTTACTTTCGCTACCACTACTTCTACCTCCATACGGGTACTGTATTCTCCCTCTTCTAAGCCTTTTTCATTCTCTGATGCTGACCGGTATGCAATTTGGCATAATGTTATGTGTGATGAGATCGCCGCTTTATGTGAAAATCGCACTTGGTCTTTGGTTCCATTTTATCTTTCGATGAATGTTGTTGGCAGTAGATGGGTATATTGGATCAAACGTCGTGTTGATGGTAGTATTGAGCGCTATAAAGCGTGCCTTGTTGCTAGAGGTTTTACCCAGCAGGAAGGTATTGATTATTCTGAAACCTTCAATCCAGTTATTAAGCAAGCCACTGTCCGATTGGTTTTCTCTATCACGGTTTCGTGAAATTGGAAGATTCATCAGCTTGATATTCATAATGCCTTCCTCAATGGTGTTCTTACTGAAGAGGTCTACATGAAACAGCCTCTAGGTTTCGTTGACTCTTCTCTTCCATCTCATGTGTGCAAATTGCACAAATCATTGTATGATTTGAAATAGGCACTAAGAGCATGGTACACTCGTCTAAGTGATTTTTTGCTCTCCTTCGGTTTCTAAGCTTCCAAGGTTGACACCTCCCTGTTTATCTTATCTAATGGTACTAATATCTTTTATCTCCTGGTGTATGTTGATGATATTCTGCTCACGGGTAGCAACTCTGCTATGCTCCATCACCTTATACAGTTACTCAGCTCTGAGTTCAAGCTTTGTGACTTAGGTGATGTTCACTACTTTCTAGGTATTGAAGTTAGTCTACCGGTATGGGTTTAATGCTACGTCAACATAAATATATTCTTGACATCCTCACCCAAGCTGGTATGACTTCCAGTAAACCAGTTGATACTCCAGTCTCCCTTTCGAAAGTCATTTTATTATCGGATCATTCATTCTCTGATCCTACACGATTTTGTCAAATCATGGGTGCTCTTCAATATCTTACCTTCACCCGTCCAGATATATGCTTTGCTGTTAATAGAGTCTATTAGTTTATGCATGCTCCTCCTACAGATTCTCATTGGGCCGTTGTCAAATGTATTTTATGTTATCTTAAAGGTACTGCATCTTATGGTTTCCATATCACTCGAGGCTCCTCTTTTGCTCTACATGGCTTTACAAATGCAGATTGGGCTAGTAGTATTGATGATCACAAGTCTACGAGCGACTATCTAGTCTTTTTTGGTCAGACGCCGATTTCTTGGAAATTCAGCAAGCAACGCACTATTGCTCGCTCCTTTACTGAGGTTGAGTATAAAGCCCTTGCTGATGGTACCGCTGAAGTCATTTGGCTTCAATACTTGTTAATAGATTTGCAGGTTCCCTCAGTCTCTGCTCCTACCATTTGGTGTGATAATCTTGGTGCTACTTATCTCTTAGCAAATCCTATCTTCCATGCTCTTACTAAGCATGTTGAAGTGGATTATCACTTTGTTCGTGATCGTGTTGCCAAGAAAGAAATTCAGATTCATTTTGTTCCTTCTCGGGATCAACTTGCCAATATCTTCACTAAACCGCTTCCTGTTGCATCCTTTAATGCTTTTCGATTTAAGCTTCGAGTTGATCCCCCACCCTTAGCTTGAGGGGGCATATTATAGAATAGAAAATTAATATAGGATGTTGTAATCATTACAGTTACTCATGTATCTATCAGAATAGGAAAGTAATATAGGATGTTGTAATCATTACAGTTACTGCAGTGTTCTGCAGTAACTGCAGAAAGGTTGGCTAAGGCACAACCTAACACATTCCATTATTCTCAACTTTGAAATACTAGTTAAGTTTTCATAGATTTAATAAACTAATTATTAAATTAAAAAATACACGCAAAGATATTTTTGTACATATAAAAAAATGCTAAAACTCACCATATATTTTGATTTTTAATATTTTTTTAGAGACTTGGTTGATGCATACCAAATAAAACACATTTTTATATTATTTTTGAATGATGTCATGTAATTGTGAAGAGGCAAAGAAATAAAATAAAACAGATCAAAAACTCATAGGTAAAGTAATGTTCTTATGAATAACATGAAGAACACTAACCTGGATTTTGCCTAGAAATTGATAAGCTCACTACCAAACCAAGAAATGCATGCCAAGCCTCGAAATCAAATATTTTCTATTCACACAAACCACATTGTCATATTCATATACATTTGAATCAAAACAAAATACAACAAATAATTGATAACATTCATGGCAAATAAAAATAGCAACCTTATCCATACAATTTGAATTCAAAAATTATTTTCAAAACATATTTTGGTCATGATCAAAACCTTATAAACCTAGGTTAATAACTTGGCTTATCAATGTATTAACAAAACTAAGACAACAAAAACATTATTGTATCAAAAATCCCTCTACTTTTCAAACAATTCAAACATATGTTCATACTTATAAATATAAACACAAATAAAATGACAATTAAAATCAAATCAAGTAGGCCATATGAACTCCACTTTTTCATTAAAAAATGTACCTTCAAACTCCTAGAACTATCTGTAGACACAATTTTGTGCACCTGAAATTAAACAAGCACACGTGTACAAATATATGATTTTATTAAATATATGAATGGGTACAATCTCTATGTAATGTATTCTTTCAAAAGAATATGGCAATCCTTTGATTCTTTCCTTGGATTTGATGTATGATGACTTGATTTATTTGAGTAATCAAGCCAAGATTTGTTCTTTGCAAGAACACGTATTTGAGCGTGTATTGTGAAGCGAGATGTTGTGATTTGATGCTTTGAAGAGTACCTTGATTTGTCTTTAAAGTGTTGTTGTAGAACTTTTATGGGGCGTTTTGGCTTAATCCAACAGAGCTTTGTTCTTTGTAGACTTCGAGCGTAGATGAAGGAGGCTTGAGAACTCTTTGAGAGAGACTTCCTTGCTTGAAGAGAGAGAGAGAGAGAGAGAGAGCTTTCTTGCTTGAAGAGCTTGTCTTGAAGAAAATTTGTATCTCCAGAAATCCCCTTCCTTTAGGTTGAGACCCTCTATTTATAGAGATCTGTAGGGGCTCTCAGGTCCTTTTTCAATGCCACATGGCATAATTTTATTGGTTGATAATTATTGACGGGATCTTGTATTTATGAAGAGATATCTGATGGGATCTTGTATTTATGAGAAGATATCTTGAATATCTCATCCCAAGTGTTAACTTTTTATTGGCCAAGAAATATATGAAGGCTCATTTATTTTCCGTGTTATTTATTTCAATTTTATTTTATCCCTTCTTTTAAAGAATAAAATGACACATGACGAAATTTGATTGGTAGAAAATTTGTGTTTCTACATTATCATCGCCTTTCTTTGCTTTCCTTTGTAAAGTTTATTTTTATATTTTAAAAGCTTTTTTGAAAAAAAAATAAATTTTTTATTTTTTTAATTTTTAGTGTTTTTAGATTGTTTTGATGTGTTGATATTAAAAATAATTTTAAAAAATAAAAAATATATTATTTTGATGTATTTTTAAATTAAAAAACACTTTAATAATCCCTACTAGACTTGTAGACACCCAAAAACCAAATGAGAAATCACATGGACAATCATAGTATTGCTGATAAACTAGATATCGAACTAATTCAATTTGCTTATAATACATATACGTGCCACGTATTCTTGCAATCAATTGTTGATAAGTATTTGTCGTAGTGTCCCTTGATACACCATCAGGCCAATAAAGAAAGACTGGATGCCACCAACAGGGGCGTGGCTCAGCGGTGGGAAGGAGTAGCTTTCCTTCCTTCGAACCTAGGTTCGAGTCCCAGTGGTAGTGGGGCTGAAAAGTTTGCTCCTTTCCTATTTCTACTGAGTCCTCTCTATGTGGTATCCCTGTCACCCTCGCGGTGTCTTACCTGCTCACTAGGGCTTGCAGGATGTTCAGTGGGCCGTGAGATTAGTCGTGGTGCGCGTAAGCTAGCCCGGACACCCACGTTATCAAAAAAAAAAAGACTGGATGCCTACCTGATGTAAACAAATACTGGTTTAAAATCTACATTAATAATATATATATATATATATATATATATATATATATATATATATATATATAAAAGACCAGCTGGCTGCTTGATATAAACACTTAATTTTAGAGAAATTATTAAATTTGTCAGGAGTTATATTCCATCCTCTTCCAATAACACAAATGTGCCATGCAAATAATTCATAAATCTCTTATTTTTATGAGAGAGAATAGTACAATTCATAGCATATTGAATAATTCATCCTTAAATGAGATTTATCACCCAGATTATATGATAATGAACTATAGATTTATACCTATATATTAACCCCCAGTCCAGGGACATGCCATCTTCAAAGGAATAGGAGGATCAGAAAAGGCTCCTGTAGATATTTGCTCAAAAATAAATTTGTTGGCGGCATCGGTGTAATGAATTCCATCCCAAACGACTCGCACCGAGGGATCATCACATGAGCCCACGGTTATCTGGGTGCCATTTACTGTAATCGTTGCTCCACATCCAGCACTGCTATTTTAGTTATACAGGCCTCCATAGCCAATTAATTACTGTATAAGCTGAATAATTAATTACTGTAATTATTGCTCCACATTTCTTTAGGCTTCTCAAAGACCTTTTTGACCGTTTCCGATACTTTTTGGAAACATATAGTCAAGCTTTCACATGATTATATCAAATTTCAAATATAATTGTTTTTTATTGATTGATGACATTGAAGTGAAAGTTTATATTGACCATGTTAAACAATAAAAAAACAAGTTCTAATACCACTTCTTGAAATAAAAATAGTTGTGGTAGGTTTTTATGAACAACAAAGCAATAAATAAAACTTAAAAACAAGAAGAAAATTTAAGAGTAAAGACAATCTTATTATATATTTTCTCTTGTGTATTCCTCTTTACACTTACTAAGTTATATTTCTGATTACGAGTATATTTATAAACTACTAAAAAACATCATAATATAAATAGTAAAAGTATTTTGTTGACTTAACCAGTTAATTGTTTCTAAACCAGTGACCAACTCATTTTATTCAATTGGTCGGCTGGTACTCATCCAGTAAACTAGCTCATTTTAAAAAAAAAATGAAAATCTAGTTTATTTTCTATAAAAATATATGGAAAAGAGGTACACATTAGCATGCAATATAAATTACAATTAAGAAAAGAAAACTTTGAACACATAGGGTTGTGACCTAGTGGTTGAAGGGACTTGTTCCCTTCCTCCATACCAGGGTTCAAGCCCCACTTATGTACGCATGTCACCTCCGCGGTGCCTTATATGCTTACTGGGCTTGCAGGATGTTCAGTGAGCCCAGGAATTAGTTGTGGTGCGCGCAAGCTGGCCCGGACACCCCGGGTTATCAAAAAAAAAAAAAAAAGTAAACTTTAAATTGAATTCTACGTACAAATGTTGGGGAGGAAAAGGGAATAGAAACTTGTTACCTTAACATCTGTCAAGAATGTATTGACAATGTTAGGAACAGATGAATTCACTTCCGCAACAGAATACATGTCTTCTTCAGAGACCTATCTATTTGTCAGAACCGGTTCTATCATCTCACAATATTTGTCAATTTCTATTCATATGGCCGCTAATAAATTAGGCAATGATACTAATTTATTCTAAGCTGGAGCTAAAGGTTCGAAACTTACCGACGAAATCTATAAGCAGCATTCCATCGGAGAACCTCCCCGCCGGCATTTGAAAGTAAGTTTCTCCATGGGGAGAATTAAGAGGAGGGAAGGAAGCAACGAATCCTCCTGTATCCGAATTTGAGTCGCCAAAGTTAAAGATAGCTGGGAACTCACAATTACTTTTCGAAGCACATATCGGGTTCAAGATTTATTCACAAATTAAATTAAAAATATATTGTTTTAAAGTGTTTTTTAATTTAAAAATATATTAAAATAATATATTTTTTATTTTTTAAAATTATTTTTAATATAGCACATCAAAACAATCTAAAAACACTAAAAAATTAAAAATTAAAAAAATAATTTTTTTTTTTCAAAAACACTTTTAAAATATAAAAATAAACAATTACTTGACAAACAATATCCGGTTTTACATGTTGTTGTTATTACTGTGAAGTTATTCTAATTGTATTCATAGCATGGTCCCTCGAATCTTGAAGTATGGCTAAATTAACCTTTCTTCTTGATATTTTAGAGATGACAATCTTAGCACACTTTTAATTAGTAATCACATGTTTATGAGCCTAGCATAAAGGTTTCTTTGTTTTTAAAAGGACCGCAAGTTGGTGAAAACAAAACTTTACAAAGAAAAGCAAAGAAAGGCGATGATAGTTCTAGGGGTTTGAAGGTACATTTTTTAACCTAAAAGTGGAGTTTATATGGCCTACTTGATTTGATTTTAATTGTCATTTAATTTGTGTTTATGGTTACAAGTATGAACATATGTTTGAACTGTTTGAAAAGTAGAGGGATGCCTGTTCTTTGTTTTTGTTATAGTTTGTTATTCTATGATTTGATGTTGTTTTTTGAAACATTTTAGAATGTTTTTGACTTTTTTGATATAGTAAAAAGCCTTCCAGCTAAGTTAGTTTTTGATACAATAATGTTTTTGTTGTCTTAGTTTTGTTAATGCATTGATAAGCCAAGTCATTAATCCTAGGTTTATAAGGTTTTGGTCATGACCAAAATATGTTTTGAAAATAATTTTTGAATTCAAATTGTATGGATAAGGTTGCTATTTTTATTTGCAAGTAATGAGATTTCATGAATGTTATCAATTATTTGTTGTATTTTTTTTTATTCAAATGTATATGAATATGACAATGTAGTTTGTGTGAATAGAAAATATTTGATTTCGAGGCTTGGTATGCATTTCTGGGTTTGGTAGTAAGCTTATCAATTTCTAGGCAAAATCCAGGTTAGTGTTTAAGAAGGTAAGTTACTATAGACTCTGAAAATGCACAAAAATGCATTAGGAGGGACCATAGCTGACATAAAAGGAATTAGCTCCTTGATTTGTACACAAAGGATTTATTTGGAGGAAAATGCTAGACCCTCTAAAGAAATGCAACAAAGGCTTAGTCCTAATATGAAAGAAGTAGTGTAAAATAAAGTCATTAAGCTTCTAGATAATGGAATCATTTATCCAATTTTTTACAGCAAATGGGTAGGCCCTACCCAAGTTGTACCTAAAAAGTCTGGAGTCACTATGATAACAAATGAGAAAAATGAGTTAATTCCAACGAGGACTGTTACTAGTTGGCGCATGTGCATTGACTATAGGAAACTTAATTCAATGACTAGAAAAGATCATTTCCCTTTATCTTTTATGGATCAAATCCTAAAAAGAGTTGCAGGTCATGAATTTTATTGTTTCCTAGATGACTATTCATGTTACAATCAAATTGAAATTGCATTGGAAGATCAAGAGAAGACTACTTTCACATGTCCATTTGGTATTTTTGCATATCGAAGGATGCCTTTTGGATTATATAATGCACCAGCCACGTTTCAAAGATGTATGCTTAGCATATTCAGTGATATGGTTGAACGTTTTCTTAAGATTTTTATGGATGATTTTTCTATTTTTGGTGATTCATTTGATGATTGTTTCACTAACTTAGAAAAGGTTTTGAGCTGGTATGAAGAGAAGAATCTTGTACTGAATTGGAAAAAATGTCACTTTATAGTAACAAACGGGATTGTACTTGGTCACATTGTTTCATCGAAAGGAATTGAGGTTGACAAATCTAAAATCGAGTTAATTACCAACTTACCAACACCAAAATCTGTTAAAGATGTTAGATCATTCTTAGAACATATTGGTTTTTACATAAGGTTCATCAAAGATTTTAGTGTAATATATAAGCCCTTAAGTAACCTTCTAACAAAGGATAATATTTTTGAATGGACTGAAAATTGTGAATAAGCCTTTGTTAAACTTAAAAACATGCTTACTTCTGCTACTGTCATTCAACCTCCTAATTGGTCATTACCTTTTGAAATAATGTGTGACACTAGTGATTATGCCATGGGTGTTATCATTATGGTTGGGGGGTGTGATTAGTACTTAAAAGTGCATGTTTATCAAGGTTTTATATCATCATTTTGCACTTGAAGTATTGATAACTCCTTAACTAAAGCATGATTTATAATAACAAGTCTGATACTATAAGATACCTTAAAATATGGTAAATATTCATCTTAAATGCAGGCCTATCACATAAATCAACTACTGAAATTGTGAAGATAAAGAGTGGGTGAAACTTAGAAAAAAGATGTTGGTGCAGTTCAAACTGGAACACTGTTCGATAATTGGGTCATATATCGAGTTCTAAATGTCCAAATGATCTCAAAATTTTACACAGATTTGGTAAGACATAGGCCTAAAATTTTCATGTGGAGGCCAGGATTTAACAAGGCCGTTTTCAAGTCCAAATTATAGCAACAACGGAGAAGTCCGAATCTGTCCTGCAGCCTGGACACTGTTCAGTTTTCAGCCCATATCTTGAGTTCTAGAAGTACAAATGACCTCAATTGTTTTTTCCTAGAAAGCTAAGAGAATTTTCTAGAACTTTCATATGTACAAGTGGTTCCAATTCTGATGTTAGCAATGACATTTTATTCAGACAAGAAGATAAGGATTTTCACCAAGTCAAGATGTGGCCACCAATTATTCATCAAATCAATAGTTTTGAATTTTGGCCTATAAAAGAAGGCATTTGCCATGCATTTAGGCATCTTAGCGTTCAGATCAAGATCATGCTCTTGCTCTCTTTCTTTGTATTTTATAATGTTTAAGTTTTATTTGATGTTATATTAATCTTTTATTTATGCTCTTCATTTCCTTTCCTTTAATTGTATAATTATATTCTTATCTTGTTTATTTATGTTTCTTTCTTTCATTATGTTTAGCTAAATCTATTATGTCAAGGTGAAAAGGCTACACTAATGGTGTAAGAATAAGTAAAATATAAACTTAACATGGACCTTAATGTTGGATACTAACATGTTTTATATTTGTTATCTTGTTCACTTTTAATGCTTTGCTTGTTAAATGGTTAATCTAGATTTATGTTGTATAACACTTGGTACAACAAATACTTGGCACTTTCATAGCCCATACTGTATGGTATAACAAAAACCTGAGCTATAAAAGGAACTTGATTTATTGTTAATTTAAGTTATAATCATGAATGCCTGACAACATTTACAAGTATTAGCATTATTCGAATAAGATAACTAATGTAATCATGTTAACAATTTGTAATCTGATTGGAACCTCCTTTATATGTGGTTTCCAATTGAATAATAAGACTTTATACTATACTTATTTGAAGTACCATTAGTGGATCGTCTAACCTTGACATTTGTTTTTATTATTGTTTAATCCTTACATCAATCTTACATCTCAAAGTTCTCCTTATTATTACTATTACTATTACTATTATTAATATCATTACTACTACTACTATTACTATTATTGTTATTATTAGTATTAGTATTAGTATTAGTATTACTACTAATTATTGTTATTGTTGTTGTTGTTGTTGTTGTTTATAATTTATATAGTTAACCTCCTTGTGGTTCGACCCCGGTCTTGCCGGGTTATTTATTACTTCAACACTCCTGCACTTGGAAGAAGACATCAAGTTTTTGGTCATGTCACTATACATTCTATAATATGCCCCTTCAAGCTGAGGGTGGAAGATTGACCCGAAGCTTGTAACGAAAAGCAGTAAAGGATGTTGCAAAAAATGGGTTGGTGAAGACATATGCAAGTTGATCTTGAGAGGGGATAAAATGAATCTGAATCTCTTTCTTTGCAACCCAGTCACAAACAAAGTGATAATCTACCTCAACATGCTTAGTACAAGCATGGAAAATAGGATTTGCTAAGAGATAGGTGGCGTCAATGTTATCACATCAAATGGTATGAGTATAGACGGAGGGAACCTGCAGATCTATTAACAAATATTAAAGTTAGATGACCTCAGAAGTATCATCTGCTAAGGCTTTATACTTAGCCTCAATAGAGGAGCAAGCAATTGTACGTTACTTTGCTGAATTTCCATGAAATCAGCATCTAACCAAAGAAGACAAGGTAGCCACTTATAGACTTGTGATCATCAATACTATCAGCCCAATCTGCATCTGTAAAACCATGTAGAGCAAAAGAGGAACCTCTAGTGATATGGAAACCATAAGATGTCGTACCTTTAAGGTAGCATAGAATACGTTTAACGGCAACCCAATGAAAATCTGTAGAAGCATGCATAAATTGACAAACTCTATTAACAACAAAACATATATCTAGGCGGGTAAAGGTAAGATACTGGAGAGCACCCATATTTGACGAAATCATGTAGGATCAAATAATGAATTATGTGGCAATACACTAACTTTTGAAAGAGAGACTGAAGTATCAACGTGTTTGCAGGAAGTCATACCAACCTAAATGAGGATGTCAAGGATATATTTGTGCTGAAACAGCATCAAACCCATACCTATAGACTGAACTTCAATACCCAGAAAGTAGTGAACTGCACCTAAGTCATAAAGCTTGAATTCAGTTTTTAGTAACTGGATTAGGCGATGGAGCATAGCAGAGTTGCTACCCGTAAGCAGGATATCATCAATATACACCAAAAGATAAAATATATTAGTTCCATCGGACAAAATAAATAGAGAGCTGTCAACCTTAAAGGTAAGAAAACCAATGGAGAGCAAAAAATCACTCAGACGAGTGTACCATGCCCTGGTGCTTGTTTTAAACCATACAACGACTTGTGCAATTTGCACACATGAGATAGAAGAGTAGAGTCGAAAAAAGCTGAAGGTTGTTTCATGTAGACCTTTTCAGTAAGAACTCCATTAAGAAAGGCATTATGAATATCAAGTTGATGAATCTTCCAATTACGCGCAACCATAATGGAGAAGACTAATTGGACGGTGGCCTGCTTAATAACTAGATTGAAGGTTTCAAAATAATCAATGCCTTCATGTTGGGTAAAGCATCTAGCAATGAGACATGCTTTATAATGTTAATGATGCCATCAACACGATGTTTGATATGGTACATGCATCTATAACCAACAATGTTCATCGAATAATGAAAGGGAACTAAAGACCAAGTGTGATTAAAGCGCAAAGCCTTGATCTCATCACACATAGCATCATTCCAAACAGCATACCTGTCAGCATCAGAGAATGAAAGGGGTTCAGAAGAGGGAGAGTGCATTACCTTGGGGGAGGCAGTAACAGTGACAACAGAATCAACCAGATTTGTTGTCTTCGACTGCCACGGACGAAGGACTATAGGATGTCTGCTAATCAAGGGTAGTGACGTAGGAGAAGGTGGTGGCAATAAGGTGTCCTGCTGTAGCGAATAAAAGGAAAAATCAACCATAAGATTCAGGCCAGCCAAAGAGGCTGAGAGAGAATTTACCACAAGTAGAGGGTTGTCAGCAAAAATGAGACTGATAGCAGAGGCAGAATCTACAGTAGTGTTGTCATTGGCCAAATAAGGAGAAGCAAAAGAGGAATTAGAGATTGTCGTAACACCAGTAGAGGTGACGTGCTGGAAGCTAGGTGAGACCGAGTTGCAAGCTGAACCTGCAGCCGAATGGTTAGATAAACATGCATATGATGATAAGAAACAAAAGGGTGGAGGTTGTGGCAGGTGGGCTAATTGGGGTGGCAAAGCTATATAGGTAGGGAACAACTAGGAATGAAGCAGATTTGGGGGGAGAGAAGTGGCAAGTTAGGTGGGGGGAGGAGTTGAAACCTTTGCAATCTGTTCAGAATTATCAAATGGAAACAAATGTTCATAAAAGCGGCATGACGAGAGATATAAATGTGTTGAGATGCAATGTCTAAACATCGATCACCAAGGTGCAAGGAGCTATAACCAAAAAACACACATAGAGAGGAATGAAAGTCCAATTTATGATTGTTATAGGGACATAAGAAAAGAAAGTAAAGACAACCAAAAGTATGCAAAAAATGATAATTAAGAGACCGTTGAAACAAACAATCAAACAGAGATCTATTTGCAAGAACATGAATAGGCATGTGATTTATAAGATAAATCGAGGTTTTAAAAGCATAATTCAAAAACCGGAATGGTGTTTTACATTGCCCTGGAAAAGTAAGTCATGTTTCCACAATATGCATATGACCACATACTACTATGCCATTTTGTTCATGAGTGTGAGGACAAATCAGATTATGATAAATACTAATGGTCTAAAAGAAAGTGGATAGTTTGTGGTATTTACTGCCCCAATCAGTTTGAATAGATTAAATTTTTAATGAGAATTGACATTCAACAAGAGTCAGAAATTGGTGAAAATAAAATAAGCATTAGACTTGGCAACAAAAGGATAAAACCATATATATTTTATGTATGCATCAACAAAGATAACAAAATAATGATAGCCATCCGAAGAAAAAAGGGGAGCAGGACCCCATACATCACTAAAAATTATTTCAAGTGGAGCAGAAGTTTTGTGACTCATAGGTCCTAAAGATAAACGCGATGATTTTTCTAATGGACAACTTTAACATTGAAAATTAAGACATTTGTTGTTACAAATAATCTTATTTTTCAAGACTAACAATTGAAAAATATGAGAGGTAGGATGACCTAGTTGATGATGCCATAAATCAATAAAAGCAGAAATACAGGGGAGACCAATAGATTTGAGGAACTAGCGTGACGGAAGACCTGGACAAAGCATAGAGACAATCTTTACTCTAACCTTAGAGAAGGACTTCATTGGTGTTGAGACCCTTGACATAAAACACATAAAGTTGAAATTCAAAATAGACATTGTTATCAAGATAAAATTTATAAACAAAAAGCAAACATTTTGTGATTATAGGAACATGAAAAACATTAGACAAAGTGAAAGAACGATGAGGTGTATATATTTTTGTATGACTGATATGATATATGGGAAGTCCCTTACCATCACCAACATGCAAATTATCATGACCGAGATATGGTTCTGAAGCAGCCAAGGTTGGAAGGTTGGGTGTAACATGTTGATTTGTACTAGTGTCTGTAAACCAATCGGCAGTACCTATTGAGGAGATATTACGCAATGCCAGATTTGTACTAGGTTGTTGTCCATTGCCCCAGTGCTGGAGTTGAGGGTAGTGAGGAGCTGTATGGGCGAATGTTTGGCACAATTGGCTGCGTGGATTATGCCCCCTGCTACGCTGCCAATTACCTTGTTTGCTGTCACTGGTAGAGGAGTTGTGGAGGCTGCGAAAATCTAGTCTAGACATTGCAGATCGGTTACCTTTGCTACTAAATTGGTTAGGACACCAACCTTCATGAAAATGGCCTCTATTGCAACCAAAGTTTCCAAAAGACTGACATTGAGAGATAAAGGCAAAAGGAGGTGTGTTGGTTGTGGGCAGTAAATGAGCATTGATGGAAGCAGACCCCATGAATGGATAGGATGATTTGTGAATAAATTCATACGTGAGAAGATGACTATGAATATCTGCATACAGGAGAGGTTTGGCCTTGGTCACAAGGCTTGTTACTAAATCCTTAAACTATCCTTGAAGGCCACAAAACACATATAAGTTGAAATCCTCTAGCGAAATAGGCTGGCTAGCAGCAACTAACTCATCAAACAAGGCTTTAGCTTTTTGCATAAATTGAGTTACCGGTTCATCATTTTGTCGAAGATCTTGAAGGGAGCCATAAAGTTGCATAATGTGAAAGTTTGACATGTAAGCTAAAGCTTGCTCAAGTGTGTGCTAGAAAAAACATGAAGTTTGGCAGTCAACAACAAGATATATATCTTCCATGGATAGTGAAGAAAGCAGAGCACTCAAAATGAGTTGGTCATGTTGTTTCCAATGAAGTAAGAACTAATTTACTTGAAGAGAGGTACCACCAGCAGCCAGAACATGTGGAGAGGGGCAGAAGTTCAAGACACCAACAAAGCAAAAAACTCCTTAGCCTAGGAGATATGACTTCATCTACGTTCGTCAATAGAGATAATTGGTATTTGTTAACTTGAGAGAGATGACTTGGTGAGTGTGAGAGAGGGAGACAATAGCAACAATAGAGACGGCGGAAATTACATCAAAAGAGGGCTGCAATAAGGGAGTATTGTTGGGGTTGAAGAGAGCATGACCACCAGTTGTGGGCCATGGCCACGGTAGAACAGATAGGCAGAGGAAGACAGTAATGTTACGGTAGGGGAAAGAGCCGGCATTGCTGGTGCTGTAGAAGGCTAAAGAGTCCATTATAGAGGAGAGAGGAAGTGTTTTAATTTATTAGGCATCTGATACTAAGTTGAGAATAATAAAATGGTTTAGGTTATGCCTTAACCAACATTTCCTAATTATATATGTGTGTAGGGGGGCAGAACATACCAGCAGCTATAAAGATCACAACATTTGAATAATCTATATATATATATATATATATATATATATATATATATATATATGCTATACATTTTATAATAGTTTATTTGTTACGTTCACTTCCCTCTTGTCCTATGTTGTGGTTGCTGGCTTGATGTAATGGATGTTGGGAAATAGCGTCTACTAATTCAAAAACATTGTGTTGCACAAGCCATGGAATTTCATAGTAATCCATAGCTAGCAAGCTAGGCCATCTTTCTTGCTCTTGAAAATAGTGTTTCTGAAATGGACAGCACACAGCATATGCACCAAAACAATCATTAAGACAAAAATGTTAGATATTGTCTCAATGAATATGCATCTAGAAAACATGGACGCCGGGAACTTTTACAAGGAATGATCTTATATAAATATATATAACCATAGTTATAACGTAAACTTGTATTTCAATTAGCAAGTAAAGAAAACAAGAGTGGCCATGATTTGCAATCAAGCAAATAATATGTGGAAGGCAACCGTCGATCCAGTAATGTGGACCTAAAATGATCTTAACTTTTATATATCTTCTAGTTGGATTTTGTATACAACAACAACTTGTATTGTGACTTCTTTTTTTTAAGCAAAGACATTGAATTGAAATTTTAAATTCCTCATTGACAAGCACAAAAGCCCATGAATGCAAAGGTATTTTTAATGTATACCTATACATATTTTACTATTTCATATCTAGGGTTTTTTGTCATTTTATTTTTTAAGGATAGTAAAATGACTCAATTATCTCTTAAAAAAATCAGCTTACATTCATAGATTTTTTTGTCTTTTCATTACAATTTTTTTTTGTTATTATTAAGTTGAATGAGGGCTAGTCATTTAATAAATAAAAAATATTATTTAAATGAAAAGGTGGTTATCGCGTGCAACGCACGAGCTAAAGTACACGAGATGCCTTTGGTCTTTTATCTTCATATTGATCATTTCTTCATTAAGCCTTTGAAGATATTTTTTAGTGCTCTCATCTTCTTATTGTGTGATGAAGAAGAGCTTAATTATGTTTTTTTTAAGCTGGTATACTTGTGATGAAGCGAGATATGAGTTTGGTACTGAGATCTTGAAAGTTAATGATGGAGTCAAGCTTCAGGCTATGGTATCATGCTCTAGTAAATCTATAAAATATTGTTAAAAGGACTTTACATATAGTATTGTTGTTTTGTGTTACAAATCCCAAGTTATTTTGTACATTTTATATCTGTTCTTTTAGGTCTAAAAATTCATTATAGTTGTTTATGTTTTCTTTCACAAACATGTAATCTTTGGAGAGATTATTGTGCTACTCCTGATAGAAAAATAAAGAAACTCCTACTTGAAAGAGGTGATATTCTTTCTTAGAACCTTTTTTTGTTATTAACATCATCTTAGATAGCCACTTATATGGATAAGACTTGTTGAGGCTCTAGTTTTTTACGATTAGAGTTCATGTATGGTGAGTATAGCTTAGGAAAGATCTTCTTGGTAAGAGCAGTTCCTTTAGAGGGTTAGAGTATGAGTATTCTCATGCCTATTTTCTTTTATGTCGTTATGTCATATTTTATCAAGGAATTGAAGTTGTCTATATGTTCTTAGTGGTCCATATAACAAAGTTCAATGTTTTGTCACCAATTAAAGGAGTGGAAGAGTGCAAAGCTATTTTTATGTAGCTAAATAACTTTAGTAAGAATTTTTATTTGAAGGGTGAGTTATTGAAGACTTGGAGGAACTAATGTACCTATAGTGGGGAGACTAGTTCCCCTTCCATGTCTTGTGTTTCTAAGTTGTTAGACATGGAAAAAACTTTGGGGCGAGGTGTGAAATAAGAATGAACTAACTTTTGTCTAGGTCTTATAAACAACACCACTAATGAAGTCATAAGAACTTTAGATTAAATTTAAGCTTTCCACAATTGATTCTAAGATAAAGTGTCTAGGCTTTCTATGGTTGCTTCTAAGTTAAGGTATCTAGACTTAGTGGATTCATGCTCTCTTACTAAAACATGTCTCCTATTAGAATACGGAACCTTGTGATGCTTCAATTAATAATATGTAGCAGGCAAAGGATGTTTAACAATGAATATAAGAAAGTGTATATTATAATGATCATGTGTTGTGTTGTGTTGTTTTATGATCTTTTCTTGGCCTTGTGTGTTATTACCTAGTGACCCAAGATATATATATATATATATATATGGAGAATAATTATCTATACTATATAGTTAAAGTCATGTTGGTGATGTATTTGAAGGTTAGGCTCCATAATCATTGGTGGGAAAGGTTGGCATCCATAGATGAATGGAAAGAAAGGTTATCATAATATTGAAAAGTTGCGAGTTGTATTTTCATTGGTGGTAGTTATTGTAAATAAAACCAGGCACCACACTAACCTCTTGGAGGTCATAACACTACATTGTTAAATGTGCCAATGCTAGGCTTCTTGGAAATTTAGTGGGATTGGATCGAGGCCCATATATGATTTGTTATTGAAGGCCTAAAACTAGTAAACAACCAAGTTGTTCGTTAAGCTATTAATGAATATAATCTATAACCAATCAGTTAGTTACACATAACACTGATTTTATTCCTGTAAAATATATTTATTATTAATAAAGGTTTTCTTTATTTTTAATATTTATTTATATTTTATTAATAAATTTAATGTTTGATTAATAAATCTAGAGTAAAGATAAAGTCTATCGGATAAAAATGCTTTGTAGGGGAAATTATAAAGTTATAAATATGAGATTTCTATTGTATAAAAGTATTTTTCCTAAATTGTTTTAGTCAATATTATATTAAGACTTGAAATTAATTAAAGTTGTTGAGACCAATACATATCGTGTTCTTTCCTTATGATTTAAAGGGTACCTAAAACTAATAAGTAAGTGTTTATCAATGACATGTATACAAAACTAACCCGTTTAAGAATTCTGAATGGAAAGATCACCTATGTCTATGTAAAGACTTACATAACAATTATGTAAGTGATCATTAGGCTTTAGATCACTAAGATATCTTATATAAGGAGTTTTATGTTTTGATACTAAATACACGTTGTCTTAATCAATGATAACAAATGAGCAACTATTGAGTATAACATAAACTATATGAAGGTATTTAAGTAATTAAGAGAGGATTTATCACCCTATGTGAATCAGGGAAAATATTTTATTTGTTCTCAAATAGTATTGATTATGAAATCCTTAGCCAATGTGGAATGAGATTTGAAAAGAGTTTCAAATCTTATTTAAAAAATTAATAGAGTTACAAACATATATGATTTAACAAAGTAAATATATTTCATGCTATAATGTCGAGATCAAAACATTCTTGATGAAGTGATATTAATTACACTGAGAAAATGGTCACTAAAAGGTTAAGTCAAACCGCTTATAACTTTTCTAATATTTAGAGAATCATGGCATGTTGCTAGATATTGTATTTGATCTTTAAATCTAAATTAATCAAGTATTGAATTGATAATAAATTAATTTATTTGATCCTATTTTACTTAGGATTATAATTTATATTTAGACCAATTTATTAGAAAACCTAATGGGTCACATACATCAAAAAAAAAATTGTTAAGAAACTAAAATGTAATGATTAATCAAGTGTGACTTGATTGTAAATAAGTTACAGAAATTGAGAACTAGAATGTAATTAATACAATAAGTTATAATTCTAGACCAAGAAAAAATCAAGTAGGAACTTGATTGAATAAATTTTTAAAATTATCCTAAAATAATATATGTGATATTATTTAAGGAGCAAATTTATATTTTATCATTTATAGGGTTTTTAGGTTTTCTTATAAATAGAATGGTACGCCTTTTATTTTTATTATAGCACGAAAACACTTAAACACAAAAGAAAATAGCTAGTACTTAAATATATAACAATCTCTCTCTCCCTAAAAGGGTTTAGAAAAAAAATTTCATTGGTGGTTCTTGTGGATTACTGTTAAAAGCTGGATACTTTGGATGCCTTGTGATTTTTAACAACTTAACTTTGAAGTAATTATTCAAAGCTAAAAAAAACATATGATCTTCATGTAATTTTCATTTAAACCCTAAACAACTATAAATAGATTTGTCTAACAAGATTCTTGGAACCCTTGAAAAATTTTAAATTTTCATTTTATGTTATATATATGTATCTTCCAAGAGACCTATCAGGAGCTTGGCTCATTAGGAAGAAGATTTTAAAGTACTTATTCATATTGTTTTGTTTTGTTTTTTGTTTTTTTGAGTATTTTAAATGATAAATTGCACCCTATTGGATATGGTGTAGTCTATTATAAGCTAAATAAATCTTTCACCTTTCTTATAGGGCTATGCTTTATAAACTACTACTTACTTTTTAAAAATGATTTCATCAAAATTTATTGATAAGACTTCATATGAGTTATGGAATGGTAGAAGACTGATCTTATCGCATATAAAGATTTGAGATGTGATGTTTATATGAAGTATATTGTATAAGAAAGGTTGGGAGCTAAGTTAGATAAGTATAAGTTTATGGGATATCCAAAAGAAAGTATTATATATTATTTATATCATCCCATTAAACAGAAAAAATTATCTTAACATATGCTACCTTTCTAAATAAATAATTTGTTTTTGAAATGAACGGTGAGATAAAAATAAAACTTAAAAAATTTCAAGAACCACAAACTGATATCTAAATAGAACTTGGGCCTGGGGCTATAGCATTTGATGTTCAACTTAAAGCTTAAGAAATATAAGTACATTGTAGATCTGATAGGACACATCATGCACCAATAAAATATAGACTTATCATAGAAGTTGAAAACGATGAGTAGCTTATACTTAATGAGCCTATTAATTACATAGAACCAATATATGATATTGTTTCTAAGAAATGGCTTAAGACTATAAAATCTAAAATAAATTTCATGTACACCAACTAGGTATAGACCTTAGTTGATCCACTTGAGGGGATAAAACCTATTAGATGTTAGTGGATCTATAAGATAAAAACTGATATGGATGGCAATGTACAAACTTACAAAGCTAAACTAGTTGTCAAAGGTTACAAATTAAGACAAATACATTAACTTTGATGAAACTTTCTAGTTGCTAACTATGTTAAAGTCTATAAATATTTTTTTTGCTATAGTTGCATACCATGGTTATAATATTTGACAAATGGATGTCAAAACTATATTTTTGAATAGAAATCTTTAAAAAAAAAAATGTTTGACACAACTTGAAAGTTTTGAATCTAAGAAATTTTCCAATAAAGTATGCAAGCTATAAAAATTCATTTATAAGACTTGTGTTTATAAAAAGGTTAGTGGAGTATAGTTGTTTTTCTAAAATTATATGTAAACAACATATTATTAATACGAAATGACAACCTATATACTAGGAATAAAGATCTATAAAGATAGATATAAAATGTTGCTTGGATTGTCACAATCCATTTACATAGATAAGATGTTAAAATGATTTAGCATGAAATAATCCAAAAAATAATATTTATATATTTCACATATGATACTCTCTCAAAGGATATATGTTCTAAAACACAAATTGAGAGAGATAGAATGAAAATAATTTCATATATTATAGATATAAGATCCATAATATATGTGATACTATATACAATACCATATGTATCTTATATTTTGAGCATAACAAATAGATACTACTCTAATTTAGGTAAGATTCACTGAAAAATAGTTTAAAATATTATTAAATACAGGAAAAAAAAGAAGAAGAATTTTTTTCTAATCTATAAAGGAGATGAGAAAGTATTTTATAGTTTTGGATGATAGTTTTCAATCAAATATTGAAAATGACTAATGCAGTTAGATTGTGTTTTACTATAAACAATGGTAATCAGCTGGAAGAGTTCCAAATAAAAGATCAAAGTAGATTTTAATGCAAAAATTGAGTATACCTATATGTTTAAGGGGACAAAAAAGGTTGTTTAGATCAAAAAGTTCATCAATGAACTAGGTGTGGTTCCTAGCATTGTTTATCTAATAGTTATGTATTGTGATGACATGTAAATAAATCAAGGTCTCATCAATGATCTAAAAATATAATTAGAAAATTCCATTTGATTAGAGAATCATATAAAGGAAATATATAAAGATTGATCAAGTACCTATTAAAGAGAATATTGTAGATTATTTTACGAAGTCATTGTCCCAGTAAAAGCATTATCGTCAAGTAAAGCATCATGGTACATGAGTGATTGGTACATGAGTGATTGACTTTAGTATAAGTGAGAGATTGTTGGTGTATATGCCATGTAGTCAATCGGTTGGTTACATGTGGCATTATATTTATTCATGTAAACATATTTGATTTGCTTATTTAAATTTAATTTTCATCAAATATTTTATTAAAGAATATAATATTTTATTAATGAATCTAGAGTAAAGATAAAGTTATTGGAATAAAAATCTTTTACAAAGAAAATTATAAAGTTCTTATAATTATGGAATTTATATTGTAACAAATCATTGTTCTTAAAATGTTCTTGGTCAATGCTCTATTAAGATCGAATATTAATTAGAGTTATTAAGATTGATACACATTGTCACACCCTCCCACAGCAGAGCGCGGCTTCACAGTGACCCTAGTAGGGATTTATGTCGGGGTCTTTATTTTGTGAATAAAGGAGTCGTCACCTAGTATTATAGTCACTAGAAAACCTAACTTGTCTTGTATAGATTATAAGGCAAGGGACTGATTGCTTAAAGGGAAGTTATTAGAACCCCTAGTATGCCCTACCTAAGGTAAGCTACATGGTATTTGGTTTGCCTTACTATGGTGTTGGTGTTCTCTAATCAATTTTCCTAGAATGGGCTTGGGTTCAAATTATAAAAGCAAGAACCCTTGGCCAATATAGATCATACCTTTAAATATGTCTATAGAGTGCTAAGAAGAACCAATGTAGATCTCTTAAAATCTGTGTTTGATTTGAAATATATTTATAACCTATGAATTAAATGACATTTAAGATAGAAATCCAAGGAGATTCAATGTGCTTAGAAGCTCATTTTTCCCTTAGTATTTCAAGTATTCGCGACTCATAAATCACAAGGAAAAGGAACAAAGATTTAGAAATCTAAGGAAAATCATAGCGCTTTAAAAGCCTCATTTTGCCTTAGTGTTTCATACTTTCATGACTCGTAAATCATGGAGTCAAAATTTGAAATGTCCTCAATTATAATCAAGGCTTCTTTCAAGAATGTGTGATGACTTCTTATTCCTAAAAAAATATTTTGGATATTAACCACTTGGGGTTTTTTTTTTTCAAACATTGACCGCAAATAATGAAAAGTTATTCCCAATAATTTTTTGGATATTCATCCATTTGAGATTTCTTTATCCAAACATTAACAGTGAATAATAGATGAATTCTCTCTAAAATAAAATTTTTTTATTTTTTGGAATATTAGCCAACACCCTTTGGAGTTTTGCAAACATGTTGTAAAATCCAGAATGCAATAAAATAAATATTTTTTTGTGTGTTTAAGAAATCCATGCTAAAACACATTTTCTTTTAAACTTTGAATATTATTTTTTTTAAAGGAAATTCAAAATATGTTAGGGTATTGGCCGTATGCATGAAAACATTATATATATATTCCGCATTTGCATTGAAAATCGTGTATTCTAAATATGAGATTTGTATTTTTACAATATAAAAAAACACAAAAATAAATAAATAAATACATGTTCAAGTGATTTTACCTTCCCTGGTTACTGTTCAAGTGAATTAAATTTCACTTGAACAGTAACAAATGCAACTAAGAATGTACAATGCCAATCTCTTAACATGCAAAATCCAAAAACTAAGAGAGTAGAGACACAACTTACCTGGTCTGCTAGCGACCCCGGCTCTTTCAGTCCTCCATTATCTGCGTTCTCCTGTGTTTTTGGTTCTTTGTTTTGCTTTCGTTTCTCTTCTCTCCCTCTCCCTTATTTTGTTTTCCTTTTTCTTTTATTTCACAATGATGAAAGGATGAAAGAAAGAACCCCCTCTGATCCCCTGTTATATGTGTTGTTCTTTCCTCTTGTTGTCTCTTCTTTTTTCTTTCTGCTTAGTATTGCATGCCTCTCTCTTGTTTCTCTTCTGTCTTTTCTTCCCCGTTCAGTGACGGTTTAGACAGTAGTCCCCCCCTAAGATCAAAGGAAAACCCCCTCTCTACATGCTGCTAATCTCCTGCATTTCTATAAGTCTCTCCTTGACAAAACGAATCCCCCTTTCTTTAGCAGCAGCGCCTCCTCTTTATCCGCTGCAGAATTCCCTGTTTCTTCTCCTCCTCTCCTCCTTTTCTCGTCTCTTTTTTTTTCATCCTTTTTTCTCTTCTCTCTTCTTTATCTTTTACTACCTACCTTCCCGACCTCACAGTATCACAAGGATGAAGGAAAGAAACTCCCTCTCTTCTCTACATTTTTTATTCTCTCCTACTACTTGCCTCTCTTTTGTTTTTTTTTTTCTTATCTCTTTTCTTTCCTTTTTTTTTTCTCCTCCCTCTGTCTCCTAGAAAAAAAGGTTTATATAGCCTAATCATTGCTCTTATTAGGAAAGATTCAATGCGATAATTCTAGATGCAAATCCCTGCTGATTTGCAGTAAAAAAAAAACACAAAAAGAAAACTGAAATATTCAGATTCCTATTCTAATTTTAGCAATTAGTTTCTAGTGATCAAAGGGTGGCACAACTCCTTTCTTTCCTTTCGTGGCTGGCACTATGAGGCACCAACTGTTCCCTTTGGACTGAGGTAGAAAAAAAACATGGTTTGGAGCTCTCCAATCAAGCGAGAGAAACATGAAAACTAGCAAGAAATTACAGAGAAAAGGAAAGAAAATAGATAGGTAGGGGTGCATGCTACAAAGTCTTATTTTTCTTATTTGGTGTGGTAGAAATCCTGTCATTTTATGATAATCCAATCCCCTCTCTAGCTTCTTAAAACACAACCAATATCCTTCTAATTTCACCTTCACTTCAATCTCTCATTTTAGCACTTTTCAATTCAATCGTTGGCCCAAAAAAATTCCATCAAATTGGCTTGTAATCCTTCGAATCAGACCTATGAACTTGGGCTAAACCTTTTAGGCGGCAGGAATCTCTGCTTTCACAGTAGATATTCAAATAGGAATATCTTGAGCTTTAGATATCAAAATCGGGAGATTCAAAAAATGAAATTCATCTACGCGTACAGGACTATAACTTTCATGAAGGATCCAAAGTTAGATAAAATTGTTTTGAAGAATAGAATTGCAACCAAACTTGGCTAGAAACCTTCTCGCGACAGGATTCTATGCTTCCATGCTAGATTTCAAACGAGAATATCTTAAGCTTCTGATATCAAAATCAAGCAATTCAAAAGCTCAAATTCATCTACACGTCTTAGACTATAACTTTGATGAAGAATTCGAAGTGAGATAAAATCATTTTAGAGAACAGAATGAGGCAACAATCTAGTTGATCAAGAAGGGTATCCTAATCTGACTATGCCAAGTATCCAAATCTGACTGAGAGTCTACCATAAGAACAATGACCCCTAGAAATGTCGAGCATCCAAATCTAACGGAGAGTCTGCCATAAAAATAGTGACCCCTAGGATCCAATAAAGATATAGGTCAATTCTTCAACATTTCATGAGTGACAGAATATAGCTAGGATGGTTAGATATCATACGAAACCAAGTCAGAATCAGAGCCTAAGTTGGAACAAAAAATTACGATGGCAGTAGAATCATTTTTTTAGTGCAAATTCTAAGATTTATCCAACCTTAAAAACAAGATAAAAAAAAGGAACGAATTTAGCATTATAAAGACTCTTAGTCAGTCTAAGAAACCTCATGATTTTTGCAGCAAAAGAAAAGGATAAAGAGGACAAAAAACAACTCAAACAGGTTTCGACAAACATTTCTTTCTTCTCTGCTTTTGTCAATCTTACAACAAACATGAGCTAAACTCCTGTACTTGGTTTAAAAAGGGTACACACCATCTTCAGCGCGTAAGGTCCAAAATGAGTAACATATATTATATTTTTTTATTTTATAAAATAAAACAATTGTTCTCAAAAGCAAAGGTATGAGGCATATCTAGAACTAATATGTAAGTGTTCATCAGATAACATGCACATTAAACTAACTAGAATGAGAATATCATATAGAAAGATTATTTGTGTCGATGGAAAGGCTCATATTAAAGTTGTGTAAGTGATCCTTGAACTTGAAATCATTAAGTCATCTTATATTAAGAATGTTATGCTTTGATCTTGCTACATGTTGTTCTAATCAAAGGTAACAAATAAGCAAATATTGAGTAAGAACTATTTAAAGGTATTTGAGTAGTCAAGAGAAGATTCATCATCTTAGGTGAACTAGGAAAAGTGTTTTGTTTGTTCTTAAATAGTATTAATTGTAAATCCTTGTACAATATAGAATGAGATTTGAAAAGAGTTTCGAATCTTATTTCATGCTATAAGATTTAGAATCAATGACTATGGTGTTAAGAACAAATATAATTTGACAGAGTAGACATATTTCATGCTATAATGTTTTAATCAAAACATTATTGATGAATGGATAATAATTATTGAAAGATTTGTTATGACCTTCCTAATATTTGGGGGATCATGACAGGTTGTTAGATATTATACTTAATCTTCAAATATAAATTATTCAATTGTTAAATAGATAATAAATTAATTTATTTAATCTTATTTTATTTAGGATTGTGATTTATAGTTGAGTTGACTTATTAAAGAACCTGATTGGTCACACACATAAAAATCATTGGCTATAAATTAAAAATGGATGATTAATCGAGTGTGACTTGATTGTAAATAAATTTTAGAAATTGATGACTAAAATGTAAATTATACAGGAAATTACAATTATAGAGTTAGAAAAATCAAGTAGAGACTTGATTGAATGAATTTTTAAAATTGTTATAAAATAATATATGCGATATTATTCTAGGGATAAATTGATATTTTATCATTTATAAAATTTTTAGGTTTTTTTATAAATAGAAAATTATGCGTCTTATTTTCTATGAGTAAAATACACTACATAAACAACTAAAACAAAAAATAAATAAGGAAACAGCTAGCACTTAAAGGTATAGCAATATCTCCTTTTTAAAAGAATTTAAAAGATTTTTCATTAATAATTTATATAAATTACTATTAAAGGTTGGATATTTAAATAGCTTGTAGGTTACAATAACCTAGTAATCTAGTATTGAAACAATTATTCAAAGCCAAAACAAACATTTGATCTTCTGGTAATATTCTATAAACTCTAAACAACCCAAATTTTATTTAACAAGATCCTTAAAACTCCTCAAAAAAAATTTAAATTTATAATCTTTACTGTATATATATATTTCAAAACACCCAACACCTCCAAACTCATGCATTTAACTTGATTCTTTACATCATACTACTATTCTAGTGTCAAATCTGGATTGGTTGTGGACTTTGGCCCACTCAAAACTCTACTCTGCCCTCTTTAATGCTCATGAACAGTGCTCTGTACATGTCACCATCTAATATATGACAGTAATACACACAAAGAACAAAATTAAAGGAGGACTCAAACGCATATACATGAAAGTGTCACTGGAAAACTTCTGGCATAGTTTTTGACGTATAATTGATATCATTTGATTAACATAAAACATGAAGACGCTTGCTCCAATACATCAGCTGTAAAGTGGAATGCTAAACTGCTCGCCAGAAGAAGGCTGCAAGGCACGGATTTTAACATCATATTTTCGACGTTTGAAAACTTCACTGACTGAGGAAGAGTCGGATCCGTCTGCTACAAGTGGATAAGCTCCTTCATCAGCATAAGCAATTCCAATGTGATTACCACACTTGCGGCAAAGAAGTGCAGTTCTCTGGCGGAACAAACCAAGGGAGTTTTTTGAAAAGAAGGGAAAGCATTGGAATTCATCAACCTGAGTAAATCTACTCTCATCGATGAAGAAGAAAGAGATTTTCCCTCGCTTTATGGATTTCCCATATTTAGAGCCAATAGTTGACGTGTTGCGATTGGAGGAGCTCAAGTTCAACTCATACCCACAGATACCGCAGCTGCACCAAAGTTTCTCCATTTGATTTTCTATATATCCTTAGAAAAACACAACCAATGCAGAAACAACCATATCCACAATGATCCAATAAAGAATTTTTAGAAAGCACATAACATGTCTGCGGATGGATACTGTCTTATATGTTAATGTGACTAAAACTAAATTTATATCCTATCCTATCCTCTCTCTCTCTAGTCATTTCTTCCATCAGTTTCAATAAAAAGGGCAATAGAGGATCAACAACTCATCTCATCGCCTTAATAGGACCATTTCTGTAATGGCCTTATGCACAATGAAAATCTTGCGCATAAGAGGCAGAACTAACAGCTTTTATAATGAATGCGGGGATGTAGAAAAGAACTTCTTCCTATAAGGGGAAATTTAAATGCGCTTTTTCGTAAAACCAGAGGTGTTTACCTGATTTGATTGGTCATAACACTTGTCCTGCTACCCGTTAAAGAATTATGTTTAAGTTCTATATCAGTATTGACACCCAAGACATTGTTCAAAACTTAAAGAAGACGACGAGTTTTTGTTCTCAAGCTTAGGAATTTGACTTCAAATATCAACCTAGCCTCATATTTTACATCCATTTAGATCAATTCTCACAAGCTTATTAAGAACCCAGGTTTCTCTTTTCACCTTGAAAAGAAACCTGGGTTCTATCATGGAGAAGCCAAGCATAGTAAATCAGATGTCCTACAGGGCCTCAATTTGAACGTGAATGGAATACGGTGAATTTCCAATATAAAACAGAGAGCACAGGACAGTCAGCTAATTTGAATCAACAACAAAAAAAGAAAAAATGCCCCTGTCATAAACACAATATTTCAATTCCAAAAAAAGAACCCCGTGCAAAAAGGATCCATATATAGAGGAAGAGAAAGAACCTGTAGCTAACATGTCTATGAGAAGCAGAGGAAGAAGAAAAGGAATGATGGTGATTCCCGTTGAGGTAAGCTTCCCTGAAAGCCGTAGATTTTTCCATTTCTCCTCCTTGATCAACGGCTGTGATCGTGATTGAGACTCAAACGATCGGTGACAGAATATTTACTGAGTTAATGGTGATCAAAGCAGTACTCTTTACATGTAATTGGTTTGTAAGAAACGTGTCCAGCCTGAAACGTGTGACTTATTAAACTAACCAAGTTCAAGACAAGAAGTAACTTCAAAAGAGAGAAGTGAGAGTATTTTTGCAAAGAAGAAGAGGCTGCTGGGAGAGGAATCAAAACAATGAAAAGGTGATGGGATTGGTGCTTCCTCGGCTGTCCTTTTCTTTCTTGAAGACGACGACTAGGTTTTAAAACGCAAAACTAAAGGGTTTATTAAGTAATTTACATAATTAATGAGAGTAATTAAAGTGTCAAATACTATTATTAAACAACTTTAAATTACATTTTTTTTATTCATGTATTTTTTTTACACAGTTTATATTTCAACTAATTTTTATATGTTCTGAAATTAATAACTAAATAAATTACATTATTAGCCACCGCAGTACTCTTACATGATAAATTGCATTATTATTGTACGTAGTGGTGTAGATTACACGTGTCCAAATTTGAGTAGTTAAGGGGAGGTAATTATTATTATAATAGAGGTTGGTTGTTTGTTTGTCCATTATATAACTACCTCTTATATATTTGGTATTATAATAATATTTGTGATTATAATTTAAAAATTTTATTTTATAAAAAATATTTTTGGTTGAGATTGATTTAATATTTATATATATTTGATTAAAATTATGGTTGAAATTTAATAGATATTAATATTGATGGTTTTTAATTTAAATATTATAGATTTAATTACTGTTATTATATCATGAAATAAATAATACTTTATATAAAAAAAAAAATATTGTTCCACTAAACTATCTATAATTTCATCACGTACGAAATTCATCCAACAAGGACTATAGTTTCCATGGTTTTTTTTATCGTACAACAAAATCAAATAAAATATCATTAGGAATAAAATTGGGATTACGATCAAATTTTACAAAATATTACGTTATGATGCGATCTCCCTCTAATTTATATAGTGTTATTGAATAATGTTAAATGCCAATTTTTTTTAATAAAACACATTTTTAAAAAATTAATTTTTTTACTATTCACATGAACAGTGCAAGTTAATAAAATCACTACACTGTTATGCGTTAACGATATGCAAGATGAATTAATTCGCTCTGCACACTTTTGTGAAATGAACAGTACAGAGTGAATTAACAAAAGTAAACAGTGTCAACAAAGCAGGTGCATCTTACTTTTCTTTAAATTGTGTTTTTATGTTTTTTTTTTATTGGTTTCATGTTTTAAAAACACTGGTTATCACTTTAACCAAATAGATATTTTTTATGGTTTTTTCAAAACTTAACCATTGTCGTGTAGACAAACAAGCTTTTAAGAGCTAAATTTATAGTATCATTCACCTTCCTTCTTTTTTTTTTTTTTTTTTTTTTTACAGTAATATACTAGTAGTACCCAATGATGTGGCATGGCACTTTATTAAATTTAATTTTATGACAATTAAAATATATATTCATAAAAATGATAATAATTGAAATTATGAAGAAAAAAGAGTGTTTTTAGCAAGAATTCACTTTTTTACATTTTTTTTTTGTTTTAATTAAGCATTTTTTTTAATATTATTTGCATGATTTTTTAAGTAAAAACTAAAAGCACTTTATAAAAAAATTTGAATGATTTTAATTAAGTTCAATATATTTTCAATTTCAAAATACCCTCTAATTAGTCTAAAAATATAAAATCAAATCAAATAGAAATTAAAATCTCAGATTTTGATGTATTTTTTTAATATAATAGAATGTCAAAACAATCTATATCAAACTCTTATCCCCAAGACAATTTCATGAACATTAATTTTTATTTTTTATTTTTTTTTTTTTATTTTGCTAGAATATGTTTTACCCCAAGCTTTCTTTTTCCTCTCTTTCTTTTAGGACTTTCTCACTCTTCTACTAACTCACATAAACTTAAATGTAAGAAAATCGAGATTTATGACTGAAACACAAACAGAAACTACATAGACCAAATATAAAAAATCAAAGTACCAAAACATGATTTTTCACGCTAAAAATGCAGATTCAATGAACCAATGTTTTTATAATGTATAATGTAACTTCTAATTTTTAGTTTCGAGCTAAAAAGCATTGCGTGTACGTCTTAAGTGATGTGAGGAGTCAACTACTTGTAAGATTGCATGAAGAGCAATCCCAAGTAAATCTACGAAATAGGAAGTACTCTATTTGGTCCTTCTACGTCCGTTGCCTTCCATGGCAAGCCATATAATCAAATCCAGTACTTGTGATTATTTAACTAGCTATTTATTTATTTATTAGATCTATTTCTGATCCATTATTCAATATCCCAGCATTTAGTTAAGCTATATTTAACGTCTATTTCGAAAACGGTGCAGTAATTTTGGGAAATCATGTAGCTATTTTAGGGGAAATTTGGAATGTAAGGGTAACTCTTTGAATATTCATAACGTATCTCCAGCTGCATTGAAGAAAGACCAGAGCTAAAAAATAAAAATAAAAATTGAGGGGTAATTTAATTAATTAAATATTATGTTTATTTTAATAATCATTAATTTAAATCTTTTTAGAATTATTGAAGATTTATATGATCATTAATTTTAAACTCATATTATTAATTAACATACACCTAAATTATTTCAAAAACTTACAATAATAATAAAAAAAAAAAATTCAAAGTATCCATGCATTAATCCCGCGATTTCATTAGACGGCGGCAGTCAATGTGCAAATCACACCGACAAGTTTTATGCTTATCCACCCGTCGCGTGCATGGCCGGACATAAAAATCAATGCCCTTCGTCTTAATTAAGTATAGAACCGACCAGCGTCAGCCCCCCGTTGGCTAGGTAAATTGAAATGATATAAGAGACTCACGATTTTTCTTTTATTTTCTTCTCGTGCTTCACTCGACAAGAGTTATGGCTCTGTGGGCAAAGGAATAGAGAAAAGTCGAGCCTATTTATATCGTGATAGAAGCTAATATCTAAAGATTCAAAAACAACAAACGTCCATAAACATTTGGCGATGACGGTACCGACGATAGATGTTATAGGATAAGGTTTAATGAAACTTGACGTGGTCAGCTTAAACTCAGTATTATAAATGGGTTTTAATCTGAAAAATATAACCTTGTAAATATAAAGGGTATGGTGTGAACCCGTAGCTTGAAAAGTTGATAAATTAGTGATTAATATAGATATTTATTTTTATATATTTGAGATGAAAATATTTAAGAAAATAATTTGAAATTTTAAAAAAATAATTATATTGTTTTACACGCGAATAATTGTAATCACCTATATAAACATGTGTATGATTGCATAGTTTTAACTTGTAAAGAGATGAAATCTGAAAAATAAATTTATTATAAATATCGATGTAAGTCCCTAATTAATTATTTTGAAAATATTGATGATTTTAGTAGATGAAATAACTCATAAATTTAGATTTTGGTGTGAAAATTATTTACTATTTAATTTTATATTATCAATCATAACTCTCAATTCAATCATTGCATCATGCTAAAAATATACAAGTAACCTCTTAACAGAACATTATACCTTGGGTTGATAGGTGTTCTTAAAGGCCTCGTGGTGATATTGCTAAAGTTCGGGTAAAATAACATATAATCAAAAGGTAAAGGTAAGATTGGAATTTAGCCAAAAACTCACCCTTTTTTCCTTTAAAAACTGGCGTGCAATTGTGAAGGAAAGGGGAGAGAGAGGCCTATAGTCTTCGGCCGTGTTTGATTGCAGGAAAGTGAATTCCTCTTTCCTGCTTTTCCAATGTTTGGCGACAACAAGGAAAAATAGTCAAAGGAAAATGAATTCAATCAATGAAAAAATTACAACGTTGTGAGAGGAAAGTGTTTTCCTTTCTGAAATAAAGGAAAACACTTTCCGTTTGTTTCCTTTCATAAAAACAGTGGCCAGAGGTGGGCCATTTCATGCTTTTTTGTAACTATTCATGTTAATTGCACTGTTCAATAAACAGTGCAATTAACATAAATAGTGTATTGCGTACACTGTTCACTCAAAAATAGTGAACAGTGCAGTTCTCTTGCACTGTTCACTTACCTGCGGGAACTTTTTTTTTTTTTAAGTGTGCTATTTTTTTAACATTTAAAAAAAAAAAACTAGTTTAGAGTTAATTTTATACCTTAATATTTTATCCAATGTTATTACATGCTAAAATATTATTAAAACTATAGTTTTTATCGGATGTATTTCATACGTAATGGAATTATAAATGGTTTTAATGGAATAGTAAAAAATATTTCACAAGCTTATTTCTCTATAATATGATATGATATATATAGTTATATTTTATAAAATAAGCTATGTATGAATATAGGATATAATAAAAAAAAATCATCATTATACATTTTAGATTTTATTTTTTTTATTGTAAGTGATTAAATATTTTATATATATTAGATAAATTTTTTTAAAAAAATTAATTCATTAATAAATTATTTTCCAGTTCATTTTCTATAATACAACCAAATACTGGAAAGTGTTTTCCAGTTCATTTTCCATAACACTACCAAACATTGAAAAAATACTTTCCCGGAATTCATTTTCCAGGAATTCACTTTCCTAGAAATTCATCTTTTTTTTTTCTCTTAATTTCTTATTCTTCTCTCTTGAGAGATGGTGTGAGGGGTGAAAAGGAAAGATTGGAGAGAGGAGAGACATACGTGGAGGCTGAAAAATTAGGGAGAAAGGAAGAGAGAGATATGGTTGGAGAAATAGAAAGAAAAGAGAAGATTCGATGAGGAAGGAGAATTGGAAACATTGGTTTGCTAAGGAAAGGTTTAAATATCCATCATGGTTGGTAGTGTACCTTTAAACCTCAATAGTTAACATTTTTTTATGAATTTTTTTTTTAAAATAATCTTTATCGATTTTTTTTTCATATCAAACTGTTGAGAATTTTGCTTCGTAGTTTTTTTATAAAAAAAAAAAAAAAAAAAAAACACTGTGAATTGTTACAATATTTCCCTACATGGTTTTGTTTTGCTATAGTGTTTTTCTAGATGTTTTTTTTTCAAAATTATCTTTGTCAATTTTTTTTAAATATTAAACTAATTGAGAATTTAGTTTTAACTTTCCCCACATGTTTTTTTATTCCATTTTTTTTCTTCTTCTTTTTTTTTGCTTTTTTTTTTTCAAAATTGTCTTCTTCTTCTTTTTTTTTGTTTTTTTTTTGTGTTTTTTTTTTAGAATTGTTTTTTGTTGATTTTATTTTTTTAATATGGAGCTGAGTTTTTTCTTTAAAATATCGTGGATTGCTATAGTGTTTCCCCACATGGTTTTTTTTTATGATTTTTTTTTGTTTTTTTTTCCAGAATTATCTTTGTCTATTTAATTTTTTTTTATATTGAGTTGGTTGAGAATTTAGCTTCGTAGTTTTTTTTCTTAAAACATTGTGGATTGCTACAGTGTTCCCCACATTATTATTTTTTTTTTTTTTATGATTTTTTTAAAAATTATCTTTATCGATTTTATTATTTTTAATATTAAGCTAGTTGAGAATTACAACTGTAGATTTTCTCATGAAACACTATAGATTGCTACAGTATTTCTTGAATGTTTTTTTTTCCTTTCGTTTTTGTCGATTTTATTTTTTTCATATTGAGCTGGTTGTAGTTTGTTCATTTTGGAAAAAATAGCTTTGTAGTTTTTTTAAAAAAACTACTGTGGATTGCTACAGTGTTCCCCTACATGATTTTTTTTGTTATGATTTTTTCCAAATTTTTCTTTTTTCATTTTATTTTTTAAATATTAAGCTGGTTAAGAATTTATCTTTGTAGTTTTTTTCTTGAAAACATTATGGATTACAACAGTTTTTCTCCATATAATTTTTTTTTCCACAAACTCACGACAACACACAAGCATACTACAAGCCCACGGCATCGCACGAGCATGGCATTTAGTTATCAATGCAATGATGTGAGTTTTTTTTTAGAATTTTTTTTATTTAATTGTACAACAATAAAATTAGACATTCAAGAAAAAACAATGAATAAGATTGAGGAGAAATGTTTTTTTTGTTTTTGTCAAAATTGCCTTTTTATGATTAATATAATATCTTTTGTTTTGACAAAAAAAAATGGTTTTTGTATTAGTAGCATTAAATAAAAAGTAGCATTCAAAGAAAATATTGAGAAAAACTATAACGATTTGAACTTAAAAGATTAAAAAAAAAAAAGGGCATATTTTTAATCAAAAACCTCATTTTTTTATTCATGCATTTGTTTTTTTGTGCAAAGCATTGTGTTTTAAGTTAAAACTTATTATAATCATCAAATAAGAAAAATAAAAACATCATGAATTTTTCATTTTTAAGAACCTATATGAAAAAATCTAAAAAATAGTAAATTTGAAAAAATTATATGAAAAATTTATAATAAATATTTTATCATCATTCAATATTAATAAGCAAATTTAAGCCCTAATGCCACAATTGAGAATACACTTAATATTCCCTAATGCGAGGGGTATTAGCATTATAATTTAAAACAACTTTTAGTCTAATAAAAAATATTTGTATTAACTAGTGTTAAAATGAGAAATATTCTCCATATTCACTACTGTTATAGTTAGAAATATTGACGCTAGAATAATTTTAAACCACAATATTTATTAACGTTAAAATCATGAATATCATATATTTTCTTCATGTAATACTTATCAATGCTAGAGTTGGAAGTATTTGTAGTTGAATATTCACTGACGCTAAAGTTATGAATATTATATGCAGGTCATCAATAAAACAACATAACAAACTCTTAGCAATTTAAGATAAAATCAGTAATGTGTTTGTTTTAGGTAAGATGCTTAAAAAGTAATAATATCTTTTCTTTTATGTAACCAGTTTCGTACCGTAGAATCTTTGTTAACCAATTAAGGTTTTTAGTGACCATAATATTAGATGGCGTCTCTTTAAACAATATATTTTTCCTACAAGAATATGTCAGATTATTATGTTTTAAATCACCGCGATGTGAAATGTAACAATTTAATTTTTTAACTAAGTTTCATGACAACACCAAAAAATTATTCACAAATAAGATATTATTTTTTTCCATTTAATTTCTTTATTCAATCCAACCTAAAGTGTAGCCGAAAGTAACCTAGTTAGTATCATATTTACGAGGTTTCTTTTACTTCCTTTATTATTCGCATCAAAGGGTTAAGCGTTCGTCCAATTGTTCTCGACAGCCGGCAGCCATAATAGAGTTGCTTGATATTCCTATTGGACACGGAAACAAGCCAAAATAAAAGCACATAATTATTCACAATTATTCCGTGAAGGATTGATTGTTGAATGGGCCCTGGTGAAAAACTCTCTGGGCCCTCCCAAGTGAAAAGTACAGTATATTCGTCTGGGCCTTCTCAACTTTGGAGATCAATCAATTTTGAATAATTTTTTTATTATATCATTGTATAACACAAGGTATTTTTGAAAAAACAAAAATACGCTTACCTGAATTTGGATATAACTAATATAACTAACTAAATAATTAATTAATTATGTGATTTTGTATCTATGTTACTCATTAGTTAAGGATTCTTCGTTACCTAAAATTAAACTCTGACTAATGAAAAAGAAAAATTAATTAATTATCTAGTTTTTTATGTTTGCTTTTTTTTATGTTTTTCAATTTATTGATGGATAAAAAAAATATTGAAAGTATAAAAATCATTTTTAACACATGGTATAATTGTATTGGAAATAATTAATTTATTCGCAAATAAAATTTATGAAAGTACTTAGATTTATTAAATTTTATGAGTATAAATATTGTAGTAAAAAAAATCATAAAGTAAAAAAAATTATTAAGAAAATGGAAATTTTTTCAATAATATTAACTTGGACCCACAAAGAGAGTTAACTGCTATATAATAAAAACAATAAAGATAATTAATCGAGTCAAATTTATAAGTACAATTACTTTTATATATAAAGAATTGCACAATACTTCAAATGTTGAATGAAAACTATTTTTCCTCAAGTGGGATGGATGGGAATTAGGGAGACGAGGGAAGTGTTATCACAAACACTTGAGCACGAACATAGAAGAATAAATCACAAACACCTGCTCGCGTGTGTGTGTGTGTATAAAGAAAAAAACTGCAAACACAGGAGCAAAACTAGCTAGAAAAGGAGTCAGAATTCAAAATTGAGAGAGTCAGAGGTATTTTTGCAAACTTATTTTACAAAAAAAAAAATTAAAGAAACAAAAAATTAAAAATACTCTAAAAAACATGGAAAAAATATTGTGGATTCACTTTGCCCATGATTTTTTTCTTCATCCCATTTCTTTTTTAGTTTTGCACTTTAAGTACCTAATTAAAGGCTACCTTAGCTAAAATTATTAAGGAAGTGAAAAAAAAAAAGAGACAGAGGACCAAAGTGAAAATCACAAATAAGATGGGTGGTGTTTTCAAGCTATTTGATGAAATCTTCAATTTAATACTCGTACTTTTTGAATTATAAAAATCAGGCACCTCTAACTTTTGAAATTTTCGAAACAATCAATTTTGACCCAAAACTTTTTTTTTCAAGTCTTAGACCAAGAGAGACGAGAGAATGTCGCTAGATTCTAACATTAAAAAAAGAAAATTATTGTCTGACACTAATTTTGGCCACCAAAACAGTCACTCTTAGTGTTAACAACTTTTATTTGGAGAGGAAAGTTCAACTAAGGTGTTTTTCACCTTCAAATTACCAAAAAAAAAAAAATATGAGCTCAAAAAGATTTTTTATTTGGGTTACTTTCGGGTTTTTTGACTTTTTTTTAGGTCATGAATGAGTTTATCAAAGTGTCTAGTTTATTTTTTAGATATTTTGAGTCAAAAAATAAGTTTTTAGAGAAAAACAAAACCATAATGGTCGAAATCTAGAGAGAAATAGGTGATGTGTTACTTATTTATTTTTTTTTATAAAAAAATAAGTTATTCACCCAAAAAAAAGTTTTATTAAACTCAAGTTTGTAAGTCTAAGCTTTTTTCAAGTCCAAGCATGCTTGGGCTTTTTTATTTGTGCCATTGATTTATATATATATATATATATATATATATATATATATATAGTTTTTGTCCTTCAAGTTTTATCCTTTAATTTTTTTTGTTAGCTATTTTAAAAAAAGATTTAAATGTTTTTAACAATCTTTTATTATTTTCTTTATAAAATATTATTTATTTTAGTGTATGGCTTGTTTCCTTTTTTATTTTTTTTAATTTGATGTATTTTTAATTTCTTAAAATTAAAAAAAATATAAAGAATTTAATCGTTTCATTTTTTATTAAATGTCTATTTTTATTTAAGTTTAAAAACTACTTCGTTTTGCTACCAAGATTTTATGAAATTAGGGCTATTTTTTATTTCAGTCTCACACATCACACCTATTTTATTTCTTAAGATAATTGGTGTTTGATATTAACATATAATTAAATAAAAAGTGATTTTAGAAAAAAAAAAAAAATGTTAAATTTAATGGGATTTATGACCCAATTCACGGGTTTGACAAATTAACTTCAATTATCTCAATTTTTTTGTCTTTTTTATATAGAATATTTTTTTTCTATTTTTTTTTTTCAACTTTTTTTTTGTTTTTTCTATAAAACAGCATGTAAAATAAACCTATATCTTCAAAAAAAAAAATTGAAAAACAAATTCAACCTGCAACAACAAAGCATCAATCAAACTAGTCAATTAGCTCACGCTCCGTCGCTGGTCAGACTAGTTTTCTTAAAACCTTGTAATCTAGCTTTTCACCTAACTTGAGTTTTTAACTAAATCACGGGAGAGCTAACCCAAATTAAATTGATTGATTTCATAGGTCCAAATACAATATTGATGATCAGTAAAAATATAACTTAGCTTTTTTAAAAAAAATTCAAGATGATATTTTAAAAAAAAAAAAACAATTATTGAGACAATGATAATTTGGCTCAATCTAAGTCCCCAAACGACTTATGTCATTGATTCCATTGAGTTTAATAACATTTTTTTTTTAAAATATTTTTTTTAATTATATTCGCTGTTTATTTCTCAACCAATTTAATATTAAAAATAAAATCAAGAACAAATTATTTTGAAAAATAAAGGACCAGCAACAAAAAAAAAATAAAAGCATATTTGGCTAGTGGGTGAACTTGCTAAACCTATAAACTGAGTTACATAGGCTAGCACGCCAAACCAATGAACCAAGTTATTAACTCTATTGGGATTATAATTTGTTTTTTGAAAAACTTTTTTTATTTAATTATATAATAAAAAATTAGACGATAACAAAATTAAACATCAACTCTATACTACTATGCAAAACTGCATATTAAAGATATTATAATAAATAAATATTTTTCATTTCTATAAATAAATTTAATATATATAAAATGTTAAAAAAAAACTACAAATAAATAATACCAGTCTCTTAAAAAATTAAACAAATCCAATATAATTAAAAACTAATCACTATTTAAAAGAAGATAAATAAGTAAAATAAATCAAAAATAAATAAAATATAAATTTAAAAATTATTTTAAAAAACATATAAAAAAAGTTCTAAATAAAAAAAGAAAAATAAATAAATAATGAGGTTAGGCCTAACGCCTGGCCTAAGACTAAAAGGCCCATGTGCAGGCGTGCAATGTTAAGTCCAGTCATCTGGGTCTTTTTTTGTAAGATAATGTAGCGGACAAGTCGTTCATCCCAATTCAATTTGAAAAAAAAAAAACAGAGAGAGAGAGAGACAACATGCCTGGCAATTGGCATATCCAGATTTCTGCCATTGTGGTGGCTGAAAAATCAAGGTGTCTGGTATTTGTCCTCTAATAATCAATTTTCAACCCCAAACACTTAGAAACCACCATCATAACCTTGTTCAATCCATACTTAACCTCTAAAAACAGGGGGGTTCCAAAACCAAGAATCAGCCTATAATCCAATTTCTTCCCTATATAAGGTTTAATTTTTTAGGTATTTTCAAAATAAAAAAAATATTCAAACTTGTCTCATCATATAGAATCATTTGGGAAAAAAATATAATATTTTGATGGTCGAAATTGTTGAAACAATGACTCTCTCGCTCTAGGCTGGCTTCTATCAATAGCCTTTCTCTTCTCTCACCCAATAAGAGCTAAAACAATAATAGAATTGAACTTTTGTTCCAAAATAAATATTTGAAAAATGTAAAAGACTAGTTATCTTATAGGAAAAAAATACGGGTGATAAAAATATACTTCATCAACAAATTAAAAATATATTTCATCAACAAATTCAAACATGTCATTTATGTTATCCGTGTATTGTATTTCAGTCATTTGTTTTTCAACTCAATCTTCACATAAAAAAAAACATGTAATTGGATTCTAATTTAAGTTTAATTGTGTAAAATAAAAGTTTAAGAACCAAATTAATTTATTTTTTTTTGTAAATCCCACCATCGTAATATAAGTAAAATATAAGAGCATGATAAATGGTGTGGCTGACAAGACTAGCTTTATAGACAGCGAGTCAATCCCTCTATTCTATGGCGCAATGGGCGGGAATAAGTGGAAACTCTCAAGTCTCATCTCAAACTCATATATAATACAAACAAATTAATTTATAATTGTCCGTACCACAAAAGCTGATAAAGTGGTTTTTATTGAGGGTCTCATTCTCTCGCACATGCACATGCACTTGCACTTCTGATACCTTTTCTTTTTAATTATTCGAAGAAAAAAAGAAAGTAAGTAAAGCTACAAAACAAGAAATAGAAGCCCTCATTTTATCTGATTAATGTTGTTGTTTAGTTGCTGTGTAGTATCTTGATATTTATATCTTCTGACTGACATTCCACAGATTTTTGCAGAGCTATATTATTTGTTTTCTTTCCTTTTTATTTATTAATCCTTGCAAATCTTAAATCTTGAACCATTTATAACTCTGGCTTGCCTTCCCATCTCATCTCTGGATTTTGTTTTCGTCTCCTGTTCAAGGTATTTGATCTCCATCTTTGTTTCCTTCCAACTCTACTATAATTATATATTATTTTTCGTACCGTGATTTTGGTTTTTAAGTCTTTGGATTTTTCAACTGTGTTTTTGGGTCTTGAGATTTGATGGGTCGGTTGGGATTTTTTGATCTGGGTGTTTTTTTTTCCCTCCCTTTTTTGGTTAGTAGTTACTGTTTTATTGATACTGGTTCATGTTTTTGTTTTGGGAAGATTCAAATTGTCCTTGTCAGGTGGGTTGTTCCCATTTTGTGATTCAAGTACGGGGTCTTTGGTGATATCATTGTTATTTGTTCTTACCAATTCCTCTTTCTTAACTTCTCCATCCATGATTCTTGGTCAATTTGTCTGTGTGTGCCATTGGAGTCCTTAGAGGCGTAATCTTTTGGTGTCGTTGATGGGGTTGTATGGTTATTGGGTGGATTCAAATCAAAGATGCTAAAATGAGAAAACAAGTCGACTTTTTGCTTGATGTTTGAGATTTGTAGCAGAAGCTGTTCATTTCTGCTTATCAAAGTGGTTTTTCCTGCACTTTTTATACTGCTATCCACAATTTGCAATTGAATTTGCCTTGTTTATCCAGTTTTTGCTGTCTGTAAATTTCCTGCAACTCATGTACTGACACAGACGCACATCTTCGGAAATTTGATGCGAAAGTGTACATTTAAATGCAGATAAATACATCTGACGGCAATATTTTGCGATGGAGAAGAGGAAATGGTTGTGGAAGAGGAAGTCTTCTGAGAGGAGTTCTGGTGAAACTGACAGTTCGGGATCAATAACTTCACATTCTGAGAGATTCTCTGATGATCAGGTAGGTAGCTGAACAGCCCTCCTCCATTTATATTATTAATATGTTCTACTTAAGTATCTAACTGCATCACCATTCTCCACATAAGGTCACTAACACCATTGTTCATACCTTAGTTCACAAGAGAGTTTTCCTTTATTCTTAGCGAATCATTTGACTCTCTCGCAAGGTTTCAGTTTTCTTTGAAAGTCCATGAGGTTTTCAATCTATTTGCTGTTTCAATCTAATTCCAGTAGTACGAGTGTCTAAACTGCTCCTATTTGAAGGTACATCACATCAACTAACCCCTCCTCCTAGAGTATTTTTGAGGAAGAGAGATGAAATCTTGTTAGGACCCTCCTTCACATCACTAATTGGACTTTTCTAATGAGCAGAAAACTCAAAATGTTGCTTCCTCTGTTTTCAAGTATCAAATCAAGGGCTGTTGAATTTTTCACTTCAGTGGAAAATTGTAGTTGAGTTACTCAGTTATTCTCCATGAGTTGGCTTTTCTATTATCTCATAGACTTCAAAATTTTCTTGTTTGCATTGTTGGTTTCACCCACCTTCTCATCACTGAAGCAGGATCCCTCAAAGGCATCTAATACTGACAGCGCTCAATCACCTGAAGTGACATCAAAACCTGTAACTAGGGATGAAGATGTCAACGATAGCATTAAGAGTTTGACAGAGAAGTTATCAGCCGCTCTTGTCAATGTTAGTGCAAAAGATGACTTAGTAAAGCAGCATGCGAAAGTTGCTGAAGAAGCTGTTGCAGGTATATAAATAGAATCTCTATTCTTTTAAGACTTCCCTTAACATTAAGGGTCCAGTACTAATTGCAAGATCTACGATATATGTATGTTCCTTTTCAATTTAAAGGAGTTCTTTCCACAATGCCATCCATATATAGGAGCTCATTTAAAGTCAAATTTCTCAGTGACAAACTTTTTGGAACCAAGCATGGCTACTCTTGCTTTATCATCTGCTGATGTGCTTCCTCAAAAAAATTATAGGCTGGGAAAAGGCTGAAAATGAAGTAATGGCTCTCAAGAAACAAATTGAAGTTGCAAATCAGCAGAAATCTGCATTGGAAGAGCGGGTGAGCCACTTTGATGGGGCCCTTAAAGATTGTGTTAGGCAGCTGAGACAAGCAAGAGAAGAGCAGGAAGAAAAGCTTCATGAAGCTGTGGTGCAGAAAAGTCTCGAGTGGGAATCCATTAAATCTGAACTTGAGAACCAGTTTATCGAACTCAAGACAAAAGAAGCTGCTGCCAGGTCTGAATCTCATGCTCTGATAGTTGACGAACTCTGCCTGAAGCTTGAATATTTGGAGCAAGAGAATGCTACCCTGAAACTCGAGCTCCTTTCCCAGTCAGAAGAGTTAGAAGCCAGAACAGTTGAAAGGGACTTGAGTACCCAAGCAGCTGAAACAGCCAGCAAACAACATCTGGAGAGCATAAAGAAGGTGGCCAGACTTGAAGCTGAGTGCCGGAGGCTAAAAGCCATGGCTTGTAAATCATCCTCTGTTAATGATCACAGGACTTCTGCTGCATCCTCAGTTTATGTTGAGTCTTTCACTGACAGTCAATCAGACAGTGGGGAGAAACTTAATGCTGTGGTGCTGGATGCTCGCAAAGTTAGCTGCTCAGGGCCATACAAGTCTGAACAAATTTGCTCAGACCCATGGACATCTGCACTAATTTCAGAGCTTGATCAATTCAAGAATGAAAAATCTATTAATCGAAATCTCCCAGCCTCACCCGTCGAAATTGATCTCATGGATGATTTTCTTGAAATGGAACGACTTGCTGCTTTGCCTGAGAATGAAGCTGGAACTGGTAATTCTAGTGCAGAAGATGCTGCCAAACAATCAATTGATGCTGAAAGCTCGTTGAGAGCTGAGCGGGAATTCATAATAAAACGAAGCGCTGAATTGGAAGAGAAGTTACAGAAGATGGAAGAAGAAAAGTTTGTATTGGAAGAGAAATTAAGGAAGATGGAAGGGGAAACGTTTGTATTGGAAGAGAAGTTAGAAGAGATTAAAGCAGAGAGGGATGAGTTGGAAATGGCTCTAACAGAAAGTCAGGACAAGAATGAAGCATCACAACTTCAGCTGAGGGAGGTCCAACAGAAGTTGGTGGAGTTGCAAGAAGAGCTATCAATGGCAAATGAATCAAAGCAGCAAATTGAATCTCGACTTGTTAGCATGGAAGTGGAGGCTCGGACCATGTCTGCAAAAGTTAACTCATTAGAAGGAGAGATTGAAAAGGAGAGGGTTTTGTCGACGGAAATTGCAGTCAAGTATCAGGAACTCGAGGAAAATCTCTCAAGAAAGAAACAGGAAGAAGAGCTCCAGCAAACTGTAAGCTCAAGTGTTGAACAACAAATAAAGCAGGTCAATAAGCAATATCACCTGCATTACGTGTTTATTTTTTCATCAACCTCTATTATGCAGTTATCAAAATTGCAGATATACTCTTTTTTTGCCCCCAAAACACTGATCGTAAGACTTGCCTGTAGCAGGACCTAGATGTCGCTGCAAAGAAACATGCTGAATGCCAGAAAACAATAGCTTCTCTAGGGAAGCAGCTGAAATCTCTAGCAACTCTAGAGGACTTCTTGATAGACACTGCAAGCATACCGGAGTTCTCTGCTGGAGGATCAGCAATTCCTAAGGTAATGGAGAACCTTGGAAGTGACACTCCAATGAAACGTTTTCACCTAAGAGAGATTCCAGTTCTATGAGAATTGCCAGTGTGTTCTGGTCCTTCAGTAAATAGAAAGGAAGAAAACCTACCCCCATGTGTATGTTCTCCAGCTTCATCTGCTGTGTCATTGAATCACGTCAGTTCCGAGCAGAATCGAAATGGTTTTGCAAAATTTGAGCAAGGGTTTAGTTGAAAAGTGAAAAAAAAAGGTACATAGATGATTAGTTGCTTGTAAAATGAGGAATTGGTTTAATGCTATTTAGGTTATAATTCAGTTTTTTTGAAAAAATTTAATTTTTTAAATTTTAAAAAATATTATTTTAATATATTTTAAAGTAAAAAATACATACTTTTAATAACCGAAGCTAAATTAATCAGATTTCATATACAATACAACAAAAATACTCCAAAAACACACCATTAATGAGAGTCATAATATTTCATCCAAGCAAAGTTTTACATTAAGATTTCTTGGATTTTGAATTCATACAATACAACGAAAATGCTCTTGTTATATAGCTTCAAGAATGGTAATTTGAATCCATGGCATCAATTGCTGGATGGTTCCACCTCCTAAAGAAGTCATTTTTGGGTTGGCAATAAAATTAGAGGAGAAATGAATGGCTAAAGAAACCTGGAGCGGGTTTGTTCCAGCAAGTGAGGAGGGTGTCTGCTCGTAAAGTAGTGGGGAGGAGGGGGGAGGAAAGAAAACAGATACTCTTTAGTAGAGGTATAATATATACACAGAGGTCGCCGTATAGGGTTCTATGGTGTAGTGGTTAGCACTCTGGACTTTGAATCCAGCGACCTGGGTTCGACTCCCGGTAGGACCTTTTCTTTTCCCAAATTCCTGCGCCGGCCACATTTTATATGAAGTTCCAGAGAGTGGAAGAATATATCACGACATTTGAGATTTCTTTTGATAGCAATATCTGTATCAACATTACCATGTGGTTTCGACAAATGGTGGAAAACAAATCACTTCCACTTGTGGTGGGGGTGCATAATTTTACAGTGAGCTAACAACAATCCAATGCACAGTCAATTCACACAAATTGAGAAAATTTGAAGGAGAAACAAGATACAACCCAGGCATTCCCTCTGCCCTCCATTCTGCCAGTCATTCATCATGGTGATTGCTGTTTTCTGAGGATTTCTCTCTTTTGAAGGCATTAAACAGATCAATGCCGAGACCAACATTGATTATATTCATTCCGGCCATCCCAAACAGAGCAAGTGGCAACTCCACACCCTTTTCAAACTTGGGAGCATCAGCAACCAGCTTGATGGTGATGAGGATGTGAGTCAGGGATCTTGCAAAAATGAAAGTGAGCCAATTAAGAACCCATTCTATCCTTACAATTGTGCTCTTAGCATTGCGAATGCCAGCCATCCGCCGCACTTTCCTCACATGAAGAAAGATTGAATGCAGCTGTGTGATAAGAGAAGTTCACTGTCAGCACTATATAACAACACCCCGCATTGAGCTTGCATGAAGGCCTCAAGGGTAAACAGTTACATTTAAACAAGAACGAGTTCTCAGAAACATAAAGCAACATACCTCACAAACCAGAGTGAGAATAAGGTAGTTGATTGTGACATTTCGATACAGAGCTAGAGTAAAGCAAACGAGAAGTATCATGTGGTGAACCAGGATGGAGGGGATCAAACCACTGTATAATCGGTAAAACAGCATATCCAGCTGATCATATGCAAAATAACCACATGAGAAGCACAGAGCAGCGTACGCCCACTCCCATGTGCCTCCAACGAGTTGTGAATGCTCAAACATCCCATCGGAACCATTTTTTAAGCACTGATTTACCAAGACGGAAACCACTACAAAGCAAGCAGACAAGGATCGGAATTAATAATGACAGGTAAGACGGAAGGAAGCACATCACATGGAAGGAATGCAAGTATGCTACTGCAACATAAAGTTTACAGGCATCAAATTAGGTGAGCATCTGAAGCTTCATCGATTTGTAAAATCTAGGTATACCTTTCTCCTCTTTTAAATATGTTTGTATCAGTCAGAAGGTCATAAGCTTTTCATCAAAAGAATCACCCCACTGAACAGCCTTTCAAACATACCCCGAAGATTGTACTATCTATACTCACAGTATCTTTTTTCCCTCTGAATACCACACTTCCTATGTTTCTAACTCAATAACAGGCCATGTCGGCCGCACTTGTTTGCTTAAGCAAAAAAATCAATGGCCATTCTCAATCTGTCCAAAAACGAAAAATCAAGATTTCTCCTTAGGACAATTGTTAGCAAAAGGTTGCTTAAAACTTGATGCCCCTGTTAACAACAAAAGCAACCGTGACCATGCTGATGCCCAGCCCGGTAGTAATATTAATAGTGCGAACATTTCTATATTAAGAAACCCAACAAACCATAACAATACACGAACATCGAGAAAATAAATGGCTCCCAGTGAAGTATCAGAAACACCAATTGAAAATAAAAAATTTTAAGAACCTGAAACGGAGATGATGGTGGAGTGGAGGAGAGAAACGGAGGTATTAACAAAGAGAGGGTCACGGGAGACAAAAGATCGAATGACCCAATTGGCTATCTGGAAAAGGCAAGCTCCAGCAACAATCCAAAGCAGCTCCGTGCGCTTGTTGAAGAATATCTCGAACAAAACTGAGACGAACCACAGAATTAAAGTAGCTAAAAAGAAGGCGCCTACCTTGTTCTTTTCGTTCTGATTCTGACTAGTCGTTCTTGCCATAATTTCAAGACACTATCATAATTCGGTCTGTGTGGTGTAGACAGCGAGAGATAAAGGGAAAGACAAATATTTTCGGAGGTTACATCTTTACACATGGCAGTGAGGAGTTCATTTATTCTTGTTCGTTGGGAAATGGGAAGGGAAAGGAGGATACTGGAGATTGCTTATATGATCCGCTATTCTTTGGAGTTCGAGGTTTTTGTTTTTCCCCCAGCAATAGCACACAGAGGAAAAACTTTTTCCAAGCTAGTAAATTTGGAAAACTTATTATTATATATATAATAAAATGAAATAGTATTTTTACATAGAAAAGGTATAATTATAAATTTTATCATTTATTTTAAAAATATTTTGTGTAATGGTGGTAAAATTATAATTTTTTATTTTTTTTAGAAAACGTTTTCTTTATATTTTTTCTCTTTTACTTTGTATTTAATTATTTTACATTTGACCTATTTATCACCATTTCTATTCTTATCTTTATTTTTTTTAATATTTTTTTAGTTTTCCTTCTTTTTTTTTACACTTAGGTTTTTTAAAAAAATATTATTTTTTTATTTTTTATATTTTGAATATTTATTACTCTACACTTTGTGTATTTATACCTTTCTTTTTGTTCTTATCTTTATTCTTTTGTAATTTATTTCTTAATTTTTTTTATTTATATTTTTTTTAAAAAAATTATTATACAAAGACTAAGAAAATAGTGTTTCACTGTAACAATTACAACATTGTTCCATTCTTCTGCCACATTAAAAATTAACTTGAGATCTTATATATATATTTTTATCAACGCATATAATCTTTACTATATTTTATTATATGTAAGCATCGTCTTTGTTCATTCATGATTATATTTTTTACTCGATATCAAAAGACACACTAATAACACCTACATATTAATTCTTGTGTTAGAAAAAAAAAAATTATTATTCAACCCGCAACAAGGCAAGTTGAATAAATGTGTTAACATTTTGTTTTTGTATTTATTGGAACAAATGGTTTTCAATGTATTTAATTAAAAACATACATGAACTTTTTAATTTATAACTAGAATTAAAAAAAAAAAAACACATTTGAAAAGCTTGTATATTTATTTTTTGCCCAAAAAAAACTATTAGACCAATGCAACAGAAGTCCTATTATCTTTCTTTGATGTATATGAATTCATCTTATCAAGATATTTTCAATAATACTAAATGTATCGTCATTAAAGCTTTGATATGTCTCTAATGTCTTATTCTTTCTCTTCTTTTTCTTTTTATTTTCTCTCTCCTTCTTGGTTTATTGTGCCAACCCATTTCCTTTTCTTTTTCTTTACCTGCTTCATTGGATCCCTCAATTTTATTATTTAGTTAACTTTAGTTCCATTATTAAGAAAGTAAACAAATTTTGCTAAAAAATAATGGAATAATCTACTAAAAAATAATGGAATAATCTACTAAAAAATAAAAATAAATATTTATTTTCCCCATCTTAAATAAAAATAAGTTATTTTTTAAAAAAATAGATAAAATAATAATACTAATAATAATTACGGTTAAAAAAATTAAAAATTGAGGGGCCAAATGCATTTTAAGTAGAGAAGAATGAAAAAGAAATGGTCAAATCTTAACAAAAGAATTTTTAATGTGAGACACATGTACGGTATCTGCATATCTCAAGTTGCGTAGGTGAGATCTATACTACTATTTTAACTGTGTTAGTTTGGATCTAAAAAACTTTTTGCTATATTATTGTTGGAAAAAACTTGACTCTCAAGTCCGTGAGACCCAATCCCTAAATGAAACCCTTTACAGGTTTGGACTAACAAAAATCAATGTTCTTAAATCATATTGATGATCCCTAACAAAAGACAATGTTGTTGCATATGAAATTTATTCTTTCCAAATCATAGGCATTAAAGACCTTTAAACTATAGAGTAAGGGCAAGAAGATTATTTTACTATGATACAATTACCATTTTCAAATCACATAAGGATAAATTGGTCTTCTTTGTTTTTTGATAGAGTAAAATTACTTAGTTACCCTAAAAAATAAACTTCTATTCAAGGGCTTTTTAGTCTTTTTAATTTTTTGGTGTAGTAAAGTGACTTAATTACCTCTAAATCCAAAATTTACTTAACTATCTTCTAGGGTTTTTGCCTTTCATTATGATTTTTTTGGTTAATATCAAGGTGACATACGAGTATTTTTGTATTTTAATAAATTTTAAATATGTAAAAAAAAAAAAACTACTAACATGTGCAATAAGTGGGTGACCCTAATGCCCTTCGAACGGTGCATACAGGGTCACCCATTGACCAAACACTATATTTCATGGTGATGTTTGAATAATCTTGGTGCCCTCTTATATATTTGGCAACGGGTATTGTTAGCGAGCCTCTAGTTTGATGTCAACAATCTTTTCTTTTTCTCTCCTCCTTAATTTTTTCACATGCACCTTAAAAATTTTAAAGCAGCTCTTTAATTTATTTATTTTCATATTTAGTCCTTATTCTTTTTATTACTATTTATTTTATTTGGAATAATGTATAAAATCTAAATTCTTTTTTAGTTTCATCCTTATTTAATTTTTTTCATCTTTCAAATTCGGTCACCATTCTTTTTATTGTTATTTGTTTTATTTGAGATAATGTTGTAAATTGATTTTGTTTTTCAATTTCATCTTTTTTAAGTTTTATTTTCTATTAAATTTAACCCCTATTTTTTTTTTTATATTTCTTTATAATTTCATCATTTAACATTAAATTGGTTGGAAACTAAAATTCTTAATTGGCCTCGAGTCTATAATTTAACGGGTTGTGAGTTTCAGAAGTTAACCTAGGTTTGCTTGGTCCCTCCCCCTCTTTATTTGAGCTCATGTTTTTTTTTTTTAATCCTTAATAAAATATCCAATTGGAGATTTGAAAATTTTATTTGTATCTTGAATTGTTTATTTTCCTATTCTTTGTTGAATTTTCTTCAAGTATCTTTTTTTCTCGTTTCTTTAAGGTCATGTTTTTAACTTTCATCCTTCAACATTTATTTAATTCAAGATTAAGAGTTGTTAATTTTATTTATTTGTTTTCTGTTGAATTTCTCACTGATCTTTAAAATGACTGGTTATTTTGGATCCTTTTATTTCTCATTTTTTTGCTGAATTTTCTTCAATTAATTTTTTTAATTAATATTTTTTTTCTGATTCCATCTTTCAATATTAAATTGGTTAGAGATTGAGATTTTCTATTTAGTCTAGATCTATGATTTCATGTGTTGCAAGTTTAAGATATTAGCATAAGTTTAAGAGGGTTCACCTGCGTTTGTTTGTCCCCCCCTTCCAAGCTCATGTGTTTTTTTTTTTTTCAATTTCATCCTTTAATATTTATATTATTAATGTTTAGGCTCCGTTCTTTTTTTTATCTGCTTTCTTTATGATTTTTTATGAATTTTCAAAATTATTGAGGTTATCTTGGGTTTTTTTATTTGTTATTTTTTTTTTAATTTACTTTGATAAATTTTTTAAATTGATATTTTTTTTCAATATTATCATTCAATATTATATTGGTTGAAAATTAATTTTCTTTTTAGTTCAATCCTTCAAGTATGAGGTTTTTTTTATATTGGGCTTGGTGACCTTTTTCAATTTCCTTCCTATTTATTTATCATGATCCCATCATTTATATAACAGGTTTAGCGATTGACTTTAGTTTTTCTGAAGTTTTTTTTTTTAGATCTAATATTTTCTGTGATTTGTTCTTCAATGTTAGATTATTTTAGAGTTGGGTTTCATAATGTTTCTTGCTTCACCTTTAATTGAGTTATTTCATTCACAAAGTTTGGTTGGCTTAGTTTTTTTTTTTTAATGTTTTGTTTGTACATATTTGATAAGGCTGAAATCATACATCCGAGTCCTTTTGTTTTGACAACAGTTTTCTTTTTTTGTAGGCTCCCATAATATTTTTTTTATCTAAATTGTTTCATTTACGATAGTTGTGTTTTCTTTAATTATCTATTTAAAATATATCAGTTTGGTTTATATTTCAAGTCTTTTTTTTTTATTTTTTTTAAAACATATTTTCATTATTTTTATATATTTTTTAACCGATAAAACAAATTTATTTCAGCCCGCGTGACATAGCAGAGCACATAAATCTAGTGTTAATACTAAATAGCTAGAAAAAACAATGAAACATATCTTCAAGAGGATATTATACGGAGTAGGACATGTAATTTCTACTCGAAGTTCAGATTTAAATTTCCAAACGAAATGCAGCCTACTATTATTGAATCTCCCACTTAAAAAATAATAATAATAAAGAGTATTAAACTTGCAAGCGGGGATGTAAAAAGTTACTCCAAATAAATTCTCTTTACAGCTAAATATATTTCGGAGTTTTAATCTTTACTTTATTTTTTATTTATTTTTTTCGATTTACTTGCAGATATCATTAATTTATATATGGAAAGGAGATCAGCAGTTAGTTTATAAGTTCACCAATCATGTTGATTGTCCTTGAACTTTTATTTATTTGGACTCAAAAACTTTGGAACATCTAATAATCGGTCCGACCCAATCACAAGGAGTCAAAGAGATATCAAATTAGAAACGTTTAAGGTAATAAAGAAAAAAATTACAATATCTCATGATACATGTTAATGAAAGTGTATTTTTTTTCAATTATAATAAAAATTGAGAGCATGCATTATATATATATATTAGTAAGAAAGAAAATTGAAGAGTTATATAAGTTCAACAGCTCACAGTTAAAAAAAAAAAAAACCCTTCAAAACCATTAGTTAACAGTGTAAAATTTTTGACGGTGGAATCGAGTAGTAGGTTGAATAATCAATACTATTGCTGAATTTCTTAGATTGGCCTCGATCCAATCCAGCCAATCAAGCCCCACGAGACTTGGTAAGGTAGTGGCCCAACTAATCTTTTTTTTTTTTTTTTTTTTATAATTTTCTTGGACTATTGTCTTTTTCTTATCTCAGTATAATCTTATTTATTATTTATAAATAACATTTATTATATGAAACTCATTCAAATTGAGTCTCGAGTTCTCAGACTCGGTCAGACCAAGCTTCATCTATCTCTCTCTTTTTTTTTCTCTCTCTTTTCCTATTATTTTCAAAATGAGAAAGAAAAAATAGTGAGGCTATTCATTATAAATAGATTATTTTTTCAACTTATCCGAGCTATAAAGTAGCTCTCTTTACTCTCTCTCTCTTTTTTATTTTTCATTTTTCTTTTAGCTCGGTTAGGTCAGACCAAGGTTCACCTCTTTCTCTATTTATTCCTCTCTCTTTCCTCATTATTTTTAGTAAGAGAGAGAAAAGGTAATGAGGTTATTCATTACAAATATAGTACATTTTCAACTCATTCGAGCTATAAGGTAGCTCTCTTTACTCTCTCTCTCTCTTCTTCCTTTCTCTTTTTCTTTTTAGTTTGGTCTGACTTGGCCTATCTCATCTTGTTTTATTATTAATGAATAATACTATTTGCATGGTACTATTTATCACTATCCATACTATTCATGAATAATATATTTTCTAAGATATTTGTTAGATATTTTTCAGGTTTTGAGAGAGAAAATAGGTTCTGAACACTTATTCTACACTTCTCCATTATATAGATAACACGAGGTAGAGAATATGCATCTCCTCTACAAAAAAAAAAAAAAAAACACCATTTCTTATCTTCTTGAATTTTTATATGCTTGTGGTTTGAGAAAAAAATCAAATACTAACTTAATTATCAGAGTATCTCTCTTTCCACGAGAAACTTGTTTTATGAACACAACTCAGACCTATAACTCATTAGCTAGGAAAAATCAATATTTTTCTGTGAAGTTTTTCCACGACTTCATCATAATCCCTACACAATTTGGATGAAATCTCTTATAATATGAGTTTAAATGTATATAAAATTAATTTCATGTTTTAGGAATATTTATATATTTATATAAATATATTAAATGACATTATTAATTTTTTTTTCTACTCACCCTTTCTGATTACAAAATAATAATAAAAAAAAAACCTTAAGAGAGAAGGAAAATTATTGTATCCCAAAGAACAAAACACTATCCATTGGAATAGTAAAATAACAAAATTATCCCTAGACCAAAAAAAACACATGATCTAGATATTGAGGGTAAAATGATCTTTTCAACATGATATAATTGTCTTTAGCAATTTAATGCAGGTGTAGATTAATTATTATTATTATTATTATTATTTGCATAGTAAAATTACTTATTTAACATTACAATAAAAAAAAAAATATAATGCCTTTCAATACGGAGCATTGTGGTCTTTTTAATTTTTTTTTGAAATAGTAAAAATACTTTATTTCTTTTAAAGACAAAATCAACATAACTCTCTCTCAATGACTTTTTTGTTCTTTTACAATGTATTTTTTTTTTTGTTAATTTGAAGATTACTTATGGGCATTATTGTAATTGAACATGTATTAAATATTAACAAATAAAAATATTGGTGCGTCCGTGGAGTGGATGATTCTCGTGCTTTTTAAATAGCGAGTAAGAGGTTGTTCAGCTACCAAACACTGCCTTAAATGACAATGTTTGAAAAGTGTCGACACTCCTAATGCAATAGGTTGACATGTGCCCCCAAAAGCACCTTGGGTTTAATGTTGATGCCCATTTTTTTTTTACCCTCTCTCTCTCTCTCCCCACCACGAATTCAATGTTAACTCCTTTAAAAATCTAAACCAGATCCTACAATTTATTTTTTCTTTTTAATTGGTCTATGTCCTTTTGATTACAATTTTTTTTTAATTTTAAATAACCTATAAAATTACAAATGTTTTTCAATTTTAGCCCCTACCATTTTTAATCTAGAAATAATCTATCAATTTTTTTCTCAATTTCACCCCTATGAGTTTTTAATATTTTAAATTTGATTTTTATTTTTTTTATTGCTATTTTTTATTTGGAATCATTTTTTTAATTGTTTTTTTTTTCAATTTCATCTTTGGATTTTTTTTTCAATTAAGTTTTATCCTCATTCTTTTTGTTACTATCTTTTTTTTTATTTTGAAAATTTTTTTATTAAATTTTTTTTCATGAGTTCATCATTTAATTTTAGCTTCTTGATTGAACTCAAGTCCATGATTTCACGAGTTGCAAATATTAGAGATTAGACCAGATTTGGGAAGTTCGTCTGGCTTTGCTTGTTTTTTTTTTTTAAGCTAATGTTTGCTTATTTTTAATCCTTTTTTTAGTTTAGAATTGTTATTTTTTATAATTTTTTTATATTAGGTTAGCATTGGGTTTATGACCAAAATCTTGGTTTTAAAGGTTAAGACGAATTGATTTTTGTTTTTTTTTTTATCATTTTTTAAATTTATTTATTTCAATTTCATCTTTCAAACTTTTTTTTTTTTCTATAAGATTACTGTAGTTTTATATCCTTGGTTGTGAAGTTTGCGAGTTTATTTAGTTTACAGGGTTTTTTTATATTTTTTTTAATTATTTATTTTATATTTTCACCCTTAAATATTGAATTGTTTGATAATTCATATAAGATTATGTTTATTTTTTTGTTTTTGTTTTTAGTTTATTTATTATTATTATATTTTTTATATTAGTTAAATTATTAATTAAACTAATGACTAGAATATCAAATTCTTTACACTACTTATTTTTTTGTGTCAAAAACAAATACGAAGGATTACAGGCAACAAATCTAATAGCAAACACCAAAGATAATTGGAGGATATGGTTTTTATTCACATCACATCACATTTAGCAGAAGCATAGCTCTAACTTGCAGGTTAATCCCACCTACAAAACTTTCAAAATCAACAAAAGAAAAGAAAGAAATATAAATAAAATAAACAAATAGTAGCAGAATAAAAAAAACAAAATAGAAAAACACAAAGAGATAGAGAAAGATATCTAGAGAATCCTAGCTGGCAAGATATGAAAGCAGAAAGCCCAACAATTGCAAGAGCCAAAACTCCTCCTCTCAGACAAGAGCGAGCATGTGGAAGAAGGAGTTGCCACGTGGTAGACTGCATAGTCCACGTCTGTCCACATGGCAACCCATGGGAGGCCAGCGGAGATCGCGCGAAACACCAACCTCTTATCAACAAATAAATCTCTCCCTCTAAAGATGGATTTTCTTTTTTTTGATCTCACTTATTTGCAGCTTTGTCTGCAAAGTTTCAAACGCCATGACCGCCTTCGCTACTGCTGCAGCTCTCTCTGTGCCCATTTCTCTATGTAGATCATCTAAGCTCAACTGTAAAAAGGTAATGTTTTCTCCTCTATTTACCTGCTTGTACGCTTATCTGGGTTCTTGCTAGCTTTATTTGAAGGCATACTTAACATGAGATATTTGTTATATCTTTCTTCTTTAACTATATTTTTCTGTTGTGGATATTAAAAAAATGGCTTTTGGTTCATTTCCTAAAATCTTATCATGATATTTTCTCAACTTTATACAAAATATGATTACACTAAGAAATAGGAATTCTTGGTAGGTTATCTGCTGTCGTTACAGGGGCTCTGGTCTACTACATTTAGAGGAAAATTGATTTAGTTAATTGAATTAGCAATGTTACTGGTGCTTACCTTCAAAAGATGTGAATTTTTTTGTCTTGTTAAATTGATCTTAGTATATAGTAATCTGAAGGAAAATTTACTTGGCTTGTTCAGTTTAGATAGTGATGATAGTCATCTCCGTACCCTCACAGTTGCTGACCGATGCCACTCGTGTTTATTCTCTTATATTTTATTCGTTTAGTTCTATGTTAGATAGTGATCATAGTTTCCTGCTAAGATTATGGTAAACTTTTATGGCTTCAATTGTGATCGGTGTGTGGATTTTCAGGGCGTTAGAGGAGGGTTTAGGGTGTTTGCAGTATTAGGGGAGGAAGGTGGGTTGTTAGATAAGAAGAGTACATGGGGTCCGCTCTTTGATGTTGAGGATCCGAGGTCTAAGATGCCACAGTTTAAAGGGAAGTTCTTGGATGCTTATCAAGCACTTGAAGTGGCAAGATATGATATTCAGTACTGTGATTGGCGAGCTCGGCAAGATCTACTTACTATCATGATCCTTCATGAAAAGGTCTGTTGAAATTCGTTACTTAATTTAAACCGAGAAGAATGTCTTAATAAGGTGACTTTCAAGTCTCACCTTGAGAAATATGGTTGCAGGTTGTGGAAGTTCTAAATCCCTTAGCTCGTGATTACAAGTCTATTGGCACCATGAAGAAGGAGCTTGCGGAGTTGCAAGATGAGTTATCCCAAGCTCACAGACAGGTTTGGAAAACTACCCTCTATTAATGGAAAATGCATACCTGTTGAGACGCAAATAAGCACTAATTGGTTGCATACATTCATTAGATCAGGATCCACTTCACAGATCAAGCGATACATACATTCATCCAATGCTATTAAGCAAACTCTTCAATTTTTACCATCAAATTCTTTTTAGATGCTGTAGAGGTTTGCAATTCCATAAAAGTTGTGATGCCTGACCCATGAATAATAACAGGTTCATATATCTGAAGCAAGGGTTTCTACTGCCTTAGATAAACTAGCTTACATGGAAGAATTGGTCAATGATAGGCTGTTCCAAGACAGGAACCCAGCAGATTCTGACCAACCATCCCCTTCTCCCAGCACTTCAACTCAATCTCCAGATAGTGTAAAAAACAAGTCACCCCGGAAAAACTTGAAAGTGTCAGGTCCAGTTCAACCTTACCATCCTCACCTGAAGAATTTCTGGTATCCTGTTGCTTTCTCCACTGATCTGAAGGATGGTACCATGGTAAACTACTCTTTTCAATCGTGATTCATAATGTATATGTGAAATACCATCATGGAAAGAAACTCGACAGACATTGCAAATAACAGCATTTTTATTGCTACAGTTCTGCTAACATTTTACTTTGAAAGGGGAGTGAAGGAGCCGCCCCTGTGAAGCGTTGTGATTTCAATAGCTTGTGAATGTCTTCTTATGAGTTCCTTCACCACTCTCTGTTTCAGATTCCAATTGATTGTTTTGAGGAACCATGGGTTCTCTTTCGTGGCATGGATGGGAAACCAGGATGTATCCGGAACACCTGTGCACACAGAGCATGTCCACTTGACCTTGGTTCAGTGAATGAGGGTCGAGTCCGATGTCCTTACCATGGTCAGTGAGAATTATAGTAAATGGTTTGAATGTTTGCTTGTGATTAAGCAGGGAAAGAAAGAATAGATCACTGAGTACTGAAAATTTGGTGATAAAAAAATATCAGGGTGGGAATACTCAACAGATGGAAAATGTGAGAAAATGCCTTCCACACGATTACTTAATGTGAAGATAAAATCATTGCCATGTTTTGAGCAAGAAGGTATGATCTTGGTTTGGCCTGGTAGCGACCCTCCTGCAGCAACCCTTCCTTCATTACAACCTCCTCCAGGTTTTCAAGTCCATGCTGAGGTATGATTTGGATTCATCTAGATACTTTTACCTTCTGTAAAAGATGAAAGATTGCGAATTACGCTTGCATGATTTATTAGCAAGCATGTCATCTCATGTATTTTATGCCTTGCATATGATAGATTGTGATGGAACTTCCCGTGGAACATGGCCTACTTCTGGATAACCTTTTAGATCTTGCGCATGCCCCGTTTACTCACACGTCAACCTTTGCCAAGGGGTGGAGCGTTCCCAGGTTTGTTCATGTAACTTTTTACTGTTGAGCTGGAACATTACATCTTTGAATATGGTTAAAAGATTTCACCATTAAATCCTAGTTTGAGAGTGTGGTAGCAGTTGTTTTTTAAATTATTTTTTGTTTAGAAATATATATCAAAACAATATGAAAACATAAAAAAAATTAATTTTAAGTAAATTTTTTTTTTTTAACTTTGACTAACTTTTGTTTGATCTGCAATTCCAAATAGACACTAAGAGAGGAAAATTTCAGTTTTTTCAATGATTCCACATGGTGGATCTGTTATTCCCTTTCAAATGACATGAAAAACAATGTGTAACTGAATGCGCTTCCATCCAGATTGCAAATTTCAAGTCATTAACATGTGATCAATCCGCCCTATATCTCTGATTGGTGTTAGAAATCAATTTAATGGTGCTTGTGATGATAACTTTATGTCAGGATAAGGAAAAGTGACTTGAAATCCTTTTGTTTTGTTTGTGATCTAAACTCTCAGCTTGGTGAAATTTTTAACGCCTGCATCTGGCCTCCAAGGGTATTGGGACCCATATCCCATAGATATGGAATTTCGACCACCTTGCATGGTGCTATCGACCATTGGGATCTCAAAGCCTGGAAAACTAGAGGGACAAAGCACCAGAGAGTGTGCAACTCACCTCCACCAACTTCATGTTTGCTTGCCTTCCTCGAGACACAAGACTAGGTTACTATACAGAATGTCACTCGATTTTGCTCCCGTGCTGAAGCATGTTCCTTTCATGCATTACCTATGGAGACATTTTGCTGAACAGGTACACTTTTCCGTCATTCAGGTCTTATATTATGTTTATTTTTACCGTCTTGATCATTAGGTTGAGCTTTGAACTCAAAAGCCACCACCATGGCACCACCTGAAACTCTGAGCGGTCATGTAGATGGGAGTATTCTGACTTGTATGGAACAGGTGTTGAATGAGGATCTACGCCTTGTCCTCGGCCAGCAAGAGCGAATGATCAACGGTGCCAATGTGTGGAATTGGCCAGTATCCTACGATAAACTTGGAGTAAGATATAGATTGTGGAGAGATGCTGTTGAAGAAGGAGCAAAGCAATTACCCTTCGAAAAATCAACGTAAAGATAAACAGACTCTGGAATGGAATTAACTACTCCGGTAATTGACACCCTTGTCCATCTGACCAGTCTAGCATTCGCTTGCAAATAAAACTGATCTCCGGCGGACTGTAACGTGTGGTTTGGCTTTTAGTCTCTCAAAGAAGAGTCATAAGAAACTCTGCGGAAACTGTTGATTGATCTGAGGCAGAGAAGTGATGATGGTGATCTGTTCAGCACAAAGAGCCCTTGTAAAACCATGAGAAACTGTACACTCCCATTATTGATTTTGTGTACAGTAAAATCTTTTTCTTTTTTCTTTTTTTCTTTTGGATTCTCTTCCAGCCAATGAAGTCATCATCAAGATTTGTATCCAAACCCTAGAAAAAACACCAGTGTTTGATGATCTCTTACATTTGCGAGATGTAAATCTCTGTTTGTATGTACCATATAACATTACTGTTATTATTATTATATCCAACTGAAGTTTTTTTTTTCCTGTCATTTCCTTCCTTTCTCTTTCTCCGAAATCATCAAGCACCTTCAATTCTGCAAATTACTTCTTTGTTGCAACATAAAACAAAATCAAACCAGCATTGAACTATCAAGACAAATTATAGCTAACAACTTTCAGTCCACAAATAAAAATGATTTGTAAAAGCAAGATTCTGAACTCACAATTTTCGTATGGAGAAGAACCACAATAAGAACAGAACCTAAACTCGGGCTTAATAACACGGTCAATGTAATATCCTTCTTGACCATATTGCTTGATAGATACATGAAGCTGCAACAATGAACTCCGCTTCATTGGTGGAAAAGGTGACCGACCATAGGTTATTTCTTTAAGGACCATGTCAATTATCCCAAGCTTAAATATCTCGCATAAACATTATCTATATAAACAATCAATTTATCATTTCCTCTCTTTGAATAGAACAACTCAAAATAAATTATACCTTTCAAATACCTCAACACTCTCTTTGCTATTTGTAAATGAAGTTTAGCAAGACATTCCTTGTATATGCTAATGAGACTCACTATAAATATAACATCAGGTCTAGTGGCAGTCAAGTATATAAGACTCCTCATCATCAGCTTAAAAAGAGTATTATCTTTTTTTACCCCATCTTCATCTTCATAAGCTTGAATCCATGGACAATAGGATTATGGATTGGATTGCATCTGTCTAAACCTCTCCAGCACCTTTTTTGTATACTTGTTCTAATTAACAAAGATTCCATTCGATATTTGTGATGCTAATAAAATATCTCATTTTTCTAAGATTAGTCGTATCTAACTCAACCATCATAGATTGCTTAAACTTGGTAAACATAAGTTCATCATTTCCAGTAAATATGATATCATAGATATAGAGACAAACAATTGAGATCTTACCTCCACCAACTATCTTGATGAACAAAGTATGTTCACGGGGCGCTTCTTATGATTTCTTTCATAAAATAAGACTCCAGGGGTTGTACTAGGCTTAAAAACTTGTTTTAAATTCATATAAAGTCTATTTCACTTTGTACACCTGCCCATTACCCCTATGTTCATAATGAGGAGGTTGTTCAATAAATACTTCTTCACTTAATTCACCATGAAAGAAAGTCGACTTCCCGTTTAACTGATAATTTTTCCACCTTTTCAGATTGCAAGTGAAATCATCATTTGAACTATATCTAACCGAGCTACAGATGCAAATACTTTTGCCTAATATCCACTTTATATTTTTGAGTATATCCTTTTTATACCACCCAAGAGTTGTATTTATCCACTCCTCTCCATTCTTATTGAGCTTTTTATACAACCCAAATCTTCTTTCCTCCAGCAGGTAGTTCTATCAACTCCCACATATATTATTTCTCTCGATAGCTTCTATCTCCAAATCCATTTCTTTTGTCCACTTTTCACTCTTCACAACGTTACAACTTTTTTCTAAAAAATATTTATTTTAATGTAATTTAGTTAAATTTTTAAACATTACAAATACTTTTGCGTATTTTATTTTGTGTCGAGCTTTTAGAAATATAAAAAGAGAAGAGAAAAGAGAAAAAAAAAATGATGAGCAAAGCAAAAGGTAAAAAAATCAAGCAAATAAAAATTGATGAAAATAAAAGAGAAGAAATAATAATAAAAAAAAAGTGAGAAAAAAAAAATGAGTTAGGAAAAATGAAAAAGTAAAAGTTGGTGAGTGAAAAAGGAAGGAGAGAGAGAATTGAAAGAAATAAAAATCAAGGACAAAAAAATTGAAAAAACATAATAAATAAAAAAAGAGGAAGAAAAGGGAGTGAAATAGCAAAGAAAAGAAATAGAGGGACTAAAGTAGGTCGTAAAAATTATGACCCCTCTTGTAAGCTATGTACCCTTATATATATTTTTTAAATTTTATCTAAAAGTTAGGGGCACACATTAAAAAAGAAAAAAAGAAGAAAGAAAAGAAAAAGAAAGACTTAAAAGAGAAAGAAAAAGAAAGAAAGGGGCACTAATCCTGAAAATCCAAAAGACAGGGATCAAATGAAAAAAATTCTCTCATTTACTGTGAACAAACCTTGTCTGCCACTCTCCTTCCCCTTTCATCCCTCTCTAGCCTTTATCTCTGAAGAACAACAACCCTCTCCCTCAAGAGCCCTTACCACACACGCCATTGACAGTCATTTCACAAAACCCAACAACACTACTACTAAAACCTAAGCCACCGAACACCACGCCACAGCATTTTATTTTTATTAATTATCCTATTTATTTTTGTATTTTAAATTTTTTTAAATATTTTCAATATTTAGATAGTATTTAAGATGGTAATAATAGTTTTTTAAAAAAAATTTATTTTTTATTTTTTAAAATTAATATGTTTTTGATGTTTTCAGGTGATTTTGATGTGCTAATATCAAAAATTATTTTTAAAAAATAAAAAAAATATTATTTAATATATTTTAAAATAAAAAAACTTTAAAAATCAACTAATACCACACTTCTAATCACTCAAAAACCCATCTCTTTCATCTCTCTCATTTCTATAGGCCAACAACCAACCTTTTTATTCTTATAATGTCAATTTCTTCTCTCATCGTGACCCATGATAAGCTAGCCTCTCTCATGGCTAAAAAAAACCTCTATTAATGACAAATCACCTAAAAAACAAGGAAAGAAGAAAAGGATTTTGAAGCGGACAATGAAGGTAACAACCGACTACAACAATAACTGAAGGGGCTTGTGGAAGTTTGAGTTTTGCAGATTTTGGCAACATTATTTGTCTAATTTTATCTATTTACCATTTTCTTTATTTAAGAATCAAACTAGGGATGATAAGTTCCTATCACTCGCAAGTTGAAAGATAACGGAAGTGGTAAATACATGACTTTATTTTCAAAACAATATTAGCTTTTTTTTGTTGTATATTTGAATATGGACTTGTGGGGAGGGGTGCCCCTGACAATACACTTCCAATCTACTTCTTTGACAATTCAATCAACCATGGTACTATTAGCAAGAGTCACATTCATGATGAAAACATTTATTTTTTTTTTCTTATAAATAATATGTAATAAATAATCTATAAATATTATTTTAAACTTTGATTTGTAAACATTATTTAATGATTGTGCATTTATATTTTTTAATATTCATGAATGTTATTTTAAATGGTTTTAAGTTTCCAAATATATTTCCTTTATAATTATGAGTGGATTTGAACTAGGGTCAACGTGACCCCATAAAAACTCATTGAGAGTAGATAATAGCGTTTGGGTCCATTTTAGACATAATCAAAATGAATAGTTCTAAGTTAAATTGATCATCACCATTATTTTAGGTTCAATGTTCATATTTTCAAAGTAAAAATTAAGTCTTGTTATCAACCCATACCCAAACCATTGTTTTAGAATTAATTAGTTGTTACTTTAAATAATAAGTACGCATATCTTGGGTTAGGCAAACATATATCATAACATATAATCAATCCAATTCATATTAAAACAAATGTAGTGCAGTTTATTTAAGGTAAGATATATTAGAGTGATTATTATCTTCTCTTTTTTTTTTTTTTTTTTGGTGTAATCAGTTACGTAGAATACAATTCTAAAATTACATAAATAACTCACTTTTATTTTTTTTTACCTTATCCATTTCCACACCCAAGGTTTGTTGGGATGTCCCCTACGACATAATGATGGCTTCGCTAGAGAGATGTCTTTAGTTAATGGCTAAACTCTGCTTGTTTTATTCTATGTTGTTTTGATTTGATATATGTGTTAAATGTATTGTAAATCATTGATTAAAAATTTTGTAGTATTAGTGAAATATCCAATAATATTCATATATTTTTGTTCAGTAACTATATACATATCCTAACAGTCTTTTAAGGGTAAATTAAAATAAAGAATACAAGTCTTTTAAGGGTTTTGTGAAGTGGAAGCTAGATAGAGGAAGAGACAAATAACAGCCATTTGCCCGTAGTTACAAGCAATACTATTCATATATTTTTGTTCAGTAACTATATATACATATCCTAACAGGGTTTTACATGTTCTCATAGCTTAACTCATGACATTTTAGCAAGGCTTTATGCACAACTATCTAGCAGTAAGGGCTGAGGTAAACTTACACAGGTTTCCAAACCGAAATAACCTCTTGAAACATTTCTACCATCAACTCCCTGTCGGCCTGCCTTAAAAAGTTGCTGATCTCATCTCTAACATCATATATTTTTCCAAAGTCAAACAAGTAAATCATGCATCCTTTCTTCAACTTGTTCAACTGGTAAAGCCAGGCCTCTTGCAGCCTCTCAAGGACATTCATGGTATTAATATCTTCCAAGAGGCTTTCTTCACAAGCATCCTTGAGGGCTGCAATATCATATTTGTTTGCTGCCCCCAGCAGTGATACCCGGTGCTTCCAAAAATCCTCTTGCTTGATGGTTCCATACAAGTAACTCAAGAGAGTCATGCAAGATTCCAGTGTCATATCTTCTATGAAGATTGTGGAGGACTCTTTTTCCTTGAGGTTGTGATGGAACATGCTCTGGAAAACAGGCGAACTTGCAGAAAGAATTGCCTTGTGAGCACTGAGAGTTCCCTCAGCAGTATGGATGGTAACGTCAGCATGGATGGCCTCATCCAGCATGCGAGAGAGACATTGAAGTGTGCCTTGAGTTGAAACAGACTGCATCATTCCATCACTTGGCCATGTGGAACTGGGTTCCCCACCCTGAGTTGTTGACAGGAAAAAAATAGATGTTTAAACCTTAGGTAGAAGAAATATGACAGTGGCTCAACAATAACCACACTATTAAGAAATATCCACATGCAAGATCTCATCAACATGTGCTTGCGATAAATTATGTACGTTGAAATGTGTTTTTGTCTAAGGTTCTTCCCTAGGTTGTGCTTGAAGGGAAAATCAATCATGACTACAATTGTCCCCTACAGTCTGGCTTTGGTTCTAGATGAAAAATCAAAAGAAAACCATCCACTGTTACTTGTTTTAAACTAAAAACATTATTCCACAATCAACATCTTGGCTTCTCCATAAACATAGTCTAGAGGAGCTCACATTCAGAGGGTAGATTTTGAGATCTAGAAACTCAACATCAATGATGAAGCGACCATGAAAGGTAGAATCAACAGACCAGACAAAGTCCTCACAAGTCCGGAGCAATCTCTCATGAACTGCAGCATGAAACAATTCAGTGTCACAAGAATCTTTTTATTATAAATACTTCACTCATATCAACAACTAGGTGCTTTCCAAAATGAAAAAAAGTTTACTAATCTCCATCAGGATGCACTTTCACATCATTGTGCAAAAGCAGGTGTGAAAAATTCGTTTATTACAGGAAAGTTGTTTTCAGATTGAGAAAGCATGTAGAATCTGCCTGGCACTATCTCTCCGTAATCCACATTGGTGAATAAAAGAGAATCCAAACCACATAAATTGCATCCAATTAGCTAGAGTGATGCCAATAAGCACTTGGCGATGGGCTCATGGTTATCACATTTTCTAATTTCAATTTTGTTCATGTTCAATTAGACCTCTCTTGATGAGATGGTTAGGCCTTGGACAGATAAGTTTATCATTACCCGCATCAGTATATCGATGAGGAGATTCCAACTTCCTCTGTATATAAGGACGAGCATACAAGCAAGACTTCTGGTAACGAACCCATGGTGGTAAGAGAATGATAATAATCAAAGAAAAATAAAACAGTCAACACTTGTGTGATTTCATCGTGATAAAGATGGAAAGAAAACCCCCCCCCAAAAAAAAAAAAAAAAAAGAGGAAAAATTTAGACCCTTCGCCTGGAAATGGAAAAACCTTATACAACATGGACCCAATTGAAATAACAGACCCATTTTCAGAAGATTATTGAGTAAAACAGAATATGATGAATATGCACGAAGTATACTCCATGAACCTCCCTCAATACACTTTGCAGAATACAGTGGAAGTTTGCTAAGGAATCAAAACCAATTTTAAAAAAAGAAGCTTTTGCAAACAGTCAACACTTGTGTGATTTCATCGTGATAAAGATGGAAAGAAAACCCCCCCCCCAAAAAAAAAAAAAAAAAAAGAGGAAAAATTTAGACCCTTCGCCTGGAAATGGAAAAACCTTATACAACATGGACCCAATTGAAATAACAGACCCATTTTCAGAAGATTATTGAGTAAAACAGAATATGATGAATATGCACGAAGTATACTCCATGAACCTCCCTCAATACACTTTGCAGAATACAGTGGAAGTTTGCTAAGGAATCAAAACCAATTTTAAAAAAAGAAGCTTTTGCAAACAGTTCCATACTCGTCATACCAATATTACACAACCAAGAGATACTCTAGTTTTTTTTCATATGCTTACACAAGATAAGAAACTCAAACACAAAGATGTGATGAAATAAAGAAAAGAAAAGGATAGAGAGAGGGAGAGAGATACGAGAGCATACCTGGAGAGATAAGGGGCCTGCGATTATTAGCACTAGCATTTGAGACGCGGAGAACAAATCTAGCGATAGGAGGCTGTTCTTTGGAAGCTCGAGACGGCTCTGGAAATAAACGAATGCACAGGTACCGATTCTTCTCTATTGACAAGTACCTTGCAAAAGAAAAACAAATCAACTAAAGCCATAAATAAAATCTGCGCGTGTTTGTAGATACTATAAATTAATAGACTCACCAGTTCCAGATTCCGACCTTGAAAGGATCGGATTTTTTGTAAGAGCAAGGGCCAAAGTTGTCAATCCTCCACTGGGCTAGTCGGGAGATGGTCTCTACCTTTGAATCCGCCATTTCGCTCTTAGTTCCTTTTTCTGCGTGGACGTTACTGTGAGTGGGATTTCTGCTTTGAAAGAGAGACGACAGTAGATAGGTAGAATAGACTTGCTGTTTAAGCTTTTTTAGACGACACCTTTTTTTCGCTTTTACGGAAGACCTTTGCCATTCGGGGACGTGTATGCTAACCTATAAAGGATTTTCCCTTCTTTTTTCTTTTTTCTTTTTTCTTTTTTCTTTTTTCTTTTTTTCTTTTTCTCATTTTTCTTATTTTCTTATATATATATTTGGAAGCTTAAGATGATGATTCGGATGCCAACTGAGCAAGTTGAAGATGAATACGGATCCCGTTTAAAATTATAAATTGATTTTTTAAAAATATTTAATTGTAAAATTATAAAATATATATTTTTTAAAAAATTCGGATCCGTCTTTATGAATTTGAAGTTAGAAATACCAAATGATTTTATTCTTTTTTTTTTTTTTAATTTAAGTTCTAATAGTTTGTATAATGAGCCTTAATCTTGCCCAAGTTAAGAAGGATTGAAAGTATATCATGAAAAGATAGTTGAATAGTAAGTGTTCTTTGAACAGTAAAAATTAGAATTTATTAAACATCAAATTTATTTTCTTTTATTACTAGATATTTTTTAATAATGTTTTTTTTTATTTTAAACTAGATATTCAACACGCGTTTCATTGCGGATCGTATATTTTTTTAACAAAAAAAAAAATAGATACACAAACTTTTCCATGTGATTTTTAATATAAAACAATTCTAAATATAAATCAAAAAGTTTATGCAAGCATCTAATTAAATAAAATCAAGAATTATTTATATTTATAAATAGAAAAAAAAAGTCATCACAATACTTTTGGAAAAAAAAAAAACCTTCAAAGCATGAAAATAGATTAAAAAAAAAAAGAACAAAAAAAATCACTTTAGTATAGACATGTAATCTAGATAATAAGCGGCGAGTCAATCTTGGTTAACCCGTAAAACTCATGATCCAGATCATGAGATTGGAATAATCAAATAGAAAAGAAATTCAAGAAAACCACAAAGCTAGTTTTTTTTTTTTAAAAAAAAAAAAACAATGTCGAATGATAAAATCAGAAAAGAAAATAAACTAAAAAAAGTGTCAACTTCTGTTAATTATTCAAACCCGTGACATGAATTATTAGGTCAGAAGCACCATATATGAAGAAACATATGAAGACCAATCTCAAGTAAATCAAACACTAAAAGATGAAGCCGAGAAAAAAAATCAATTAACAAAAAGATCTATGATAAAAAAAAAATAGCAAGTAAAAGAATGAGGTTAGAAACCAAAATAAAAAATAAATTAGACGGTAACCCAAAATTTTTTATTGGTGAGATAAATTAAAAAGAAAAATAACTTTAACAAAAAGAATAAAAAATCAAAATAAAGAGTACTAAATTGAAAAAAAACAATACACCATAAACTTGGATTAAATGATCAAATTAAAAACCAATGAAACTTTTATAAAAAACCAAGAACAAAAAATAAAATATAAAAAAATAAGAATTGAATTGAAAAAAAAAACATGAAAAATTAGAATTTAAGGAATAAATTGAAAACAAATAAAATTTTCATAAAAGAGTTAAGAAACAAAATTTAAAAATAAAAAAAATAAAAACTGAAATAGAAAAATAAATAGGACAAAGGGAAAACTATAGTACCTACGACAATATACACCACATTAGAAGGAAGTTGATATATTGGTTCTTTCAATAACACGATAAAAGTTTTTTTTTTTTTTTAAGGATAAATATAATTTTTTATTATATTTTAAAAATTAAAAACATCCAAATACCTTCACTTAATAACTTAGAAAAACTGCCCTAAAAGGTACTAAGGTAATTTTTGTGTAAAAAACAAAACATATATATCTCCTAACAAATCATTAATAACTAATAAGTCATCTGAAAACATCATAACATCCCCTCACCACAGCCTTCATTATTTTCTCTTTGAAGGACACAATAGTCATTTAATATAGCAATGTATAATGAATTAAATGTGTGTCCACAGTACTTGTTATATCGTTTCTTTCACATCTTTTAGTATTTTTGTTAAAAGATAAAAAAACAAATCGATAAAAAAAAATTAAATAAAAAATACCAAACTGAGAATTTTAAGTTTTCACTTTGGCAGCAAAAATACACCCAAAAAAAAAAAAAAAAAAGAAGCTGCCAACAAAATATCATGCGAGAAAGGTAATAGATGACCAATGGCTGCAACAGGCTAATCAATCAAAGCTACATTTCTAAATCAAATCAGGTATCTTTCGATTTCCGCCGAAATATTTTTTTCACAAAACTATGGCCGACATTTTATAAAGAAGTCTCAGATTGACGTGCGCCGAGGACGGTGAGGTAGACTGTCACTCGCACTCCCTTTCTTTAACTAAAAGAACTCTTTCAAATAACATTGTCAATCACTTTTCATTTCAACAATACTTTTTTTTTTTCCATCTCGGTCAGCCAACATTATTTCTTTCCGAAACCATCTTCTCAAATTATATTAGAATGTTTTATGTGTCAATATCTTTTTACTTTGTATACTCTCAGATATGACGTTAAATTAAAGATTAATTTTGCAAAATAAACTCTTAGATTATGGTTTAAAAAACTCAAAGAACAAGTGTGTGTGTGTGTGTGTATAAACAGATCCTGATTTTAAAAAGGCACGAGAAACTTAAGTTTAGTCCCTAAAATTTTAGATTTTGCATTATTTGGTCCTTATAGTTACAGTTTTTTATGATTTCATCTTAAACTTTATTTTTTATCATTTAGTCCCTAAGTACTGAGATGGGAAAGAAAATTGGTGAAAAATAAGAGAAAGAAAAAGGTTAGATGAGCATATTTTAGCTACAAAAAAACTAATATTTGTATTAATGAATTCATCTCGAAAAAGAGAGTTATATGAATGTGATTTGGATTCTTTCTCTTGCTGAAAAAAAATAGATCAGGACTCGAAAATGTTTTTTATTTAATTTAATTTTGAGTTTTTGAATTGATTAAAGAATTTTTTTTATGTTAAACAGGAGTTTAAGAGGGTTCTTATAATGTTTTACATGTGTTTACATGAAAATACAAGTTTAAAAATTAGTTTTTGATGCTTAAAAAGTTGGAACCCAATGTTATAACCATCAAAGATGTGACTAAAATCTGCACTAGAAGATGACTTATCAAATGATGTATTGTTTGTCTATTTTAAAATAAAAGTCGAGCTTGCCTAACCTATTTGTTAAACAACCCTTAGCATGCTCTCTCTCTCTACAAATTTTAGAATAAAATTATTAAAATGATACTTAAACAATAATCTAATTATGCCAATATTTTCAAGAACATTAAAATTTTAATGGTGAAATTAACAATTACTTTATGATTAATCATATATTAACCTATTATACAAAGTTTTTTTTAAAATCATATTAATATTCAATAAGAATATAATATCTGTTTTTTTTTTGTATTTTTATCCAATTTTTTATATAATTTTCTCATATTTATTATTTTATATTTATTCAATGATGGATTCATGATTTGTTTTACTTTTTATTGAAATTTCCTTTCATGATTATCTATTTAAAAATAGCCATTCTAATAAAAAAAAAATTCATCAAAACAAAAAAATAAATATGAATGAGAAAATAAAGTTATTAGAATTATTATGGATTTTTTTTTTAATTTCCATTAATTATTATTTGATAAACCATGTTGCTAAAAAAAACATGTTATTGTAAAAACAAATCATGAATGATAGAAGACAATTTTGACTATAAAAAAATATATTTTTTCTCCATAATTTTATTCATGGCCTTACTTACAAATATCTATTTTTATTTTCAAACAAAAACAATAAAAATATATTTAGAAAAGTGTTTTTTTTATAACTTGCAGGCATTTACTATAGTGTCCACTATGCATTTCCTCAATGTTTCATTGTGGATTCCATTGGGCAATCCACAATGATCCTCTCTACTTTTTTCAATCATTGAAAAAATTATATAATACAAGATTATTGAACTTTATTTTATTTTTTTTTAATTTTATCATTTCATGTTATGTTGACATGGTTTTATATTTTAAAAAGTATTTTAATTTGACATACTCTTGCGTATTTGAGGAGTCATAAGATATTTCAACATTAAATTAAATGTTGATTTTACAAAATATTATGTTATAGGTAAAAAAAAACTTGAAACAACAAGAAACAAAATAAAAACACAAAAAAAAAAATCCTTTTTTTATTTTTATTGTTCAAAGGTGCAAAAAACTTCAACTTGATCCTTGAAGTTTTTATTTTCCAAATTTAGTTCATGTTCTTTTAGGTTTTTATGTTTTAACCTTAAACTTTTTTTTTTTTTTTTTATGTTTAAGTCCATGTGTGTTGAAGAAGAGAGAGAAAAAGTTCATCCAACCATATTACGACCATAAAAAAAATATCAATCTTAGAGTGTTTGTTTTTGTGATTAAGGTTGAGGTTGATATTAAGTATAACCCAATTATGCACAAAACTCAACCACAAAAACTAGTTTTTCTTGCTTTTTCTAGCTTTTTTATGGCCATAGTTTAGAATTCAATTAATGTGGTGTTGCCTTTAAACATGCAAGACATAATGTGTTTTTTATCTAGTTATATTTCAATTTTAGGAGAGTCTTTCTAGGATAAATAATGAATTTATTGGCTAAGAGTTGAGTTTTAGGAGTTTAAATAGTCGACCTTAATTTTTCCAACTAAAGATGGATGAAAAATAATTGTAAAAAACATGTCAAGTTTTTTTTTTTTTTTTTAAAGTTAAGCGAAATGATGATTCATCATTCGCTCACTTAATTAACAATACCTAGTCTAAAAGCTTAGGCCTAGTTTAGGCTCAAGCACACTTATAACACGTGGAAATGGCCTAGTTAGGCTTAAGTACCAAGACATTGATTCTCTCAAGTTGAGCATTAAGCAAATATATACAGGAAATATTAAAAGTTGAAAAGCTCAATAATTGGTTCATCGAAGAAATCCCTATTGTTTTTTAGTCTAAGTAATTTTCATTACTTTGTTTTTATATTTTCAATACTTACAACTTATGATGCTGGAAAATAAATTTTTCATTTGTGAAATTTATTTTATCCATTTAACATCAATATGAGGTCATGCAATTCCTTTCTTTATGGATCTCGTTTTGTTTTGTTTTTTTTTTATCCATCTTTTTTTTGCATTACTTGTTTTACATTAATATTCAAAATGACAGCTGTCTTAAAATACAAAATAATTACTTTGAAAGTATTTGGTCTAATTTTAGTGAAACTTTAATTGCAATAGATAAGAGAATAGGGTGAGAAAGACATGCATAAGTCTACCAAGTTAATTGAACAATATGAATGGCTTATAAAATCAAGTCAAAACATGTTGAAATTGATGAATGTGGAACCAAAGTGAATGAAACATAGTTAAAGGTTGGAACTTTGATTCCTAAAGACGAGAAAAGTAGCATGATTCCTTGTTAAAAGAATAAACAAATGTGTTTCCATGGTCATATACAAATATACTAAGGCTAGACAGTTATTGTGTTACACTTGCTACTTTTAATTTTGAATTATACATTAGTAAAATTAAAGCCAAGAAGAATAAGGTTTCTTCATAATATCATGTGTAAGCAATGGAAAACTAGATTTTTAGAAATGGTTGAATATCATTAATAGGTATCAAATATTGTGGAAGTTCCGAAGAAAAAGGGAAAAGTCAAAGTGTGCGTAAATTTTAGAGACTTAAATAAAGTAAGTCCTAAAGATAATTTCTTTTTACCCCATATTGATATATCGATATACTTGTGAATAATGTAGTCAATAATTTAAATATTCCTTTATAGATGGAATTTTTAGTTATAATCAAATTAGTATGGTGGAGAATAATAACAATAATAACAATAACAACAACAACAACAACAACAACAACAACAACATTTCCATCATGTATTGGGAAATCTTTTGTTACAAAGTCATGCTCTTTGGACTAAAAAGCATGAGCAACATAGAAACGAGTAATGATGAATATTTTTTTATGATATGATATATAAAGAAATCAAAGTGTATGTGAATGACATGATTTCCAAGTCAAATGAAAAGAAATGTCATATCTAAATACTAAGAAAACTCTTTGAGAAGTTGAGGAAATATATGATCAAATTGAATATGTCAAAGTGCACATTTAAAGTAAAATGAGGAAAATTGTCAAGGTTCATAGTATGAAATGAAGGCATTGAAGTTGACATCAATAAACTCAAAGCAATACAAGTTATACTAGAGCCTAAAACAAAGAAGGAAATATTCACTTGCTTTGCAGAAAAAGCCTAGAGTATAGAATGAATATTATCAAAGATATTTTCATAAGATAAAATAATATCTACATAATCCATCATTTTTGGACCCGCTAGTTTCAAGAAGACCATTAATCATGTATTTGACCATTACTACTTACTCAAGTAGTAAATGACTTGCCAATTTTTCAAGAATTATCACGTTGACCAATAACAGTTTATTATTGAACTTGGTTGATATCCAAAATTAATGTAATCAAGTATCTCTTTTAAAAGCCTTACTTGTCTAGCATAATTGCATTGTGGAAAGTCATATTGGTGAAATATGACACCATTTATATGACTATAAAGCTAGTGAAAAAAAAGTGTTATAATAGATCATTTGGTAGATAGTATAGTTGATGATTATGATCCTTTGTGGTATGAATTCCTGAATGAAGAGATTGTGGCTGTTAAAAAAAAAGGAGAAGTCAATATAGCTAACAAATTTGAACCACTTAGCCCTTATATGTCTTGAAGTCCACCTTAGCCCATGTGTTTTGAAGAAGTTCATTAAAAGTCTCTTTGAACCACTTAGTTCTAATTCTTGTCACTACACCAATTGGAACCTTTAACGGATCTCTTAGTGTTACTTAAATTGTGTTATTCCTTCTTTCCTCTAAAGATTGTTGTTGTTAACAAAAGAAGAATAAGAAAAAGTTAGATGAGGATATGTGAACCTTGTATTTTAATACAATAGTAAATATATCTAACAATGATGTGGGTGTTATACTCAGTTCACCAAATGAGGAATAGTATCCAGTGGTAATCAAATTACAGTTTTAATGCATTAACAACATAACAAAATACAAGGCAAGTATCCATAGTCTTGAGGCTATTTTGAAAAAAAATGTTAAAAAACTTGATGTATATGGCAATTTTCTATTGATAATTTGCCAAGTGAAAGGAGAATAAAAAAATGAAAAGGTTCAATTTGTACCGGGAGTACCTTGTCAAGATAGTCAATAAATTTGAAAAGGTTAAGTTCACTTATCGGAGTAGAGATAAGAATTGATTTGCAGATGCATCCGCTATATTAGCATCAATAACTCAAATCAACTACGATAAAGAATTACAACCTCTATGTATTAAGATAAAGACCTTACTTATTGATGTTAAGTCGAGGAGAAAATAAATGGAAAACCTTGGTACCATGATATCAGATGGTTCATTATAAATCATGAATATTCATCTAATATGAATAAAATGGATAGAAAAACTTTAAAGATATTGTCAATTTATTATTTCTTAGATGGAGAGATTCTATATATGAGAGCATTTTATGGAAGTCTATTAAGATGTTTATGTTACATATATCAACATGCACATAATGACATGAAAAATACAAAAAAAATGGATATTTTTAGACCATAATGGAGAAACATTGCAATGATTATGCTAATACAATAAATTCATTGCTAATTACTCTTCATCATATAACAACACATTGGCCATTTACAATACAAACAATTAATGTGATTTTCCCAATAAATTCGAAGGCTAGTAACAAATATTAGTTCATCTTAGTAACAATTGACTATTTTAAAAAATGAATTGAAGTGAATTTATATGCCTGTATTACTTAGAAAGTGGTCCAAAGTTTATTGAGAAAGACATTGTCTATTGTTATGATTTACCAAAGACAATAATAACAGAAAACACTAAGAATTTCAATGAAAATATGATTCAGGATTTAAACCAACAATGAAAGATCAATCATCTTAGACCTAAAATGAATAGGATAGTAGAGGTAATGAATAAGAACACAAAGAATATTATGTTGAAAATAGTCATCATCTATAAAAGTTAGCATAAATGCTTCTATACACATTGCATTGTTATCAAATTGTTACAAGAACATCTATAAAAGCAATCCTTTACTCTTTAGTACATATGATGGAGGTAGTGATACCCTTTAAAGTAAAGATAACTTCTATAATGATATTAAAAAAAGTAGAGTTAGAAGAGTCAGAATGGACTAAAGTCCAATACGAGAAATTGAACTTGATTATTGAAAAGAGGCTAGCTAGAATCTGACATAAGTAGCTGTATCAGAAGAGAATAGTTAGAGTCTAAGTTAAAAAGTATACCCATGAGATTTTCATGAAGGAGATTTGATATTGAAACAGGTTTTGTTAATTCTTGGGAAAGATTGAAGTAAATGAGCATTTAATTATAAGAGACTTTATATAGTCAAGAAAGCATTTTAAAAAAGAACCCTCATTATATCATATATAAATGGTAGAAATTGTCAAAGCCTATAAATTCAGATCTTGTGAAGAGTGTTATGTTTAAAGATTTACTTTCCTAATGAAATACAATAAATAAAAGTATAAATTTAGCTAATTTTATTCAAAGTTTTTATTTTTCCATGTTCATCCTATTTCTTTGACACGACTACTATAGTGACTTTTTACTTTACAATTTTATTTTCAAAAACCTATATTCCTTGGTCCACTACATCCATTACATGATTGATATTGATATTAATTGCACAAACTTGACAAAACAAAAAAAAAGTAGAAAAAATGGAATGAGTTTTCAGCTTGGTAGGCAAAATGAATAGTTTAAAAACAAATTAAGCATGCGGATAAAATAAATGCTTAACAAAGAATTTTATTTAAGGAAGTTACAACAAGGTATTAAAAGACTAAAAGTAGGAGTGGAAAAAATAAAATTGAAATATGAAAGATAAATTTGAAGGCAATTCAAGGGCATATAAGGTCTTACAATAGAAATTTGCTAATGGATATTAGAATTGGGAATAAGAGACAAAAATATATTTAAAATAAAATGGTTTAGAACTAGATGCCCTACTTAGAAGCCAAGAATGAGCAAATAAATGAATCTAATATCATGAGAATTAGATGAATGAATTAAGGTCAAAGCCTAAGATAACGAAACAAAGTTCATATATCTGGAGTGAATTATTTTAAATTTTATATTGAGATTGGTAATCTAATAATTTTGACCCATTTTAAATTTCATGTTGAGGATGACCATCTTACAATTTTAATCCATTTAAATTCTATGTTGAGGGTAGTTGCCTCTCGAATAAACTATTTATCTATTTTATTTATTTTTAGAGTAATCATCTCTTAATGATAATTGCTTTGTTTTATTCATTTTTTTTGAGGATAATCACCTCTTGATGAAACTATTTTTTTTATTTAATTTATTATAAGGGTAGTCACCTCTCGATGAGACTTTATTTATTTATTTATTTAGTCACCTGTCGATAATACTATTTGTGTGTTTGATTTATGTTGAGGGTAGTCAACTTTTAATGAGAATTGTTTTATTTTATTCATTTTGTTTTTAAAATACTCGTCACTCGATGAGACTCACTCAATGAGATTGTTTATTTATGTTATTTGTTTTTTTTCCAAAAAAAACCTTATTTCCAGCGTTATTTTTCTTTCTTTAGAAACTTACTATACAAAGTCCAGGGATAGTAAATCTTTAAATATTTGTATACCCTCAATATTATAAAGAGGAAGCAATTGTCCTACCTCAATTTTGACTCGCTGATTTTCCAATGTTTTGTCAAAAAATAAATAAAAATAAAAATGATAAAAGGGTTGGGGACTGAAAATGATAGATAAGAAAAAAAATACCAAAATTATAGGGATTCCAATAATATAATAAAGGAGGAAAAATAAAAATGGTAGTTGAGCTTAATGAGAATAATTGATTGTGATTAAGAATAAAATGAAGAGATTTCGAGTTCATTAAGAATATTAGATTATGATTGAAGTGGAAATGAAGAAATTTAGCTTGTTCTAATAAATGAATATTTTGATTGTTTTTTCTAGCAAAAAACCAAGATTGTCATAAAGAAAAAAAATGGAAGTTATTTGGAAAGAATCAATCATGTACATTTAAAAAAATAATGAAAATTACCATAATTTTAAGATTTTCATTAGAGAAAAAAAAAATCCTCATATTAATTGATATGTTATTTTCCTAATAAGATTTAACAATATAAATAAAGATATGTTAGCTCATCAAAAAATAAAGCAGGAGAGATACACACAGGCAAACATGGAGAGAAATCTGACCATGTAATAAAATAGAAAACAAAATATCAAAAAACATATCAAGATAAAAAGAAACCTAACAACCTAACAAAAAGACAAAGTCCTAGCCTCCAAAATATCAATAACTAACAGACTCCTTCTTAAACCCAAAATAACCACCCCTTTATCTTATCCCTTCTCTTTTAATTGCACCTACAAGACCATTTTTAACAGCACCCTCATGTCTTTCAAGATAGCACCATCATGAACCTATCTCCACAACAACTCCATAAACCTGAAAATCACAACAACATAGCTCACCAGTTCCTTATATAACCACTATCATATAGACTTACGCATCCTTATTATAAGTCATTTATCACCACCACTAAATAGAACAACGTCATAACTCTTATACTCACCTCTATCTCAAATAAACTCATCATAACCTTTTCTCTTCAAACAATCTTTAATTAGACCCTAAAATTACCTACAACCATTATAAATATTGCCTTTAAATATGCCCAAATCCACACTTAAAACAATCTAGCAATATTCACATTAATTTTATACCCAAGAACTAGTAGTTTGTTATTGATTTTATAGGTTCAAACACCACACATGAGACACATATGCCCTCCACTACCCAGCATCTGTCCTAGGGGTGAGCAAATTCGGTTCGGTTTTTATCAAAAAAAGTAACTAAACTGAATTTTTTTTTAAAAAAAACCGAGAATGCACAACCACTACCCATTTCCATTTTTTTGCCATTGCTTCTTCTTCAGGTCAATCTCAAAACTCCAATGTGTTGATCTGTTTATTTTAGGTAATCTGTAATGTATAATTGTGGGTGATGTATATTTACTTTGCATTATAGTCTTGATGTGTGGATGTATATTTGACATGTATTGTGTTTTCATGTGTGGATGATATATTTGTTTTTTTTTGTTTGTTTATGTTTTCTTGTATATGGTTGATTTTCTATGCAAGAATGTTGTGAAATTCATGTCGAATAATACTTTTTGATATTTTTTTTCATTATGCATTGTTTTGTTTTTTATCAAATAATCGATCTGAGAATGATACAATCTTCACAAGAAACATGTCCTTGAAGAAGTCAAAACTTTATTGTCTTAAAAAAATATAAATAAAAAAATATTTTTTTTATCAAAGAAAAGATCCAAGGATGGTACATTCAAGGATCTCATCCATGAGAAGTTGAAACTTTGTTGTTTTATAAAAAAGTTGTTTTGTTTTAAATAAATGATCCGAGAATGGTACATTCCTCATATGGATTCCATCATTGAGAAATCAAGATCTTGTTGTTTTTTTTAAAAATAAATAATATTTTTTTTTTAAAAAGAATCAACTGGATAATGACACATTTCTTATAAGGATGTTGTTTTTGAGAAGTCAAAACCTTACTGTTTTTTTTTAATGCTAATAAAAAATTTTATTTTTATTAAATAATCAACTCGTGAATATCACATTTTTTATAAGCATCTTTTCCTAAAATAAGTTAAAAATTTTATGGTTTTCATATGAAAATCAAAAGTCTACTTTTGAAAGTACAAGTGATTAGTCTTCTTCCAATGTGCTTTTCTTTATTGTTATGTCTAGGTTTAGGTTACACTCTCGTGAACTCACAAAGGCTTTTGAATATGTGTAATGGTTTTTGAGTCATTTTAAAATATAAATGGATCATAATTTAATTTATCATCCATTATTTTTTGGCTTCGGTCCTTATATTTTAAAAATATTGATCAAGTTTTATAACCGGTCTGATTCTAAATCAATGTCTTGGATCATTATAGTTTTTAATCCTTAAAAACAAATATACATGTATTAGTTTATACAAAACTTTTATATTAAGCACAAAAGATATTTTTTATCATTAAAAACAAATATGAAATAATTTATTTTATGTATGATGTTTTACGATGATTTTTATTTTATTTTTAATACTACCAGCCCGAACTTTTAAAAGATCAGTTTAAATTAGTTACAACAAAAAAAACGTAGGGAAAACTCTTTTTTTTTTTTTACCCCTTCAAAATCATAAACAGCTAGCTTGTTTCGGGATGAACTCCATATCGTGGGGGGTTTAGACTTTGACCAGATGGAGAGTTCCATCATTTTAAAATGCGAATTATATGCTTGCAATTTGGCTACTTGTGAGGATTGATCTGTTTATTAAAGCCTTATAATTTACCAGATGATGATGGACGGCTCCAATTGACTGGCCAATAAATTATCTTCACAACCGAGTCTTGCCATCCAGAGTCAATGAACCGCGCAGACGACTTGACCAGGACCGCCAAAAACACAGGCACATAAAAACGACATAACACACGAAATCAGACACCAGAGAAGAGATGGCATCGGCATCGGCATCGGCGACGGCAGCGTCGGCGACTGAAGGACCCATAATTGTGTGGAACGAGAAGCAGCGCAGGTTTGAAACCGAAGACAAGGAGGCATACATAGAATATGTCCTCGTAAATGATGGGAAAGTGATGGACATATTGCACACCTTTGTGCCACGTTCCAAAAGGGGATTGAGCATAGCTTCTCACCTCTGTGTTGCAGTTTTCGATCACGCCAAGTCCCACTCCATGTCTATCATCCCCACTTGTTCTTATGTCTCTGTAAGTTCAATTATCCTATTAGTTTCTCTTTCTGGGTTTTCTTCCTCCTTTTTTTTTCCTGCAGTCTTTGATACTTTTTTGGCCCTTTTGCCTTTCGGGTCTTGTTATTGTGGTATGATCTGTATGTTTGGTGGGTTTATTAATCTTTAGGGTATGGATTTATCTTTTTTGTAATATTTTTCTATATGCCTCCGGTCGCCTTTGTGTTTTCATTGACAAATGCAGGAAGATACGAGTAATTAAATTGACATTAACTGCTTTGTATCCTCTGAATTTAAGGCATGAGAATTTCTGCAATTCAATCCATTTTGACTACGATTCAACTGTAAACCTAGTTCTTGACTACTGATTCGCATCCTACTGGTCTGATTAGCTACAATTTTTATTAGAACCACAAGCAAAGCCCCGTTACTGTTTTGTGGAGGCATCCGACTTACGAGGCTTTGTTTCTTGCCCCTTGCCTTGGCAGGACACTTTTCTTCCACGGAACCCGTCATGGAATCCACTTGTGTCTGAAGAACTCAAATCCAGCATGTAGCTTGCAGCCGTTTGCCTGCGTTTCTCGAACTGTTTATGTACCCCAGCTAGCGATATCCTAAGTAAACTGTTTTCATAAGGTGTTCTGTGTTATGTTCAGGAATCTCCCATCAGCATAATAAGAATCACTTCTTCGTTTTTTCTTCTGGGCATTTAATTATTCTCACAGCATTCCTCGTGTTCTCTACTCTAATTTCCACTATCGAAAGTAAACTCGTCCCTGATTTGCTACTTGTGATCATCGTTGGTGCTCGTTCAAGGCAACTGCCAAATAGTGTAAAGAAACGATCGGGAAATCTGAAACTCCATTGTTTCCCAAATTCTCATGACATTCAAGAATGCCAAAATGCACGTCTGTTCAAAATACTCTCGACATTACAGCATCATTTAGCCCTTTGGTCCAATCCCAGCAGACAGCATGATCAAGAATGGGCATGCTTTGCACCTGAGTACAGCATCATTTAGCCCTTTGGTCCAATCCCAGCAGACAGCATGATCAAGAATGGGCATGCTTTGCACCTGAGGTTTTGGTCCAGCAGTGGAATAGACTTGTTCTCTTCCATCGCACATGAGTTCGAATATTATTGTACACACCTGTCACCTCATGGTACCTTACAAGTTTGCTAGGCTTGCAGGATGTTCAGTAGGCTCTGGGGATTAATTGTGGTGTATGCAAACTGGCCCGGACACCCCGGGTTACAAATAATTAAAAAAAAAGAATGTGCATGCTTTGGCAGCAGAGTGACCTCCAATAAAATCCGCAAATTCAACTCAAAGAACGACTCCCACATTCAGCATGCGACTCGCACCGCATGCTGAAAATGCTATAGAATTTTCATCGAGCGACATAACCAACCAAATCACATAAATGAACGGCAAAAGTACTGGAACACACTGAATCTATTTTTTACGATATAGTTTGTGCACGCATTGATCTAACCAATGGCGTGGGAAATGCATGCCAAGAATGTAATGAGCAGCTACTTCATAACAAGGGTCATCTACTTCAAAAATTAAAAAGGTCCAGCGATGATCAAAGATAAAATATCCTGCATGCCATTTGGGCTCCTGGCTCAGTAATAATTACTAGTTCATGCATCTTAGAAAACTTTCCTGAAAAAGATTTGACTGCAACCCACTTGTTTTTCTTGACACGTTCACGTCCCATTTTCTAACAATTTTCACCATTTCTAAGAAACTGAAAAAAAATAACTGTCAAACGTCTGTGCGCTGCTTCTAATCAGGAATCCATTATCAAAACAAAGTACAACATTTGGTACACAGCACAGCATTTCAGCTGATAAATACAATTCTAGTGCATCAAATGGACACAGAGGGCAAGAAACACCATATGGTACAAACATATCTTTTCGGCATCTTTACATATTTACAAATGATATAGATCCAGATGCTACCCAGGTACATAATAATCCATCTTTTCCACAGGCAGGTTCAAGACTGATGTTTCCACCTATACAGCACACAAGGTCAAATGTGAAAAAAAGAAAAAGAAAAAAGAAGAAGCAGTCCAACATAAAAACTAGGACAGAAGTTGGCTACTTGAGCTTTTAATGCTCCATACATTAGGCAAACAGCAACATATTGAACACAATGCATACCTCTTCAAATGAAACAAATGTGAAAGGAGCAAGACCCCTACTGTGAGATACCCGTGAAATATCATCCTCCTGCCACTCAACTCGTCCAAGAATGTCCTCCTCAGGCTCAATTACACCATCACTGTTGACTTTACTTGTAGAAAGTGAGAGTATATCCATCCTATTGTTAGCACCTAATGTTGTTCCTCTCAACCTGCAACGAAGTAATTAACAGAATGGCTCACAATTGAATCCCCCCCCCCCAAAAAAAAAAAAAAAAAAAAAAATGGTTTGTTGTGGTCTTGCCAGATCTATTTATAAATTTCCATTTTTCATAATAGCATGAACATGAAGTTTAAGTTATTTGTCAGTGACTTTACCAACACATTACCGCTCCGTTTGTATGCATCCTTAAAGTCTAAAGTTAAAAGAATCAAATAAAAAAAAGATATATAATAATAATAAAAATAAAATAAAATTGTCACATATAAGCCAGATCAACACACAAATACATCTACTTATCTTTTCCATTCATTAAATCAGAACAAACTTCGAATGTGCAACATATTAAGGCTAGAATGTCCAATACCTCAAGCAGGCTCTCCACATGGTGGGACGCAAGCCAGGGTACATGAAAGCAGCTTCAACCTGCAATAAACCAGTTTCTTTATGAGACGGGATAGCATTGCAAATAGTATATCTGTCTAAAATCAGAGATTAATGAAAAACTAAATAAAGTAAAAGAATAAGACAAACAAAATTGTTTGCAATCTCATAGAGGACCATACCTTGTCATCTGTAAGCGTGTGACGGCCAATAAAAACATCAGTTTTAGAAGCACGAAAATTCATGCATTTCACAACATCTTTTACTGTTTGACCAGAAGTCTAGACAATGAAAAACAACAAGACAAAATGGTTATCATCAAAGATAGAAAAGCAATAATCCCATTTGATATATGCATTGAAATAAATGCACTTGAATTAATTGCAAGATTGTTACTTTGTAAAGGAACCTGCCAGAAGGAAAAAATCTCATGTACCGGTAATAGCAAACCTACAATAGGAAAGGAAAAAATTAACACAACAGTGATTAAGAGAAGAAAAAAATATGTACAGAAGCATCTTTTATTTCCCTTTCTGAAATATTCCTCTCAGCACCACTGCTTAAATATTTTCATGTTTATACATGCAACTGAGTTTCATGCGTTGGAACTGTATTCATTTACTGATCACAAATAGACTAGAAGTGTATTATCCAAACAAGCACCAGCATACCAAGTGAACTGGATTGGTGACGGTCCACTCTCGCACACCAGCACGAATATAGGTGTTCCTACTGACATAGAGACCTGACATGTAAAAGAAAAATACATTTGGGGGTTATTTTGCAAGCTCCCAGGGTAAAGAAAAATAGTTAACAACAGTCGAGAAAAAAAGCAGAAGTTTGGATAAGTTTCCTAAAACAGCAAAACAATTTACTCAAAACTTCTTATCATACTCCAAATCCATCCTTCTTTCTCCTTTTCCAAATAAGATCACTGACTATAGTATATAGTAGATTATATCACTAATGAACTTCCTAATTTTCCAGAAACTAAAATAAGATGCATATTAATCTAAAACTTAGAACAAGAAAGTTAACAATAAACTCCTCTTACCATCAGTACGAATCCTTGGCCTCAAAAGCCACATTTTCCTCCACGAGCTCTCATACTTTGATTGCAAAATTTTATAATTCTCAACCATTCCAGACAGCTAAATCAGGATGAAGGAGAAGCACACATTAAACTTGGACACAATAACACAAGAGATCACAGGAAATATTATGAATATCTAACTACCTGCCATGCCTTTAAGCAAGCATTGCGCCAAAATATGGGGTTACGAAGAGTGTATCTCCATTTTCGACAAACAGAAGCTGCCCTTCCCAAATCATATGGAGCCATACGTGAAAATACCTGCACAAGAATAAAAAATTGGCTCAGTTACAGAATCCCCTTTTTTACAATGCATGCAAACACAAGTTCTTGATATTGGCATTAGCCAGGGCAGTGAAAGAAATGGTATTCTACCAAGTAATATTTCCTGCGTCATGTTTCATTTTCAATAAGAAGTTAATCATCAATTCTAAATGTTGTGAGCCATAGCAGATTATCAAATTCTACCAAGTACCCTATCCAATACTATTCATGAAAATCACTGAACACACACACATGTCAATCAAGCAAATAAACCAAAAGAAAACTTGTCAAACATAATAATTTGTTTGATCTTGGTGTGCAATACCTCAAAGAGCAGCTCGTCAGGCAAGCAACGGTGTATCAACGCTGGATCAACACTTACCATTCTACTAGCACTTCCATATGGTGCAACAGGTCGAACATTAACTCCATAAAGATCTGCAACACAAACCTTCAAAAGAATTCACACAAAGCAGTTAAAAACATTAGAGAAGGGAACTGGGCATTACCAAGCCATGGTCTCTGTGCAACCAAGTACTGCACCGTCTTCAACTGCAGAGCTGTCTCCAGCTCATCAGGAACTTGTAGTACAAAATCTGCCAAATCCCAAAGCACATTTTATTCAAATTATCAAAAATATGCAATCGAATGTTAGTAGAATTTCTTCTTTTGCTCTATTTAGCTGATCATAAAAATTTAGTCAATTAATTAATTAAGAAAAGCTTGAATTATAAATTTCCCATAATCTGGGACCTTAAACAGCCAAAATCCACCCATAGTTCAAAATTTTATAATTTCCATTACTATAGAACAAATGATGGACGGTCAAATAATGAAATTGGACAGGGAAAATTAAAAATTAAGAGCAGAATTAGATTACCTGAAGTCATGTGTGTTGAGATGACTCTTCTTCTTTTCTGACGATGAATATAGATATAGATAGAAGCTTCTTTCTCTTTTCTTCTGGGTTTTATCGGGAAAATGAAGAACGACAAATAATTTTTTTTTATAAAAAAAACTCTAGGAAATGGTGCTGGGGTTTTGCTGTATAAAGCCTCTACCGAATCATAAAGAAAGACGAGGCCAATCCGTCATCAATTTCAACAGTCAGCGTTTGGTAATTTTCATACGAGGGTGTTTATTTTCATGTTTAAAAAGCTTTTTTGAAATATATATTTTTGAAATTAATTTTTATATAATTAAATTTTTTTTTAATATATTTTTAATTAAAACAAATGCTTTAAAAAACAACTATTTAAACACTAACTACCTACCCTATATACAGCAACACCCCAGCACCGTTTCCTAGAGGGAAGTAAGACGATACTAAGATTTGCCGTTTTGAACAATGACCACAAAAAAGCGTGAGATGCGATAATGGCCACAAAACGAGTTACCAAACGCGGTCAATTCAATGGAATGCGATGCTTGGTAAAATGGAAAGTCAATTGTAAAATGGAAAGTCAATCGTAAAAAAGAAAAAAGATTGCGGAAATTTTTTTCTTAAATATCCGTACAATTATTAAAGATTCAAAATTATAATATATATCTAAATATAAAATTTTTAATAACAAACTAGAAGGTTGACTCGTGCTATGTTATGAGTCAAGTAAAATTTTTCTTAAACATAAAAAGTTATTCAAATATTGCTAATAATTTTTTCCTAGAAAAAAAAAATTAAATTGAATAAAGGTTTATCCGATGTAACCCGATTGACTTTACAAGTTAAAAAAACAACACATACAACTAGTAAGAACAATATATGACTAAACAAAATTTTAAAATGATATCTTTTCTTAATATTAAAATAACAAAATATTAGATTGATATTGGTTAACGTGTTGAATTCATGACCGGGATTATGAAACTATGAATAGCTCTATAGAAAGTAAAATAAACTAAATTATGAAACTTAATTCTCAATTAACCCAATGTTGAAGGATGAAAAAAATTCAATAAAAAAATAACCTAAAAAGATGACCTGAGTTAACATGTCAAACTTGCAATCCGAGTCATAAAACCGAGATAGCCCCATGAAAAGCAAATCAAAACAAATTATAAAAGTCTAATCCCTAACAGTCCAATATTGAAGGATGAGATTAAAAAAACAATTAAAAAAAAAAAAGAAGCTTGAGTTAATTCACTAAACTCATGACCTGAGTCATTAAACCGGGATAATCTTATAATAAAATAAAAAAAGACATGATTTAATCCAGATTAACTTGTCAAATTCACAATTTTGGTCTTGAGATTGAAATAACCTCATAAAGAGAAAGTCAAAACAAATTATAAAACTCAATTCTCAATCATTCTTGATGGACCTAATATTAAACGATAAAATTTGTAAAAATCTTAATTAAAAAATGACAAAAAATAAATCAAGTCAACCCGAGCTAACCATTAAGCACAATTATCAGGTTATGAGACTAGGATAACCTACTAAAAAACAAACTGAAACAAATCATGAAACTTAATTTCTAATTAAACACAATATTAATTGATGAAATTGAAAAAAAAATCAATTAAAAAAGAAAAAAATGAGTTAATTGGGTTAATCCACCAAACATATGATCCAGGTCATAATACGGGGAAAACCCAATAAAATATAAGTCAAATGTTGAAGGACTTATGACTCGGATCACGAGACTAATTTAATCAGAGTTAAAATGCTAAAACATGTGACCTTAATCGTGAGATCAAGATATTCTCATAAAAAAACAAAAAACAAATAGATTATGAAACTTAATTCCCAATCGACTCAATGTTGAATGATAAACATAAAAAAAAATCAATTAAATAAAAGACATAAAAAATAACATGAGTAAACTCAGGTTAACCCGTTAAGCATCATTCTCGAGTCATGAGACCAGGATTACCTAATGAAAAGCAAACAAAATAAAATCATGAAATTTAATTCTCAATCAAATTAATATTAAAGGATGAAATTGGAAAAAATAATTAAGTTAAAGAAAACAAATTTGAGTCAACCGAGTTAACTCGCCAAACCAGGTTAATCTGTAAAACCCGAGATCCGTGTCATGAGGGTGTGATAACTAAATAGAAAAAAATTTGATATTAAATGATGAAATTAAATAAAAAAACATTGATTGAAAAAAAAGAAGAAGAAGAAAAAAAAAGAAGCAAAGCAAAGCAAAGCAGCATTCCATTGACTTGTGCTTTGTAAGGAGTTGTATAAAATAAATTATGAAGTTTAATCCTCAAATAAATCAATATTAAATGACGCAATTAAAAAAAATTAAGAAAAAATATCTGAGCTAACATGGTAAACTGTCAAATCAGATTAATGCATCAAACATGAGATCCGTGTCATAAAAGTATAATAAATAAATAGAAAAAAATCTAATATTAATGAATGAAATTAGATAAAAAAAAAAATTGATTAAAAAAAAAAAGCAAAGCAAAGCAAAATGTTATTTTAATAAATAGTATTTTGTGAGGAGAGCTACAATAAAACCTCCCTTTTTTTTTTTAGTTTATAGTTAATTAATGGAGGCTTTTTAGGTGAAAAGTTACATAAAAGATTTATTTTAGATGTCATTTAAGTTCTGTATTTTCTATTTTCTTAATTAAAAATATCTAACTTGAATCCCCAAAAAGGAACAGCTAATTCTCTTAATTTGGGAAAAAATATAAAAAAAGAGTAATATATGTTATAGATATGTATACATTGTGACTGAGTTTATAATTTTGATTTTATATTGATGTATGATGAAATAAAAAAATAATACGTACGTAAATGTATTGTAAAAAAAAAAAAAGTTAATGTATAAGTATAAAAAATAACTATTAAAAAAGCTTGCCCAGGGTTTGATTATCATTATTTTTTTTTTTGAATTTATAATTAACTTATTAATATTATATTTTTAAGTTATATCAACACATCATCTTTGATTTATTTTATAATAGATTTATTTATCATCGAAGTCAAAGTCATTAGTCGTTGCAAATACAAAGTTGAATTCCTTTCAAATATATTATTTAGGAATGATCATAATATCTAAGGTTAGTACAATTCTAATAATCTGATTATTTGTATATAAATAATAATTTATCATATTACTATTTTATACAGCGATTTTATTGAGACATTATGATAATTGATATGATTATTTTTATTCACGTTGTTCTTGTTGTTTTTAAACAAAAACAATACCAAATCATATATTTGTGGATGATGCTCGCTTACGATTTTTTTTTATTAGATCAAAATATATTTTATATTAAATTTATTAAATTAAAATATTATTATTGAAACTTAATATTGGTTGAAATGAATTTAAAAAAAAATAATAAGGATAAAAATGATATATAATTCAACTATTGTATTATCATAAAATTTCAAATAATTGGAAGGGCTTTGAAAAGGATTGATCTAGCATGGATACAATAATTCAAAGGGATTAAAAAAAAAAAATGTTCACTGCACCTCTTAATTTGAAGCTTATAATATGAATTTTTAATTAATTTAAATAAAAATGATAAAACCTAAATATATTGAAAAAAATCTTGATCAAAAGTTTTCGGTTCATTTTTTTTATTCTCTCTCCTTAAAGCTTTATTGATGTTTTATTTTTATACTAGTTAAGTAGCCCACCAACAATCTCAACAGATGCAAAACGACTTCGATAGTAGGGGCTATTTAATGGAGGAAAAAGGAAAGATTTTTTTTGGGTGAATCATCATTGTATAATCGTTGCAGCACAAAAAATAACACTAAAATATAATAAAAAAAAAACAATAAAATCTCTTAAAATGTAAAGTAAAGTTGGTCAGATTTTGGATTTTACTCGTTAGAGATTATCAATTTAAGTTTTATAAATTTTAAAATTATTGAAAGATTACATGATTATTAATTTTAAAATTCATGAAATTAATTGAAAGATACACAATTTGACTGGGATACTTACAATAACTAAAAATAATAATAAAAAAAGGGTGGAGACATACAAAATATTATTAGAGGTGTTTGACAAGTGTCATTAATCATGCATCAACCTCGAAACATTCATCGATTGTCAAAAAGAAAGCCGAAAGGACAAGGAACTTGGTGTAGAGATTCTAAATTGCAAGCTCTGTCAATAGATGCCATATCCTTGCATATTGGTGTCCAAATCTGTGAAGGGTGGATAGCCACTTATCCTACAGGGAAATGAATTATATGTTAGAACATGTCAAGAAAGATAAATTGATAAAACACGGAGGGCTTGGTTCCAAGGTGACAAATAAGAGCATGCATTTGAGCCAAAAAAAGAAGAAGCTGAAACAAAAGTTTTGAGTGGATTGGAAGTAGAGGTGGCTGACTATAACGCTTTATTAGAGTAGAGGAGGCTGCCTATAACGTCATGAACTTTTAAAGCAATTTTTACCTTTTTAAATATCACGTGTGTGTGTGTGTGTGTTATCTGTAAGGTCATTTTCATGTTTCAAATATCTAAGAACTAGATACACAACATGTCTAATATACATCTTGTAAATCCTATAGAATTCAATCTTAATTACATACTATAATTTGATTATAAAACATTCATCGGACATTACCTAGATAGCTCCATAATATTTTTTGAAGTATTGAGATGTTTGAGGAAAGATATCTAAAAACACATAGGATCACAAAAATTATAACAAATTTATGTATCATCATGGTTATTAATATTTAACAAACTATACGAACAAATACAACACCTATAAACACATCTAATCTATATCAAAATTTCAATTTAATATAGTCTCTTCAACAAATGATGAACTCTTTTTTTTTTTTTCCTTATATGTATTGAATTATTGATATAATTCAAGTAAGGTCATATTCAAATTTTAGAGGAAAATTTTCTATTATTTAGTTTTACACTATCAAATATAACTTTCAACTCGACTGTTGGATCTGCTGATATTTTTACAGAAGTTTTTATACATGCTATTCTATATTGGATTCAAATCTCAAGTTAATCTGAGATTGGAAATGGATTATATCAGGACATCCAAGTTATTAGATGAATCTTAAAATTTGTCTATCTGGCCTTCATCTATTGTTCGGACTATATCCAAAACTACAAAATGAATTATGCTAATATTTCAATTGGCTTGGAAAGTAGACATTCATATCTTTTTAGAGATATATAGTAGGCCTGTTAATTCACACAGACAAGGAACAACAATATATTTGAAGTCAGGACTGAAATCTGCTAAGAATGTATGAAAATTGAAAAAACATTGTTTTCTGGTATATTATGGATTCTACTTAATACAAGGATTCCTTAATGACTTCGGAAGCATGTGTGGCAACTATTGGCTTACCTATTCCACAAGAATTTCATGTCAAACAATGAAACATTTATAGCAACAAATATTATTCATAGTTTGCAAGAATTTCATATCCATTATGGAATATATGTGGTGGCAAGGAGGTTTAAGATTCTTTTGTTATTTTTTCTTTATATTGTAGGATTTTCTTATTCAAACGGAAGATTATGGAAAGCTACGTGAAGGAGATATTTATGTCACTTTCCTTTCTATTTTGGAGAGCATACTTTTGGCTAAATAATGAAAGAAACTTTAGCATTCAAGATAACATATTTTAAGCAAGAAAAGAGGATTAATGGATGACACAAAAGAACATTCTTTTATCTACAAGTTTTAGATTTGGCTTCAAAGGATCTAATGCAAGGAGATATAATTTTGGAGTTGTTTTGATAACATGTATTAATCTAAATATTTCTTAAGGTTTATTTATTATTTTAATTATTATTTGGGATAATTATAATTTAGTTATAAGGTTTTTTATTTATATTGAATTATTTTTGGCCCAAAATCAATGTTTAAGGCTTGTTTTAGGCATTAAGCTTGGGCTTAGTTGAGTTTTAGTTAAGGTTTATTAGTTTGTAGCCCAAAATAAATTTCTAGGGTTATTATCTTAGAATTATATTATGTTTTCTTTTTCTATAATTTTAGACAACCTTTAGACATTAATAAAATTCATTTTTGCATGAGAAAAGTTTTTATTCTTTGTTAAGATAAAGAGTAAATTTGACTTTATCAAGATATAATTGATCTTGTAGTGTCATTTGCAATCATCCAATGCATATAGCTCTTAGTTATATGTTAATTATAGGTCAAGATTCAATCCAAACCTGAATTATTTGAATTTTCTTGAAGGAAATTATGATCTTCATTGTGAGTTCCATGACCATATAATAATCATGATTTACATCAATTATTAGTCATCATATTCACAAGAATTTCCTCATTAACAATCTATTTCTTAATTCATCTTGTTACATTTATCATTTTTTTTAATAATATCAACAAACACATTCATAATATAGACATTTTTTTTCTATTAAGTAATAATTTAAAATCTTATCCATAAGGTTGTGTGGATTTATTGCCTAGTTTATACCTTTTCAGCCTCGGACCCCTTCTTTTTCTTTTTTCGAACACCAACCTCAAAGATGAACCACACAAAATTCATTCAAAAAACCTCACATGATTATTCTCAATATTCCTCGAACACCGCGTGGATCTTCAATTTGGAAATATCGAGCCTAAGATCCTACGGCCTCCTTCAAGTTTCAAGTCATCGAGCAAAGCAGAATGAAAAAGAGGAGAAACACTGTTCCCACCGAAGCCCAATATCCTGTGGGCCTTTTAAAGTCACGTCTTTTTTTTTTTCTTTTTTTCCTTTTAAGCTGATATTAAGGTTCCCAATAATTTGATTTTTTGTTTTAATCTCGAGAAGGATCAAGGTTTATTGACGGGTAGTTGCCACAATTTAAGATATACATATAATTCATGTACTACGGCGATAATAGCATCCATTATAAAAGAGAGAGAAAAAGTCCAAGTCGAGATCCCGTGGTAACATTTTGTCAACGATATAAATTGAAAGAAGACAATCCTACCTTCAAATCCTCTTGTTGCATCAACAGTTCTTTTCACTGATTTTTCTTCATTTGAAAAGCACCGATACCTTAGCCTTGAACACAGCATCTTGGAGGATCAATTGAGGCAAAAAAAAAAAAAAAACAAAAAGGGCAAGAAAAGAGAAAAACTGGAAGATGCGGTGGAGAAAATACGCCGGTGCATTTTCCACGGTTGGATAGCTCTAATTTCTTTGCCTGGTCCTTCGGCGAACACTCCTTCCGCCAGTTGGATGTCAGAGAGTCCGAAATTATTGACGTGGTGAAGAAGAAGAAGAAATCATTAACGTTTATGAAATGGACATCCCTCTACTCGTTGAGTGTAGAGTGTAGAGTGTAGAGTGGCAGGCAATTATAGAGATATTTTGGGGGGGAAAGTCGTCGAGGTAAGATCACAAAGCAATAATGGCCTACTTTCATTCCATGATTCTTTAACGTGGAGGCAATTTCTTGATTCTTGAATTGCGTTTCTTCAACTTTAAAGAAGATTAGACATTGTAATTCAAGAATTGGAGAAAAAGTCGTCGAGGTAAAATCACAAACAACAGTGGCCTACTTTCATTCCATGATTCTTTAACATGGAGGCAATTTCTTGATTCTTGAATTGGGTTTCTTCAACTTTAAAGAAGATTAGACATTGTAATTCAATAAGTGGATCGGATCAAAGGTCTAAATCATCAACTTGAATAAGCATAGATATCTAATCATGCAAACGATAATAGTAATGCACATGGAAAGAGATGATTTCAAAAGATTGTAAACGAAAAAAAAAATGAAATTGCATAGTGATCTATTATTGTCTTGGAACGAAGACAATAGAGATAAAAAAATATATCTAATCTGATTTATGTATTTTGAAAACATGAGATATAGCAAGGATAAATTTTCAGAGATAATATTTAATATTTTTTATTTTTAAAATATTCTTGTAAAAAAAAAATTTTAATTTCAAAATTATTCAATTAAGACATGTAAGAGTAAAAATGATTATTAACATAATTTTAAAATCAAATTCGGGGGTCGATTTGAGACAAAGCCCAAGTCACAAGTCATTATGACTCGAGTTAGTATAAAAATAAAAATAATTATTGTCGTAGTCTTAAAACTCAATTTGAGGGTCAACCCGGGAAAGGCTTGAGTCACTAGTGGGGTTAAATGTTAACTCAGATCAATGTAATGATAAAAATGACTATTATTATAGTTTTAAAACCCGACTTGAGCTCAACCCAAGATAAGGCCAAGGTTTTATCATAGTTTCCCAACTCGGGAGGTTAATCGGGGAAAGTTCAATGTCACAGGTTGGGAGGATCAACACAGGTTGACTCGAGTCAATATATAAATAAAAATAACTATTATTATAGTTTTAAAACTTAATTAGAAAGTCGATCTAAGACAAGATTCAAGTCATGAGTCAAAAGCATCAATCCATTAAGTCAGTCTTAGTTTTATAATTAAAGTTATTATAGTATTATTAATTTCAAAATTCAATATAAACTAAACTAAAAATAATAATAATGTTTAATTATATTTTTAAATATGAAGTTTGACAATAAAACATAGTAAAAGTAAAATAGATTTTTTTTTTCAAATTTTTTTATGTCTTGTCTATTATAACTAAATAAGATACAAAGATAAGTCACTATCTTTTATGTTTTGTTTTTTTTTGTCTTTATCATCACTTAAAAAAAAAAAAAAAAAAAATTCAAGACTATAACCAAGCGATAGTCTCGAGACATGAAATATCTTATCTTAAAAGTTGAAAATGTTTAAGAGAAAAACTTGGTTCCTCTGAGTTGATACCTGTTAAACCACTCTTTTTTTTTCTTTATATTTGAATTATTAAGTGAAAATCAAATGAGTTATATAAGTATTATAGTTAAACAAATCTTTTAACGGGGAAAGAACTCTTTTATAATACAAATTAATTACTATAATATATATCCAATTAGCAAAATTAAATATTCATTTATGTAATATGTCAATATTTTAATGTATATAATTAGTAAAATAGAGTGTTTAATATTTTTGTTGTATGTCAATATTTCATTATATTTCAATATTTTTCTTTTATATAATTTAGGAATTACTAATTATGTATATATTATTTTAATTGTTATTTTTAATTAAATAATTTTATATAATTATTAACATCATTTATCTTATTATTTGTTTATGAAAAATAAATATTAATAAAATATATAAAAAAGAATTATTAACTAGTTCTTAAATTAATTTTGAACAAACGATTGGATAGACAAATATCCTCCATCATTCAATTGAGTGTGGTGGCATTTGGTTGCCATGGGGTGTTTAAGAGTGTAATAATAGTTATTGTTTAAAATATATTTTATTTGAAAATATATCAAAATAATATATATTTTTATTTTAAAAAAATTATTTTTGATATTAGCATATTAAAATGATTTGAAAATATTAAAAATATAATTTAAAAAATTTTTATAAAAAAATACGGTTTTAACAATGTTTCCAAACACTATCTTGATTTATAAGCTTCTATAATAACTGACTAATTGAGCATTATGCTCCTACTTAGCGGAGGTTATTAGTACTTAGTTTTTCCTTTAAAATTAAGATTAGATTAATTGTTCAACTATGGTTAGAATTCGATTTTCTAGGCCAATTTAACATGTGTATTCGAATGGGATATGCAATTTAAGACAGTGAACTAACAAAGAAAAAGGTATTCATAATCTTTTGACAAGTCTCATCACATATTTTCAATACAACTTCGAGTTCTATACTTTATAATAATTTTGTGCATTTTTTGAAATAGATATATGTTAATTTGCTTTTTACTTGAAAAAAATTTCATTTGTTCTATGTTAATAGATATATGCTAAATCATATGAAATAATTAATGTTTTCTCACAAGTCCAAACCATAAGAATTAATTCTAACAATTTAGAGGATAATTTATTGGAAACATACATTGTAATTCTCTTTTAGAAACTAGACATAATTATTTGATTGTAGTTTTTATAGACTTTTTGAAACTCTCTTAATTGAATTTGAATTGATACATTGTTAAATCTATTTTATTTACAATGTTCAATTATTTTCTATGTTTGAATTTTTTTGGTATTAATTTGAATATAAAATGAAATTAAATTTATATAAAAAAAAACATGCAAAAACAAATTAGACGAGAGAACATCAGATTTATTACAGTAATGTTTTTAAAAATTTAATTATGAAAATAATATCTTAAAAATAGTCACCTTTTTCTTTTCTCTTTGTCTTCAAAAACCAGCAGTAAATACAAAGTAAAGGGTAGTGTTACAGTAACGTTTAAAGAAACATGAGTTATAGTTGCGGAAGAAAATTTTATCAAATTAGAGGGGAATCGTTGGATTTGCAGAAGAACATGTATAATATTTAAATGTTAGCATATCGAGAGAAATATTCTGGTTTCTTCTTTCAAGAGCTCCAGCACTATATTCCCATTACCTGGAAGAATAACACGTTTGTTATATATTTTGGTACTGTTTTATCGTTGGATATGATACCGAGATATTGATTTATTTTTTAAAATGTATTTTATTTAAAAATATATTAAATATAATTTTTTAAAATTTATTTTTGATATTATTACATCAAAACAATTTAAAATACTAAAAAATATTAATTTAAAGTAAAAATAATAATTTTAGCAAAAACACACCTAGCTTCATCGCCAAACACACTATTCAATCCTTTTTTGTGGTTGGAAAAACGTTTTTGTAAAAAATTGATTTATTTTTACTTAAAACTAATTGATTTATTGAATAATTAGAATTACAAATTATGATATTTTTTTTTAAATTATTAACATTGTCAAGATTATGATAGTTTTGACACTTGTCTATTTGATAATGATATTTATTTAAATTTAAATTTAATTTAAGAAAAATTCAAGAATTGTTTTTTAACATTCAATGAAAAGATTTTCATCAAAAAGTTTTTTTAATATATATATTTTATTTTTTTCTCAAAAAATATCTAATAAATAATTAATAATACATGATAGGCTTATTTATATCTTCTTTAAAAATTCTATATTTATGTCATTTTAAATAAATATAAGGGTTCTTGTAAAGAAAATTAAAAGAAACTAAAAGATATAATAGATTTATTGTAGTAATTTTTAATATTGCTTTAGGCTCATAATCACTGTGGACTGAAACTATGAAATCATAATTTTTCCTTATTAACAAAACATGAATAACCTTGGAAACAAGGGTATACTGGTTTTTTTTTAATTGCACAGTAAAATAACTTATATGTTTTTTAATTAAAAAATAATGGATTGATTGGAAGGGACACTCCTGCTTTTTTTCATTTTAAGTTCACACTAAACTAACTAGAATGCTTGTATTGAAACTTTCTTTGCTCTTGGTCAAGGTTTTTTTTTTTTTTTTAATCTTTTTTTTTTATTTTGTAATTACCAAGTCTGATCATAAGCACTTTAGTATTTATGCGCGTGCGCGCACACACATATATATAAAGTCGATTATGTGCAAAATTCATGTAAGTATGTGTCAATGCTGTTGCACTATTTTGACGATATGCCATGAATCGTTCAACAACCAAACTCGAGTTTTCACAATGGCATTTTCTCTATTCTTTGTCAGCGCATGTGGCAAAAAAGATTTTAGATTTAGCGTCAGCGGTCATTTTATTTTTTGCTTCCTCTCTCATCCTCAATTTCAGAGCCTTCATTTGGATAGTTTCAAAGCAGCCATTTGATTTTTCTTTCTTTCAGATTTGTTTTCTATTTTCTTTATTGCCTTTTCTTTTATTTTAAATGATCCATAGAATTGAAATTTTCTTTCATTTTAACCATTTTATGATTTTTTTACCTTTCAGATTTAATTCTTATTCTTTTAATTGTTAAGCTTTTAAAAAAATTATTCTTTTAATTAAATTTTCTTTTCAATTATATCCCCCGATATTTTATATTATTATCTTAATTGAATTACCTTTTCAATTCCATATCTCAATATCTTTGTTCATATTATTTTTATTTCTAATTTAGTATTTATTCTTTTGATTGCTATTTTTTTTTAATCCTTTTTTATTGGAACTTTATTTTTTGATTTCGTTCCTCAACATTTTATTTATTGGGATTTTGTTAATCTTTCGAGTCACAGGTTTGAAAGATTGAACGGAGTTAGCTTAGATCTTTTTCTTCAGGTCTTCTCTTACAATTGATTTTTTATGATTCTATTCTTCTATGAGATTATTCCGATCTCACATACAATCACGGGTTTCCCGTGTAAACCCTGTTTGACCCAATCTAATTTTTTATTGTTGTTGTTGTTGTTGTTGTTGTTGTTGTTGTTTCCTTTTTAGTAATTATATTATAAAATTAATTGAGGTTTAACCCGACTCTCGAGTTTTTCTTACTTATTTAAAGAGGATACTATTGCCTAAACATTTTACTTACACATTAAAAAAAAGTTTGGTTTGGCATGTAACACGGTGTCGGCTTTCTAGTGATTTCTATAACAAAAATGATTTTTAAATTAAAGAAAAAATAGTTAAGATTACTAATTTAATTAATTTTCACATGTATTTCAAAAAATATAATTGAATTCAATGTCATTCAGTATTTTGTTCCAAATATAAAAATTATAATAGATTATTAATTGAATTCAAATTTGCTTATGAATTGAATTCAATTCAACATGTAATTTTGTTTCAAATAAACTATTAGAGAATTCATCCAAAGAGCAACAAGATTATAAAAAACAATCAATCAAAAACATTTAATATCTCATGAAAAATCAATAAAGATTTAATATAATATATTGTTCAACACATATCTTTGTTGATATCAAGGATCTTATAGTGTGTGTTCGATATTGTAGTGAAAAACCTTTTCAAAATAATTTTTTACTTGAAAATTTATTAAAATAATATATATATATATATATATATATAATTTTTTATATTGAAAATAATAATAATAATAAAATATTAATTTTTTTCAAGTTAAAAAATATTTTTAAAAAAACTTTCAAAAACATAAACAGTCCGGAACACGCTCGTAGTTCATGGCATAAGAACTCTATGGAGACAACTTGTACTCTTTTTCTTGTAGTAGGACTTTTCGGAAGGGAATTGGCCGGATGCGAGATTATGTAACTATACAATAAGTCAGACAACCCTCTCTTTCTTTTTTATTGTTTGTTAGCTAGAAGGTTTGATTTTAAACAAGTCAACTTTTAGATAAATATATTCATAAAAAAAAAAAATCTTTTAGATATATATCGTGAAATTGAATCTTGGAGAAAACACTTCAATGCCCTGTAATTTAAAGCTCTTGGAACTTGCAAGGTCGATGTCACATTCTTCAGGGAATAGGTACACTGCACTTATAACTAACTCATGGCATTGTCCTTCTAATTTAGAGGTACTCTGTCAGCTCAGATGGTCCCGTCCCCGTTATGAGGGGCGCTTCAAGCATGTGCTGTTCTTTCAAAGTGAGGCAACATTTCAAGAAAGGCCAAATTATTACACACACACACACACACACTGAATTTTATCAAAAAAAAAACTAATATTCCTGAACAAAAAAATTCTGATTTTTCATTCTAAACAATATAATTGTTTGAAGGTGTCCCTTATATTAGAGTTTTTGTTATGAAATTGACGAAAAACCTTAAAACGCTTCTAATTCTTCTCTAAATGAAAATAAAAAACACAAAAGAAATATTTATATTCTTTTTGATTGAATATCATCATTAACAGAAACCATCCAAGTTAAATTTTAAACTAAACAATCAACGAACTTGGATTTTTTTTATTAATATGTGTGTTTGGATTTTTTTTATTAACATAAATGTCCGGGCTAATTTATGTGCACCTCAACTAATCCCACGAGTCATGAAATTAATGATTATATAAGTCTCCAGTGGCCCTGAAGTTTGTGAGACTCGAACTGGTAATCTATGTGGAGCAAACCTAGAGTCTGACTAGTTGAGCTACACATTTCAGGGTTAATAATTTTTTAATTTTTATTTTTTTTATTAACAATAGTGTTCAGGTTAACTTACACGCACCTCAACTAATCTCACGAGCCTTAAAGTTAATGATTATGTAAGTTTTCAGTAACTATAAGGTTTGTAAGACTCAAATTGGTGATCTATAGAGATCAAACATAATATCTGATCATTTAAGTTAGATATTTTATTGTTGGATTTTTTATTTCTTTCTATTTGGAGTTGCAGAGAATGAGAGAGAAATTGAGAGGTTTTATGGGTTTTTATTTCTCAACTTCTATTGTTTAAGAGTAAATCTTAAAAATTATGAGAAATAAAAGATTTTTATATATATGTTTAGAAGGGTTTTTGTTTTTTTAATAAGTTCACGAGGGATTTTTACAATAAGAGATGTTGCTGATGCGATCAAGACATCATGAGTACCTCCCCTCAAAATGCATAGTGAGCCTGGGCTTAAATAGCACAAGCGTTCTTGTTTTTTAGTTCTTTCTTTCTTTCTGGTGAAAAGAAAACTAAACGGCCCTACCATTTATCACTTCCTTATTCGATTTGATAACGACAATAGAGATGATAATCTACTTGCCAAAATCTATTAGCACAAATGCGCAATTAATTAAAAACTTTATGTCACACCATGGAAATTATTAATATTGCATAATCCTACTTTTACATGTCCCTTTCGTTTCTATCATTCTGGGTGCTATTTCACATGCGTCTTGTTTTCAAACAGTAAATCTCTTCACTCAATTGGTTGATTCGAGCGAGTGTCGCCAGAAAAATTTGGCAAATAATATTGTCACACTCACTACTTTTTTAACTTTATTTACATGTAGTACATTGTCGTTCCAGACCATCAACATACAAAATCACTACTATGAATCATCAGTATTTTTAACGTTTCATGAAAAAACATAAAACCCGGTCTAAAAAGACCAATAACCTACTAGAAAACAGGTCTTGTAAGTCATCAAATCCAATATATTTAGATTTGTTCATTTATTGTGCCCAAGCAAACATAAACTTAACAAGTTGTCAAATTTATGGCTCTTGAGCTTAACTATATATCAAGCCCAATTGATTTGAAGATCGTTGTAGACCCATGTTAGGAACATAACGCTTTGTTTACTTATTCTTAAGACTTTTGACATGAAATAATCATGTCAGGAATATTTGTTTCCCTACATTTATAAGTGTATAAAAACTCTCCCAATGACTTATCATTTTTTTCATCACATTAATGATATGTAAGAGATATTTATCTTTTATTAATGTCATCAGGAAAAAATAACTTTTCAACTCCTTCAATCTATCAAAATGACAAGGTTTGGGGATTATAAATATCCATTGAACCATCCAGATAAATTATTCATATTTTTTTATTCTCTTAATTATTCATACTCTTATTCTTAGAGCATTTATCATATGCAAATAAGAACAAACACACTTGTTCTTAGAATTTTAAACTTATTCTCTCATTCATTGCAATCACTTATTAAAAGTCATTGATTTTGTCATCGGAAGGTCCTTAAGTCCCACGAAGGGACTTTTATATATATATATATATATATATATATATATATATATAGGTGTTATATATTCTATCACCAACCATCAACTTCATGACCTCTAGAGAAGAGAATATTGACATGAACATGTGATTATCGGAGCCCCACCTTCATACAAAGAGAGTAATTTAAATAAAAAGACCCAGCCACCAGAAGCCCTTCAACATCCATGAAAGCTTCTTAAGTATTCATATTTTTAAATATAAAGACTTCCTCTACAAATGAGACATAAAAAGCTTTGGACGAAGAGGTGTAACTGGGCATTGGAGTGGTCACATGGCTAGATATAGATGATGTGGACCTATTGAACTCCAAGTTAGTTATTCTTACTGAGGATCCTGCATAAGGAAAAATTATAAATAACACACTAAACTAAGATAAAAAATTGTGAAAATAACATACTAGTATCAAAAGGACGGTATATTTGTTGAGCCATGATGTTGATATAGTACTTAGTTTGGAGTTAATGTAGCTCACAACATAGTCTCCTTTCTCTCTTATTAAGGCCAGACTTTTCATTCATACCTATTAAAGGCACTCTCCAAAAGTAGGAGCAACTCCAGATAACAGCATAATCTAACTGAGGTCTAGCCATACCATCAAATTTCACCAGCACCCATTTTCCCCTCCATTTCTTAACATGAGTGGACTTACCTTGGAAACTACCTTTTATAAACCCTCTTGGCCTAGTAAAAACAATTATAAAGAACCAAGGTATGAAAGGCATCTCATTCAACACTATTGATTAGTGTGTAGCAATGTATGAATATATTAATCATTGGCTCCACCTTATGGATTCCAAATAGCTTATCAAAAGAAGACAAGGTGGTTCACCCATTGGGGTGCAGTTGAGATAGACTTAAATTGTAATAACAAAAAAATTCCTCACAAACCCTTGTAAGAGAAATAAGTACCCAAAATTGTACATACACATAAGGGTAGTAATAACAAAATTGCCCCCAACAAGTTTGTCACACATAACCTGCGCGATGTCGGTTGGCGATTTATCTGTTTCGTTTGATTTGATTGATTGGTTCGTTAGGAGTCGGCTCTTAGTATTTAATTGAGAGCTACTAGGAAACCCGGATGTACTGGTCTTGTGAGAGATTCACGGGTAAGGGACTGGTTGTGCTTAGGAAAGATATTAGCACTACTAACACACCCTACCTGAGGTAAATTACTTCACGGTTTTGTTGTGTTAAAGAAGTTTTAAAAATTTTATCTTTTCATCGGATATTAGAAATACGACTTATGTGTAAGTTCATAATTCTTGACCATGAACAAATCAAAATATTAAATTCTTCTTTATTCTTTGCAATTTTATCATAAATGAAAAAAAAAACATCCATAAAACAAATACAAACAAACACATACACTTTTACTATATTTTTTCCTTTTTTCTTTCCTTTTCTTTTACTATATTTTCTCCTCCACACGTCATTTTCCCTGGCGGCGCGTGGGTTCACGCCCAGGCACCGTTGTAAAAAATCTAGGAAACCGGGTGGGTCTGGCTCAACTTCTTCTCCTTTTTCCTTCCTTGTCAGCGGTGAGGATCCTCGTCACATGCAAAAGAATAAAATACCCAAGCCAGTTGACTTTAATTTTTCTTTCTTTTTCTGATTTGTTTCGGTCTTCTCCTTTTCAGATATGCTTCATCGCAAATCTTTCTTTAGTTTACATCTTCTTCTCCTTCGCTTCAAGTGGCCGGTGACATGACTAAAGGGTTGCTGGCGATTGGGTTTCTATCGCCTCGGTGCAAATAGATGGGGACGGGCTCGGTTATGTTAGGTGAAGAAGAGCGAGGTGGAATATCGTTCGGTTGAAAGGGTGAGCGGCGACCTCTATGCACATGCTGCTGGAGAAGGGCTGTTATGGTGTTCGACTATGAGAGGAGAGGCTGGTGCTGAGGGTTAGCAGGGAAGGGCAGCCGTTGGGCCGGCTGAGAGAGGAGAGTTCTGGTGAGGGGGTTGTTGTGTTTAGGCTAATGGAGAAGGAAAACTCGCCAAGGGGAAAATGGTTTTGAGGGATGGCGATGGAGAAGATGAAAGATTGGGGAGAGAAAGCCGAGAGAAGGAAGATGACGGGGAGATGGAAGAGAGTATGACTGCTTTTTTAGGTCAGAAAAATCCAAGCCGGGGAGGCAGTGACTGTTTGGTTAGATAGGTTTAGGTTTAGGTTATTTTTTTTGTATTTTTTTTAGTCTCTCAAAACCCCCCCACCTTTTGTGTGTGTTGAAGGTTACTATTTATAGGCAAAATATTACTTGGACCTTAAAATTGGTCTCTCAACTTTCTTTCTTTTTGTAAATTTGGTTTTTCTTAATTTTTTTTTTGTTTTTTTTTCTTAAAAAACAAGCAACATCAATGTCGAATCAATGAGGAAAATCAATGACTTTAAAAATGATGCGTGAAAAGTCGAACGCGTTCGAAAGACCTTTGAAAATTAAAATTCTTTTTCAGACGGCGTTGAAAATTAAAGTTTTGATTGACATTGATTTAGCCTATACAAGATAGTTGCTAGATTCTAGTAGTAGAGAGATAAAGTTTGGATTGACACCAGTTTAGCCTTAAAAAAAGGTTGTTCTTGGTATCAATAAGTTTTATTTGATGAGAAGAGTCTCACCTAAGTGTTCTTTGACCTTTCCATCACTTAAGATAGTAGATTTGAACTTGAGAAAGTTTTTTTTTTTTTTAATTTGGGTTGGTTTTGGATTTTGGAGCAATTCTAGAGTTATTTGTGGTCATATATAGGTTGTCAAGGTGTATAAAGTGTTTTATAGTCATTTCAGGTTAAAACAAATGGTTGAAAAATGTATTTCTAAGTAAAAAAACCACCACCCCATTTTTTATCCATCGTTGCGACAAGATTCCAAGGAGAAACAGGCGACACATTATTTTCCATAGTAGGCAATGCATCGCCTGCTCTCTTCTTGTTTTTTCAAAAAAATTAGGGGCAGACAATAGTTCTTCTACCCCTTAAAAAAAATAGTCATCCCAGGAGCGTAAGCCTAAGTTGAAAGGCCAAGATCTTTTTTTTTTCTTCAATTTTAACTCATTTTTATGATGTTCTTACTTGACTTTTACTTTGTTTATGAATAAAATTTCAATATTTTTTTTATGATATTAAGAGGCATTCGTTATATATATCGCTACTAATTTTTTTCTCTTTAATTTTATTCAATCGCTTTCCTAAGCACGGTTATATATATACAATAATAGTTCAAAGAAACGAAGTGATTAAATACAATCAACTTTATTGCTCATGTTTCTAGATCGGATATCAATATCCACATCTATTACTCAACTTTTCAATTTAATTTTTGGTTAAATATCATTTATTTTTTACTTAGTTTATGAATAAGATTTCAATATTTTTCTGATATTAGGAGGCATTTGTTCTATATATCCCTACTTAAATTGTTTTTCTTTAATTTTATCCAATCATTTTCCTAAGCATGTCTTTTTTGTTATTGTTTTATTATATACAATATTAGTTCAAAGAAACAAAGTGATTGAATACAATCAAGTTTATGGATTGTGTTTTTAGATCAGATATCAACATCAACATCTATCAATTAACTTTTCAATTTAATCTTTGGTTAAATATCGTTTATTTTTTACTTGATTCTCATATAAAATGATAATATTTTTTCCTAATATATACAACATTGCATATTATTATTTTTCTTTAAGTTTTATTTAATCATTTTCATGTGTGTGTCTATTTCTATTATCGTTTGATTAAATAAAAAAATTATTATAATAAATAAAGTTATTAAACACAATCAGATACATGACACGTGTTGTGAGATAAAATATTTTGGTCCATATATATCTCTTGATTTTTTTTTAGTTTATTTTTTAGTTATCATTAATGATAACGATTTTTTATGTATATTTACTAGCACAAATGATTAAATGAAATACATGCATCAACTTTTTAATTTACAAATAAGATTTTTTTTTATGTTAAAAAAAACTAACTGAAAGAACATGCATCTTTATTTTTTATATATATTAAAAAAAAATTATCTTACCCACGAAATAATAAAAATTTGCACTTAATTTGTTTGATCACACTGATGCTCACAAGGACTGAAATATCACAGCTGACACATCATTAGCACGCAGCTGACATTATTAAACCAAAACGATGTTCTAGTGCCTGTTTTCTGAGTGCTTTTCATTGTTGAATATGTCCTAACTCAATTGATGGCTTTGTTGACGTATGGTGCTGCATGCTCTCTTGTGACCCTCTTTACAGGGATAAACTTGTTTATGAATATTAACCATTTTTTTTTTCGATTTCTTTCCGAGGACACATCATTAAAACCTAGCCATTTGCAGACAAGGAAAGACAGAGACGGATACAGCCCCGTTCACAAAAGATAAAATTATTACTTAAACAATTTATTCGATGACTCAAGGCCGACAGCTCACTTTTTTATCTTGTTTTGTGACTTCACATCAAATGCGCCAGTTATAGTTGATTTAAGGGAGGCGGTACTGAAGGAGAAAATTCGTGGAATTTATGTGGGTGTGGTTTTATTATCTGTTTTAGCATATATATATATATAGTTGTTTTGGATACATGTCAAGGATATTTTTGGTTCCTCTTCCTAATACGATCAAGCATTTAAAACTAATAAATTAAAATGAATCTAACAAAAAAATCTAACCCGTGATTTTATAATTATCAAGTATATTAATATATCTTGTAATAATCCATTTTTTTACAGGCAATTTTTTCTATGTGTTTTAAAAAATTATATGTTTGGTCCAATTTAATTTTATCATGATGATAATAATAAAAACAATAGAAAAAAAAAGATTTTAGGAAGTGAAATAAAAAAATAAAAAAGGAATTGATGCAATTAGAGACCAAAAATAAAAATAAATAGGATCAAGTAAAATAAAAAAATAATAATAAACAAGATCCTACACGTTAAGAGGAGAGAAATTAATTAATTAGGAATTCATTGCCGAGAAGGAAACAATATAATTGTATAATTAGAGGAGAATTTACAAATATAATGTGCACTAAAGCATAACATTTATAAAAGTTTCATCAAAACAATAGGCATGATATTGCGAAGAGTTACCAATGGGATGAGACTTTGAAAATGGTAAAGAAGCATGAGAGATTGGTATGGTAGATATTGTTACCCATTTTTTTGGGATCTCCACACAAGAGGGGGGGGGGGGGGGAGGAACAAAAAAAATCAAAAAATCAAATATATAAATGAGAAAAGTATATTAGAATGCCCAAAAAATAGCCAAAGATTGGTTGAGGAAGATTAGATATTTTTTACCAATGAAAGCTTTATTGACAAAGAAAATTCAAAATTGGATGTTTAAGGAATCAATTACAATTTTTTAAAGGTTTAAATGAATTTTTAGAGGGCATAATTGCAAGAAAAATTGATTTTTTAAAGACAACTTAGGTTTTACTTGGAAGAAATTTAAAGTTCGAGGTCGAATTGTAATTTGTAAGACTTAATTTGGTCAAATTTAAGGCTTAATTGCATAAATATTAAAGTTTTGTAGGCAATTAGGGACTTGATCAAAGAAATCCAAAACTAATGACCAAATTGGAAAAGACATGTGAATGTAGGGACTAAAATTGATCGAATATAAAGTTTGTTGATCAATTGAGGGTCAAAATGTAAAAATTCAGAACCAATTATAAAAAATAAAAAAAATAAAAAAACAGTCAACTTTAGGGCTAGTATTTGAGCTTGGCAGGGATGAAATTGAATTGATTCTTAAAATCCAAATCTCAATTAAAGACCTAATTACATAAATCAAAAATTAAGAACTGATTTAGATACAAAGACTTCTAAGGTTATTTTATAATTATCAAGTATATTAATATATCTTGTCATAATCCATTTTTTTACATGCAATGTTTTCTATGTGTTTTAAAAAAATTATATGTTTGGTCCAATTTAATTTTTATCATGATGATAAAAAAATAAAAAATAAAAAAAACAGAGAGAAAAGGAGTTTATGGAGTAAAATAAAAGAAAGAAAGAAAAAAGGAATTGATGCAATTAGGGACCAAAAATAAAAATAAATAGGATCAAGTAAAACAAAAAAATTAATAAACAAGATCCTATACATTAAGAGGAGAGAAATTAATTAATTAGGTATTCGTTGTCAAGAAGGAAAAAATATAATTGTATAAGTAGAAGAGAATTTACAAATATAATATGCACTAAAGCATAACATTTATAAAAGTTTCATCAAAGCAATAGGCATGATATTGATGATTGCGAAGAGTTACCAATAGGATGAGACTTTGATAATGCTCAATGTCCTAAGGTTTGAAAATGGTAAAGAAGCATGAGTGATTGGTATGGCAGATATTGTTATCTATTTTTTCGGGGTCCCCACACAAGAAAGAGGGGAGGGAGGGGACGCGAAAAAACAAAAATAATCAAATATATCAGTGAGAAGAGTATACTGGAATGCCTAAAAAATAGCCAAAGATTGGTTAAGGAAGATCAAATATACAAAGATAGAATTTTGAGATTATATTTTTGACCGATGAAGGCCTTATTCACAAAAAAAATTCAATTCAAAGAAGAGAAATTCAAAATTGGATGTTTAAAGACTCAATTATAATTTTTTGTAGGTTTAAATGAATTTATAGAAGGCATAATTGCAAGAACAATTGATTGTTTTAAGACAACTTAGGCGTTAATTGGAAAAACTTAAAGTTCAAGGGTCGAACTATAATTTATAAGATTTAATTTGGTCAAATTAAGAGTTTAATTGCATAAATATTAAAGTTTGATGGGTAACGAGGGACTTGGTCGAAGAAATCCAAAACCAATGACCAAATTGAAAAAGACATGTGAATGTAGGGACTAAAATTGACCGAATTGAAGAAATAGAAAATTTGTTAATCAATTGAGGGTCAAAATACAAAACTTTAAAACCAATGACCAAAATAAAAAAGACAGCCAACTTTAGGGCTGACTTTTAAGCTTGGCAGGGATAGAATTGAATTGATTCTTAAAATCCAAATCTCAATTATAGACCTAATTACATAAAATCAAAAATTAAGGACTGATTTAGATACAGAGACTTTTAAGGTTGTTTTTTTTTAAAACGCTAAAATGACACGTTTTGTGCGGAACAATGTCATTTTGGTAATTAGTATAAAAAAGAATGAAACAACGTCATTTTGATGGTATTGTGCACCATCTTCTTCCCTTGCATTGGTTTTATAGACAAGGGAGTAAGGTTTTCCCCCCGTCCTTTGCAACATCCTTTTCGTCTCTCTCTCTCTCTCTCTCCTTCACGTCCCTACACCACGACACAACTCACGTCCCTCTCATAGTTTGCCATTGCGCCCAAAATAAGCAAAGAAAATAGGTCTTTAGACGGCCCTGCTCGACAGCAAAGTAGTCGCCCAACCACCTTACCCTTCGTCATGCTTTAGACCGCTATAGGGTGGTCCAAACTCCCTCCTACCCCTATAAATACCCCTCTCACCAGAAGGCAAAGGGGACAAAAAAAAGAGAAAGGAAGGAAGAAATTAAAAAAGAGAGAGAGAGAGAGAGAGAGAGAGAGAGAAAGGAAGGAAGAAACAAAAAAGAAAAGAAAGAAGAGAGCACAACATTAAAAAAAAAAAAAAAACATAGAGAAAAGAAGAAGGCAAAGAAAACTCTTTGGTACTGCCCAGAGAAGAAAAGAAACTTCCTGGAAGCCCTATAATTTTTCTCTCGCCATCACTAGTAGCAACAGCAGTCACCTTTTATCTCGATCAGCTTTGAAACAACGCCTTAGACCACCATCATTCCTCCTAGACACCACTGCAGGCAACACCATCGTGAGTCACCGCATGTGTCAGTGACCAGCGACTCCTCATTCCAGGTAATCTTCCTATTTCTATTATGTCTTCTTTAAACTCGATATTCCTTTTGTTTCCTTTTACTTGCATGAAGAACATGATTAATTCACATTTTATATCAAGTAATGTTAATTAGCTAGTTACTGGGTTGACCCAGTAACCAGTCAGGTGGTATCGGGTTGGACCTTTAGCAACCCTCACTAAAAAAAAGGGTTTTGTTGGGCCTTTGATGGGCCCAACTAGCTAGGCCGAGTTTGGGCTTCAAGCCCAATCAGCCTAGCCCCTAAGCTAAGGGTGTGTTTGGGCCATTTTGAATCATAGACCATTTTGAATTTACTTATGGGCCCTCATGTGTTTTTCTTAATTTTTTACTTTATATTGGAGCTATGGACTTATACTATAAGATACTTAGCCGATATCAAATACCCACTTTTCGCCGAAATTTCAAGAAATTCCAAAATTTTCTAAAACAATTGTTGATTTAAAATAAATACAAAATATGTTTATGGGTATGCATACGGCCAAGTCTCTCAAAAGTATAAAAAATTATATCGTATTTCCATACAAAAATTCAAAAAAATATGTATTTGCATGTATTTTTGAATTTAATAACCAGTTTATTAAAGTTATGATAACTAGGCCTATATTTCAAAAATACCAAAAATTATTTTGTTTTCAATTAGTATCCGAGATTATGAACTTATACGTAAGATATTAAAATGATTAAGCTTTTAACCTGGTAAGATAAAGACCTATTTACCGTGGAAGACTTTTCTTTGACTTTAGACAAACCAACAATTAGAAAACACAACACCTTAGTTTATATCAGACAAATAAACAATGTTGCTGACCTCAGGTAAGATGTATTAGGGGTTCTAATATCTTCTCTTTACGCAACCAGTCCTTTTGCCCAAACTCTGACACTAGTTAGGGTTCCTAGTGACCAAAATACTAGGTGGTGACTCTTATTTCATTTTTCTTTTTTTTACTAATAAAGGACAAGAATTCCTTCCACCATTTCTGACCCTTCTTAATTCAAAAGGATGATCATCGTGACACTGCACACGTGCGATAGTAGATATTGAGAAGATTGAGTTAACTTCTTATCAATACCAATTCTACAAGAATATACCACTCAAGTTGATCTTGAAAAGGTTTATATCTCATAATTATGATAATTAGCAATAAGTCCTTTATAATTATGGATATCATTTCTCTGGCTAGTTTCCTATGATCATGCAAATGTTTATGGTTGGAACGAAAGAGGTCAGCGGCTTAACCTGAAGTGGATGATGCTACACCCTAAAAATGCTTGAAAAATAAAGGGTAAAAATGTTAAATGTTCAACTAAGAGGACTGGAGGTGAAAAATATAATTGGCAATAAAGAAGTTATTAAATTCAAGATGATAAAGCATGATGAATATAGTATGGTTGATCAATTAGAGAAGAAACTAACCAGGATCTTATAGACAAGATTCATGCCACTGATTATTTACACTTTACAAAACATGAGTTGAGTCGACAAGGTATAGGGTAAACAAGGCATTTTATATCATAATTGATTACAAGGACTATATAATCATGAAGGTCTTGATTAATAATGATTCAACTTTTAATATTCTCTCAAAATATTTATTGGAAAGGCTATCAGTGAATGCATATTATAAGACCTCGCAAGATGATGGCTCAAGCCTCTGATGAGATACCAAGGCAGGTTATTAGAGATATCGACATTGTTTTAAAGATCAGTCCTCAACAATTTTAAGTTACTTTACAATTGGTAGATATTTAACCAAGCTATATTATATTATTGAAAAGACATTAGATACATTCGACATGAGTTGTCATATCTTCTTTGCATCATAGGCTTAAATATATTGCTAATAAAAGATTGGTTACTGTAAACGCTAAAAAAACTTAATAGTAATAAACAATATGGTGGTGTCATACATTGAGTCAAAGGGATTATTATATTATTTAAAGATGTTAAAATTACTATGAAGCATATGGTCAAACAGGTCATATCGCCAACTCTTATCTTAAAAGGTGGGTTATCAAAAAGGGTGAACTATATGAAGTTAAGGAACATAAATTAACTTTTAGATATGTTTTAAACCTAATACAAAAGACTACTAGAGGATGATAAAGCTAAAAAAAAGAGAAGAGAATGGTTTGGATTGAGGTATTCGAGCCACATAATAAGAAGTTGTATATCCCTCACTTAACAACACTTTTACTCGCCCTGCATACATTGTCAAACCATCAAAATAAGATCTAATGTTCAATAACTTGTTCAAAGATATAACAATGGGTACTTTATTGGAGGATGATATTGAGAATATGGTGAAGCGTCCTATACTTACATCAATGGATGCCAAGATATTAATTCTCTTATAGTTGACCACCAGTGTATTGAGTGAAGACATGGATATAACCCGACTTGTGAAGAAATGTCCACAAACTCAACAATTAGCTCATCGAAGAAATCCATATTATTTTTAAGTAATTCTAATTTTCTTTGTTTTTTTTTTTTTTGAATAAATCCAGTAGAAAGAGTTTTTTATTTGTAAACTTAAGTTTATTCATTTAATATTAATAAAAGGTTATGTAGTTCATTGTGTATTTTGTTTGCTTTTTTTTTTCCCCTAACTTTTTATTCACACTACCTATTTTGCTGGAATACTCAAAACAACCACTACCTAAAATTATAAAATAATTATATTAATAATATTTGTCCTAATTCCAATTAAAAATTTAATTGCAATGGTTGGAAGAGTGGGGTAAGCAAAACATGCATGAACATTCCAAACTAATTAAACAATTCAAGCAACTCATAAAATCAAATCAAGAAGAGTTGGAGTTAGTAAATGTAAGCACTGAATAGAATGAAATACAACTAAAGATTGAGAGAATGATCACTAAAAAGGAAAGAAGAAACTTAATGGCTTTGTTAAAAGAATATATAGATGTATTTGCATGGTCTTATACATAATATGTCAGGGTTGGACAGTGGTATCATTGTACATAGGCTACCATTAATTATGAATTATAAGCCAGCGAAGTAGAAAAAAAAAAAAATAAAGCTAAATATTATAATCAAAATAAAGAAAGATATACACAAGCAGTGAGAAGTTGGGTTCTTATAAATGGTTGAACACAAGAAATATAGAAAGGTAAAAATATGTGTGGACTTTAGAAATCTGAATAAGAAAGCCTTAAGGAAGAGTTTATGCTACCTCATATTTACATACTTGCAGAAAACGCTGCCAAGAATTCCATATACTCGTTCATGGATGCATTTTTAGGCTAAAATTAAATTAAGATGGCAATGAAAGACAATAAAATGATCACATTTATCATACCATTAAGGAATTTTTGTTACAAATTTATGCCTTTTGGATTGAAGAATATGGGGGGCAACATATCAATGAAAAATGGTGAATCTTTTCCATAACATGATGCATAAATAAATCAAAGTATATATAGATGACATGATTGCCAATTCAGAAGAGCAAGAATATCATGCTCAGATATTAAAAAAGCTCTTTGAAAGGTTTAAGAAGTATAGGGTCAAGATGAATCTATCAAAGTGCACATTTAGGGTGAAGTGAAGAAAAATATTAAGGTTAATAATGAGAAATAAAGGCATTGAATTCAACCCTAAACAAGTCAAAGCAATACAGGTTATACTAGAGCCTAGGAAAGAAAAGAAAGTATGAAGCTTTCTAGGGCATTTGAACTACATAGCTCGGTTCATCTCATATAGCTCAGTTCATCTCATAATTATCGCCAATATATGAGCAAATATATCGCCTACTTTGTAAGAAAAAATTGGAAGTGTAGATGAAAATTGTCAAGGGTCCTTTGATAAGATAAAAATGTATTTGAAAAATCCATCTTTGTTAGTTTCACCAATGCTAAAAAGATCATTAATCATGTATTTGACTATAACAAAAACTATTATGGAATGTTTTTTGGGCTAACATGATGATTCTAATTGAGAATCTGCATGAAGACATATGAGTATATGCTCTAGTACACAACTTGATTGATATCTAAATGAACTTGATTAATTAAATCTTTGAAAAGCCTTATTTTTCTAAGAGAATCATATTATGACTAATCATGAATAAATTTTGATAAGAATAAATTTCCCAATGAAAAGGTGGTTAAAGATAAAAAAGAGTCAGATGAATATATAGACTCTATACTTTGACGATGTAGTAAATATATATATATATATATATATATATATATTATGAAAATGGTATGGGTGTTTTACTTAGTTTATTAATAGAGGAACAATACCTAGTGCCAATCAAATTACAAATTTAGTGCACTAACAATATAGCAAAATACGAGGCATGCATCCATAGGCTTGAGGCAGCTTTGGAAATAAATGTGGAAAAGCTTGACAATCTGCTAGGTGAAAGGGAAGAGGTAAATAAAAGATGAGAAATTAAATTCCTAAGAAGAGTATCTCATCAAGTTAATTGAGCAATTTGAGAAAATCAAGTTCACTCATATGAGTTAAATGAATAATTGATTTGCCAATGTATTTTTTGTATTAGCATAAATGATCCAGATGGGTTGGAATGAAATGGTACAACCTGTATTCATCAAAATAAAGAATTATCTTGCTAACTATTTTTTAGCCATGGAGGAAGTATAAGGGAAACCTTGGTACCACGACATCAGATAGTTCATCATAAGCTGTGAATAAGGTGGACAAAAAAGACTTTAGAGAGATTGGATATAGACTACTTTATAGATGGAGAAATATTATATAAGAAAGGATTTGATGAGGCTCTATTGAGACACTTAGATAAGAAAGAAGCAAAAAAGGTTGTACATGAAATACATGAAGGTGTTTGCACTACACGCACTAATGAGCATGTAATGATACGACATACACAAATGAGTGGATTATATATGATTAGACTATAATGGAGAAATATTATAATGATTATATATGAAAATGTCATAAATGCTAGATTATTACTGATAAGATCAAGGCTCCGTCAACATCACTTCACAACATGATAACGCCTTGGCCATATATAATGTGGAGATTAGAAGTGATCGACCCAATAAATTTGAAAGCAAGTAATGGACATAGACTCATCTTGGTAACAATCAACTATTTTACAAAATAGGTTAAAATGACCTTTTATACCTATATTACTTAGAAAGTGGTCTAAAGATTTATTAAGAGAGACATTGTTTGCCAATATGGTTTACCAGATGAGATAGTGATTGAAAATACTCATAATTTTAAAGGAAAGTTGATTCAAGATTTATTCCAACACTGGAAGATCGATCATCTCAATTCATCGTCTTATCATCCTAAAATGAATGGAATGGTATAAATGATGAACAAGAACATAAAACAAGATTGTTTAGAAAATGATCATCACTTACAAAAGATGGCATGAAATGCTTTCCTAAGCATTACATTGTTAATGAATTTTAATGAGAACATCTACATGCAACTCCTTATTTTTTTTAGTACACAAAATGAAGGTGGTGATGTCTTATAAATTGGGGATACCTTCTTTAAAAGTATTAAAAAAAAAAAAAATTAGAAGAGTCATAATAGGTCAAGAATTTAGTAAGAATAGTTGGATTTGATTAGTGAGAAGAGGCTCACCATAATTTATCATGGATGGCTGTATTAAAAGATAATGGATAGAGTTTATGATAAGAACATACACCCATCCGAGTTTCATGATGAAGATTTGGTATTGAAGAAGATTTTACCTATTCCCGGGGATGATCAAAGTAAATGAACACCTAACTATGATGGCCTATATGTACTTAAGAAGATGTTTTCAAGAGAATATCTCATCTTATCAAAAATAGATTGGAAGGAATTGTCAAAACTCATAAATTTAGATTATATGAATAAGTATTATGCTTGAGATTGTACTTTCCTCAACCAATATAAAAAAAAAAAAAAGTTGAAATTTGGCTAGATATTATTTAAAGTGTTTATTTCTTCTATTTTCTTTAATACAATTAATTCTTTGACTTTTCATTTCACATTCCCAAACACCTATATTTTTTTGGTCTAATGCATGATTGATATTGATATTATTTCCATAAACCTGGTAAACAAAATGAAGTTGAAAAACAAAGGGATGAATTTAATTTCTCTCAATGAGACTATGTTTGATAATTTATTTTAGGGTAGTCATCTTCTAATGAGACTATATATTTGATTCATATAAAGGTAATCGCTTCTCGATGAGACTATGTTTAATTATTTGATTGTAAGGGTAGTCACCTCTCAATGAGTTTTTTCTCCTACCTTGAGGTTAGTTGCCTTCTAATTAGACTATTTGATTATTAGGTTAGGCACCTTCTAATTAGACTATTTGACTATTTGATTTTGAGGGTAGACATATCTCGATGAGAGTTGTTTTGAATTCTTTAAATTGTTGAGAGTAATCGCCTCTCAATGAGACTTGTTTGGATTATTTTGAGGATAATTGCCTCTTAATAAGACTTTTTTTTTATTTTTAATTATTTTTATGGTAGTCGCCTCTCGATGATGTTTATGTTAATTGTTTTGAGGATAGTCGTCATTCGATGAGACTTGTTTTGTTTGGTTGGTTCTTTTGAGTTACTCACCTTTTGATGAGAATATTTTAAATTAAAAAAAAATATTCCTTATATTTTTTTTTATTTGCAGACTTACTATACAAAGTCAAAAGAAAATAAATTTTTTAATAATTTTATGTTATAAGTATTGTAAAGAAGAAACAATTGTCATAAGCTATTTTTTACCCGTAATTTTTTATATATGTTTTCAAAAATTATAATTTTGGTATTTGAATTTAACTTTTTTCATGATAATAATAAAATAGAGAAGAAAAAGGAGTTCAGGGGGTGAAATAAAAGAAAATGAGAAAAAAGGGTGTTGTGTGATTAGATACCAAAATAATAGTAATGGGGGAATATGCCAAAAAAATGAATTGGATAAAGCAAAATTATAAATCTAATAAAAGAGATCCCACGCATAAAAAATTAAAATTAATTAGGAATTCATTGTCATGAAGGAAGCAATATAATATTCTAATATTATTTTTCTATGGTTAGCTTTTTCCATTTTCCAAGGGTCTCAAATAATATAAATAAAGATAGAGATACAAAAAGGGATAAAAACACACATATATAGAGGTTGGATTGGAGATGTTCTAGCAAAAATAAATTAGCAAAAACCCTAGCACAAGAAAGAGAGGGAAAAAAGAGAGGAAAAAAAAGGTAGAAAAAACATAGCATTCTGGCCTTATCCAACAACAAAAAGGTCCTTCTCTATATCTGCTCTCTCAACTCTATATCTGCTCTCTCAACTCTAGTGGAGGTGATCTACACCACCATCAAAAAAATATAGAGAAGATAGAAGTCTTATGTACCGTGGAATAGGCCACATGCCACCTTAACCATCAAGTAAGTGGGAAGAACCCTTAAAAGACAAATTGTTACTAACGCGTATACTGTATATGCACCAATATTGTTATTTTTCAGCACTCTTTTTAATGTTCCAGCCTCTCTAGTCTAGTTCCAACTCACTCAAATGACTTGAAAAGGTCAATTTTAATCCCATATGTGATCTATTTGGTGTTAGAACAATTTTTGCAATTTGTTTTGTTGAATTGTGAATCATAATTATACGTTGACTTGTATGTTGTTTTGAATAAATTTACATATATTCATGATTTTATTTCTTTTCGCACTCATTTATGATCGTTTATATTAATTAGGTAGCGTAAAAAAATTTGTGGTTATTTATAATGGATATGCTTGGTACAATAATTAATTCATGGTGGGTTAATATAAATTAAATAGTTAAAGGAAACAATTCAAAACCCAATTCAATTATTGTTTTCAATGTGTGAGTATTAGGCTTCACTACCAATCCAAAATCTCAATTTACTATCCTATAAACTCTTATAACTAATAAACATATGTATCTAGTTTAGGTGAAATATTAGTATGTATGCATGATAGGTATTTTTATCATAAAATAAAACAATAATACAATTTATCTTATGTACGGTGTTTTAGGGTGATATTCATCCTTCCTTTAACACAACTAGCTCTTTACTTAATGATATCTAAAGATCAATTAAAGTTCTCGATAACGATAAAATCATATGGCAACTCTTTTTTTCTATTTTACCCCTTTCATATTAATAGATCATCAAGATGTCCATAACAACATATCTATTAACAAATTACCTAATATTCATATTATATTAATCAATTTGATACTAAGATTAAAATCATCAAATTACATATCAATTTTCAAATTCATAGCCTAACAAATACATATATATATATATATACACACAAACTAGCCAATAACATAATATACTTGTGTAAAAAATGTTTGTCAATTTGATATAAAAGAACATGAAAAATGACATAAGTCAATCCATTAAACCCATGACATAGGTCATGAGACCGAGATAACCTTGTCAGAAAAAAAAAAAAAAATTTCACTTGATTGAATTTAGATTAACTTATCAAATCTGTGACTCTGGTTATAAGACAATCATAACTCCATAAAAAGTAAGTCAAAACAAATTATAAAACTCAATTCTCAATCGACATGTCAGACCAATGTTGAATGATGAAATTTGTAAGAATTTTAATTTAAAAAATGACATATAAATGAGCCAGTAGAATATGGATTAACCCATTAAGCACTATTTCTGAGTCATGATATCGAGATAACCTCATAAAAATCAAACTAAAATAAATCATGAAACATAATTCACAATCAAACACAATATTAAATAATAAAATTGTGGAAAAAGTCAATTATAAAGAGGAAAAAAAATGAGTAAACTATATTAACTTGTCAAAACTGCAACCTGGTTCATGAGATGTGGACAACATAATAAAAAAAATTCAATATTGAAGACATAAGACCAAAATAACCTCTTTAGGAAGGGAAAAAAAAACAACTTGATTTAATCGAGGTTAAAACACCAAAACTCGACACCCTAATCATGAGACCAAGATATCCATGCACAAAACAAATCAAAAACAATTATGAAGCTCAATTTCCAACTGATCCAATATTAAATGATAAAATTGGAAGAGATTTCAATTTTAAAAAAAAAAAAACATAAAGAACAACCCGAGTTAACTCGAGTTAACCCGTTAAGCATTATTATTGTGTCATGAGACCAAATAACCTAATAGAAAGCAAATAAAACAAATCAAGAAGCCTGATTCACAATTGACCCACTATTAAAGGATTCAATTGGAAAATAAAGTTAGATAAAAGGGAAAAAAAACTCTCATCTAATAGGGTTAACCCGGCAAACTTGTGATTCATATCATGAAAGTGAGATAACAAAAAAAAAAACAAATCTAATATTAAATGGTTAAATTAAAAAAATTGATTGAAAAAGAATCAAAGATAAAGAATAAAGGAAAATGTTCTTTTTAGGGACACACTAAAACATATAGGGAAAGTATTATTTAGATTGTACTTTAGATGGTACTGTTCCATTAATTGAGTGACTTGTACTTGTACTTAGTACTTATCCCTAAAAAGTTTTCAAAATCAAACTAATATCATAAAAAATAACTAAAACTCCTTGGAAAATTATATAGCTCTAGAACTCATTGTTATTATTCACTTCAATATTATAATGATGTTTTTTCCTCTCTGCCTAAAAAACTCAAAACAACCTTATAGAGGCATTGAAGTATTTTTCACATTGCTTATTTATCATTACCAAATAGAGTGGCAATAAATAAGTATTTTCTCATCTTGTTTACACAGTAAAACGATCCAAATACCTTTGAAAGTAGGAAAAATTAAACCTAGCATCAAAGGGTATTTTTAATTTTTTTATTTTATTTTTACAATGGTTTTTATGCTATTATAAGTGAACATGGGAGCACTTTGGTATTTGCACAAATATAAAAAATAATAAACTATAAAAATACATGGTAAAACTATAAAAATATTCTTAAAATAAAAACATATGAGCTTGAAGTCAATAGGCCTTTTTGGCTTTTCACAATGGTTTTTTTATATTTACAAAGTCAGCTTAGAGGCAATTTTATATCTGGCTAAATAAATAATAAAAAATAAAAATATGCTTGCAACGCTTCCTGACATCAAAAAAATGCCCTTTTGCCATGTCATTGAAAGTGTCTCCATTTCTGAGAATTGGACTTCATTGTTTTTCTTGATTAGATGTTTCAGTTCTAATGACTCAGGTCACGAGAGTTTTTTTCTTTTAAGAAGGGTTTTATGATCCTTTTTATTTTTTATCAAGTTATTTGAATCTCATCATTTGAGCTACCGGTTTGGCTCCATCCTAATTATTGGGGTTACAAGTTTGTCATGACTGATTTTTTTTTTTGTCATTTGTTTTCCTTATTTTGGCACACGAACATCATTTTTTTATAAAAACAAATAATAATAATTCGTTTCCATGGCAAAGCGGAGGGAACAAGACTAGTATTATCTAAATTCCACTCCACTCAATCTTAGTTCAAAAACTTCACTATTGAAGTCAAACTCATAATTTCCCTAACCATCCTAAGGCTCTTTAATTTGTTTTTAACCCATTCATAAAAAATATTCTATAAAGCATTCAAGCTCCAAATGCATAGTTCATTACATTATTTGTGACATAATTGTTTACTTGTATCTAAAGACCACTAAAAATAAAATAAAAGGTTTGTGATGACTAATGAAATTATAAAAACTTTAAATTCGATTTTAGTTGTTCATGGATGCATCTTAGGTTGAAATGTCTAGGGTTGGGTTATTTCATGCTCTCTTGCAAAAAAAAGTCCCCTATTAAAATATGTGACGTGGCGTATAGCGTGGATAGAAATTAGGGTTCTCGAGCTATAAGTTCACAAACCTAAGCTATAGAGAAAACTCTAGTATTTTAAAAAATATAAATAATATTCTTCCTCTCAAAATAAATTAAACACCCCTATTTATATTAGTTCTAAAATCTTTTATAGGAAAGGATTCCTAATTAAAACTAAAATTCTTTATAAGAAAGGATTTCTAATTAAAACTTACTTAATTAATAGAATCCATTTAGCATTAGGATTTCTAAATAGTAAAGTATTAATTATAATAAAATTTCTAATCTAAATAGGAAGAATATCTAAATACAACAAGGTAAAAAAAGATAATCTTATATAGTAACTTTCAACCCATATTGTAAGGCCTTCTAGATCTCTAATCATTATGATATTTTAACCAATATAAAACAGGGCATTCTAAATCTTCTGTCAAAATTCCATCTTGATTCAACAATCAAATTAAACATTATGTTTGATTTACTAAACTACATTTTGAACTCTTCTTAAATTCTTCAATGCCTAAAAATCTAAATCATTGATGAAATAATGTAACAAAAATTATTATTCCTAGATGTTGAAGAAATTTCCTCATGTCATCCCCTCTACTTCTGAAAAACTAGCTCTATAATTACCTGTTAGAAATTGAACTTGACCACTCCAAAGGAAAAGATACATCAAATATAACATTGTAGCTACCATATTCAAATAGCATATCTTTGACCCGTGAACTTTAAAATCTAATTTATAAAACTTTTATGTTAAGGTCCATATTTAATTTTATATTTTATATTCCTGTAAAGTCCACATATAGTTTATTCACACATTAATTTTCTTCAAACTTGACACCATCATTATCTATGACTTTCAATACTTCAACCTTTGTATATAAAAAAAACTTCAAGATAATATTTTATAATATCCTTATAAGAATTATTAGAAATTAGCATGTCCTTCATATCCTTATTTGCAAAATCTTTAGAATCACTATAAGATACTAATTTAGAAACTTTTTTGACTTCTTCTTCACCTTTAGTGGATGGAACATCGACAAGTACAGTAGTATTTATAGCAATGTTGTTGTCACTATTGTGATGTTGAAACAGTCTACTTTGAAGTGACAACACCTCCTCTATAAGTTTCTTTGGGTTATTTTGTTGTGTTTGGAGGTTATGATTTTGGATTAGATTAAAAACTGATTTATGATCTAATTTAGGTGGATTGAAGCTAAAATTTAAAAGAGGTCCAATGGTTAGTGGAAAGAGCATGACTGGACAGTAGGTGATGGTGTATGTGGTTTGTTAAAATGGAAAATGAAAAGGAAGGGTGTAGATCAAAGATGGAGGCTTCGGTGAGAGTGGTTATTGTTGTTGGCCGAAAATAATGGTTTTGAATACATAGAAACTATAGCAAAAATGTTGAATGAATGAGGGGTTGCATGTGGTGAACTTATCATGGTGATAGTCAGGAAGGTGATGTGATTGGAGTCAAAGTTAATGTAGGAATGCTAGGTTTATGGTTGTTTGGTGATGAAGGACAGTATTAAAGTGATGGTTATGGTTTTTTGTTGAGAGAGAGTTTAATGTTATGATGAATGGTGACTGCTACTAGTATGGTTATAATGGTCGATTTAGTTGGCCAAATGAAGGAGTGAGGTGGTTAGTTTTTACAAAGAGAGAACAATACTAGGTATAGGTGCTTAGTGGTTGGGGCATGAAGGATGGAAGAGTGGAGAATAAGGTTTTTTTGTTGAACTCTTCTCTCTCTCTCTCTCTCTCTCTCTCTCTCTCTCTCTCTCTCTCTATCTCTCTCTCTCTCTCTCTCTCTCTCTCTCTCTCTCTCTATTATTTCCTCTCATTCTTTAAGAGTTTTCTCCTTTTTTTTTTATTCTCTCTTCTCCATTAGTAACCTAAACCTATATTTATAATGTTGCACCCATTTAAAAATTAAGAAATCAATTAATTGCAAGATTTTAATTAGAATTCTTTTTTTTTTATCCCAGCAACAAGTAATTAATTAGAAAATTTCTATGAGAATCCTTTTGATTCCAGAAAGTTTTTAATGAGAATTTGTTTTATCTAAGTAATTAACTAGAGGATTTTTATGAAAATCCTTTACTCACATTAATTAATTGGAATATTTTATAGAAAATTCTTTTTTTATCTCGACAATTAACTAAAATATTTTAAAATAATCTTTTGTTATCCCACAATTAACTAATGGATTTTATGAAAATCTTTTTTACCCTAATATTTAGCTAAAAGATTATATATTTTTATTCTTTTATTATTTTTATCTTAATTTGACACTCAAAATGAAATAAACAAAATTACCAAAAAATTATGAAAATATGAAAATTGACTGAATCTTATTGAAAATATATTTTTGGCTATTTTTATACTTTTTAAAACACAATGGTGATAGTTATTCATATGGCTAGAACTTGTTAAGGCTATAGTTTTTTGCCACTAAAGTTCATGTTTTGAGTGTCTAGTTTGGTAACACTCTTCATAGAGAAAATGACTCTTTCAAAAGTTTATATTATAAGTGATAGAGTGCTTACTTTCATGCAAGTCATTTTTCCTTGTTCTTTTAAGAAACTAAAGTTGTCTTTGTGCATTTAGTAGTGAAATAATAAGAAGTTGTTGTATATTTAGAGCAATATCATTGAACACTTGCATTTGATAGGTAAATTGTTAAAGATTTGGAGGAGCTGGTGTACTTATGGTGGGAAGGTTTGTTACCCTCTCATGTTTTGGTGGTTTTAAGTTATCGGCCATTGAAAGAAATTTTAAGTGTGGAGTAAAACGAAATTGAACTAGTTTTTATTCAAGTCCTCATTAATGATGTTATTAATGAAGTTTTAAAAAATTCAAATTGAATTTGGAATTTTCACGACTATATCTTCGGCTTAAGTGCTTGGGCTAAGTCGTTCCATGCTTTTTTGAAAAATAAATTCCCTATCAAACTAGGAAAGCTTCTAATGTTTAAGTTAGTAAAATACAGGAGGAAAACAAATATATGTAGGAAAATAGTATTTGTATAAGAAGAATGGTGTATATAGGTAGTGGTTTTAAAAGTAGCATGAAAAGTTCACTTTAGTCCCTATATGTTTTATAATATAGTATTTCTATCTTTTTAGTTTAGAAAAAATAAATTTTGGCTCATAACTTTATTTTCTTTATTTTTTAGTCTCTGGTTTAAGAGATGAAATATAAAGTTACCAGAATTCAGTGGTAAAGAAAAAAAATATAGGTTGACATCGATTTTGACCATACAAAAAAAAAATGATTTTGGTGTTAATAGATTGCATTCAATGAGAGAAGTTCATTTAAGGTATTCTTTTATTATTATATGGCCCTCAGGAAAAAAAAAATTTATAGCTGTGATTTGAGACAATAAATTAACATTTTAGAAAATCAAAAAGGGACACACACGAGGTTTTGGCCCATAGGCTAGGCCACTGTATATGGGTAGGCTCAAGCACCTATAATTTTTTTTTAATGTTTTTTTAATGTATTTTCAACCTTCAAAGTTAAAAATAATGATAAAAAATCACCTTTTGTTATTTAAATGTCTTTTTTTTCTTAAACATACATATTTTCCCTTTTATTTTTTTTTTCAGTCCCACTCACTTGTTTTTTTTTTAAATGTTCTTTTCAATTTTTTTTATATATGATACAAAAAGAGTTTCACACACCTAATTTTTGTGTAACTAAATGAAATATAATTTAACAATTTTTTTATTAAACTCAATGGGATACATGACCCGCATTGCGAGTTTTACTTGGATTCACTCGAGCTTTTTTTAAAAAAAAATTAATTAATTTTTTTGTTTCTAAATTTTCCTTTTTATGAGCCAAGCATGCGGGTATGTTCAAGGACCCTAACCTGATTATGAATATTTTTTTATTTAATAGGATTTTAAACCCTTTAAAGTTAAAAAATAAAATAAAATCATTTTTTTTTCATGTTTTTTGTTTTTTACTTAAAAAATTATTTTTTTAGTCCCATATGCATGTCCTGTTTATTTTTTTTAATTTATTTTGTTTGGTAGAAAAATAGTTTCACCCGCCACAATTTGATTGGCATTCTCTCAGGTCATTTTTAAACTTTTTTAATTAAGTGTTTTTATTTTTAATTTGAAACTTTAATATTAGATTACTTGGGTTCGGATATCATTATTTGTTTCAATTTAAATTTTATAGGTTTTTATGATATCATAATTGGAATCATGAATTTAAATAATTAATCTTAATTAATTTAAATTATTTTAATAAATTATTATCTTAATATTTTAAAAAATAAATTTTAATATATCATTCTTGTTAAAAAAGAAAAACAATCGTTTCATGATTACCAATGACTCCTGTAAATACTTGGTGTTTGTGTAAAGGAGAAGTCGTGGACAGTTGACATGGTCGTTTGATAATTCACGAGTAATTAAGATTATTTTTTTTGTTATCTTTTGTTTGAAAAAAAAAAAAAACAAATCGGTTGTTATTATTAGAATTAATTTTGTAAACATGAAAACCTTCATCTCCGTTAAAATACTTCTAAAGTTCCTCGTAAAGTACTGAAGGAATGTTCCGTTAATAATAACTTTCATAATTAACATAATAAATAGTATTTACAGTTTATCAATCATTTTACTAATAAAATTTAGTAAAAATAGTATGTTATCATGTTTTTTTACTTTATTTTAATGTATTTTTTTTTATTATAATTCTCTCAATAAATATCGAGGTAATATTTCTATCATTAAAATTTATTAGCAATTTACTAATAAAAATATTTTCTAGATATTTTTATTTATATTTATCAATTTTCTAATAATATCCTTAGTTACATTACCGTTGCAAATAATAAAGTTGTATTTGTTTAATATTTTAAAATAAAAAAATTTTATTTTAAGGAACAAAATTAGATATATATATATATATATATATAATATATAATGTAAATTTGTTTCTAAAATAAGTTTATTTATGTTTACTAAAACAAAAGATAGATGAAATCTTCTGCACCAATTATTTTTATTCTTTCTATTCCAAAAAATTAACAAACATTACTTAAATAATTAATTTAATTTAATCTTTATACAAAGTTATTCTCAAATTACAAATTTTATAATAATATATCTTAAAGATTTAAATTTCTAAATATTTCTTTTTAAAGAAGGGAGGAGCATGTGTACTGCTTTTAAGGAGATCATTCATCCTAGTGTTATTAATTATTGTCAATAAACATTTAATTTTAGAGTTATAATATAATATTAGAGATGATATAATTAACTATACTTAATTAAAAAAATTATTTGTATTTGGAAAAATAAAGAAATAAAATTATAATTTTTTATTTAAGAGAATAATGCATTTAAATTAGTTAAAAGAGAGAACAAAACAAGATTTAATTTAATCTGTAAAAAAAGAAACAAAAAAGTGATTAAAAGATAATAAGATTAGTTAATAACCTCCCAACGCAAGCGATGAGAGTTTATAGAATAAAATGCTAATAAAAATAAGTTAAAACTCGTGAAAGTGGTGGGCCCCGACTGCAACGATTTGACGCCCTTTAACTTTTTTTATGTACATATTCTCTCACGTGTACTATTTCTTCTACCCTTTATCCCCACGTGCTTCAATACCCTTTAAAATATTCACATATTCTCTCAATTTCCCCTCCCTTAAATTCTATCTCTGCAACTGTCTCTCTCTCTTCTTTAAGAAAGAGAAAAAAAAAAATGAATTCTCTCAAAAATCTCTCAGTACTCTTTCTCTCACTTGAAATCTCTTTCATCTCTATCATCTCATCACCATCCTCTTCTCCTTCAACAACAAGCACAAGCCCAAGCCCAATCACATGTAATAATAATAATAATAATAATTGTGATGGCGACTATTCATATTCGTGTTTAGACGGTACCTTAAGCAGAGTTAATTCCTTGAATTCCAAGCGAAAAAACCAATCAAAACCCACAGAGGGAAAACCGTCGTCAACCAGCTGTGAGGTGTGGAGCAAGACCTGCTCGGAGGCTGTTTTGGCCCTGGCACGGCAGCCAGAGACGGTTACATGGTTAAAGAGCGTGAGGAGGAGGATTCACGAGAATCCTGAGCTTGCTTTTGAAGAAGTCAAAACAAGCGAGCTAGTTAGAGATGAGTTGGATAGGATGGGGATTGAATATAGGTATCCTTTAGCTCAAACGGGTATTCGGGCTTGGATCGGCACGGGTGGGCCTCCCTTTGTGGCTGTTCGAGCTGATATGGATGCTCTGCCAATTCAGGTAGCTTAGCCTAGCTTCAAAGTTTTATTTTATCTATTGATGTATATGTGTTATCATTTATGCATGCATGTGTATTGTTCTTGGAGATTATGTTACTGTACCTGGTGAGGATATCTTGTAACTCAGAGGCTTTAAGGAAAAAATCAGCTTTTTTGGGGTGTATTTGTTCTTCTTTATTTTCTAATTTCTTCTTTTCATCTCCTTTTTTTTTCGTTGAAAAAAACAGGAAAATAAGGAAATGAAATCAGATGGCTAAATTATCTATCATAATCTATTTTCTTTTCTAGTGCATTAGATTTGAATTAGCTGCATAAAAATGTCTGATATAAATTACTTGTTACAGAGATTTCCAGCTTGCTGCGTGTTTTATATCAAGCCCTAATTCAAATTTATTATTTTTTTTCTGGAGAAAAACAGGCGAAAGTGAAAAAGAATTTGTGAATGACTTCCTTAATGTTGACATGGAAGATAAAGAATCTATACAGCTTAATTTTATTATTGGCCTGTGAAGATGAATCAAATCTAGTGCGACAATAATTTAATTATAAAGAATATTTATGACTCAACTATATTATTTGTTTGTCAGAGCATTTAATTATTAAAGTAAGTCAGATTTAATGTGACACCTGAGATGAGACAAATTAAACTATATTCGTGTTCTAAAGTAAAAGTTGTGAAGAGCATAGTGACAAAATACGTGGGAATGGATTGGCATTATTAGTGTCTCCATGGGATCGGGGCTTACTTTACTCTCTTGGGATCTCACTGTAAGAAATCCTGGGGTTGCCTGTTTCAGGAAGCTGTAGAATGGGAGCATAAAAGCAAAGTGGCCGGCAAAATGCATGCTTGTGGGCATGATGCTCATGTCGCAATGCTGATGGGTGCTGCCAAGATTCTGAAGAGCCGCGAACATCTCTTGAAGGTTTGTTCTCTTAATTCTCTTGTAAATCCTAAAAGAAGTTCTATCGAACATCAAGATCTTAAACAAATCCTGATATTTACGATTCAAATTACCATTTCCAATAAGAAATCATCGTAGTCTTTTTCTTTCTTTTTAATCTGCTCATAAATTTATAGAGTATATTGGGTTTTTGGAGAGAATACTATTTGTGTTGTACTGGGTGCAACATGATGCTAAGGAAATAGGCAAAAGGAGTATATTGTTTCTGTTGGACCTCAATTTCGAGTGGCTAGCATTGGTCTACGAAAAAAGAAGGGTTTGTGTAACTTTTCTCTTAGCCATAAATGGCCGTAAACCGTATAGGTTTTTTCACTTTTGCTTCGTTATTTCCCATCAGCTGCTCTTGTCCTTTTTCTGCCTGTCTTCACTCTCCAGTTTGGTTCTTGAATTCGTGGTCTATATAAATATCATTTGGAATAATTATCTCTCTCTCTCTCTCTCTCTCTCTCCCCCCAATGCTTGAACCCACCAATTGAGGATTGATTATAGGGACGAAATTCTCAAACCCACCAAGCATTTATGTATGACAAAAAGAATTTAACTCGGCTTTGAAAATTGTCGGCTAGAAGACAAAATCACCGCAACTCCCTCTCAAATACGTCAGAGGTAGTTTAGATTTCTGGGCATCTCGTATAATGAAATGCATGTTTTTCTCTTCTTTTCTAGGATTTCTAGCTCATGCTTTCGTCTTCATAGGTTTAGGAAAGCGACTGCCTTTAATGTGCAAGTCTGTCACGTCCTTGAGTGTATCAATTATACATGGGCTTATTAATTTCTTCTGTCCTCGTGGGCATTTTTGTGTGTTCGTTTTAGTCTGTGCTCTAGCATGTTTCCACTTTTGTGTACAGTATACGCTTACAAAAGAGCTACTGATGTGACTTTGAGATTATTTGCTATGGTTAGATGTAATCATTATAAACACAAATAAGTTTTGATGCATGCATGGACAAGAGACATAAGATTTGGATCTGTACAGGAGTAAAGTAAATCTCTTCATGCTTTTAGCCTTCGATCTGTCAAGCATTATAAATGTTGCATTATCACCATTTTAAGTAGCGAAAAATTAAGACGAATCTGGTGTCCTAGTCCTACAAGCTACAGAGACAACATATTTTGTTTGAGTTTACATTGCAAAAAAAATAAAAAACTCTTATTGGCCATCTTGCTATCGATTTTGAAGAAAACGAAAAATCTCGGTATTTCTCCTTGCCGAGCAAACTATGGACGTTACACTCGAGGTGGTCCTCAATCATTCGACATGCTTTTTGGAAGGAGTTGAGGTAATAATCAAATTAATGATTGTAAAAAAGATGTAAAACACCTGGAACCTTTTTTTTTTTTTTTGTCCACCAAAAATATTCTATCTTTAAAGCGAGCTTGACCTTTATTCAGTTTGCATTAAGCCTTTTTATAATGAATGTCTGTTTGCTTTTATTATTCGTTCACATGCTGAAGGACTTCATTTTAGTGCTCTACGACCATAGATTTGTTTCTTACTTTGTCTTATCTGGGAGCGTGCTTTAAGCTCAGAATCTTTTGCTTAAAGAAATGAATTGGCCAGGAATCTAGTTTCCCACAATGGCTTTGTTATATGACTAGAATATATCGAAAGAGAGGATAATGAATCATTTAGTGCACGCTGCTTTCGCATAAACAATCTTCTGTCCATGGCTCACGCTTAAATTAAGGATTAAATCATATAATCCGAGTGAAGTGCTTAAAGATTTGACACTTCGAGGAGAGAGAGTCATTGTCTAGTGAAATGAAATTAGGTGTTGGTACTTTATTAGTTTAAATGAAGTGATTAGGTTTGGATAATTAAAACGCTTGTGACTTTTCAGACTCCTGAGCAGCTTAAATGGGTCTTTGGTGTTCATAAGGAATCAGTGGTTTTATAAAACTAGGTCATAATTAAACAAAAAATTCTACAGGTTGACATAGACGTGCATGCTAATTCTGCTCTTTATCACCTTGAGTTGACTGATGAAATCAATAGAAAATGATAACTATCTTCCATGTCTGCGAATGCACCCTAGCTCTATCTTGATGGGAAACTTTATCCACCTTTCTCTAAATTATACCTTAAACCTGAAAATCTTTATTCATGTTTTGATGATACCACGGTGGATTTCTAAACTTGTTAGTTTCACTGTTGCAATTACAGGGAACTGTAATACTGCTCTTTCAGCCAGCAGAGGAAGCGGGGAATGGAGCAAAACGGATGATAGGAGATGGGGCTCTAGAGGATGTGGAAGCTATATTTGCAGTTCATGTATCCCATGAGCATCCTACTGCCATCATTGGTTCAAGGCCTGGTCCTTTGCTTGCTGGATGCGGCTTCTTCAGAGCAGTAATTAATGGCAAAATGGGCCATGCTGGCACCCCTCACCACTCTGTTGACCCCATTCTGGCTGCCTCTGCAGCTGTAATCAGCTTGCAGGGCATTGTGTCTCGTGAAGCAAATCCGTTGGACTCTCAGGTGTCCATGCTAGAAAACTTAATTAGCTTTCCAAAACTGTTTTCCTCCATCAGAATTGTAATTTCGCTAACCGAGAATTACTCACTTTCACTAAACAGGTAGTGTCTGTTACCACAATGGATGGAGGCAATGATCTGGACATGATTCCAGACACCGTTATACTCGGTGGCACTTTCAGGGCTTTCTCCAACACAAGCTTTAATCAACTTCTTCAAAGAATCGAAGAGGTTTGTTCTAATTCCCCTTTTATTAATTCGATTCAACACCACTTCCACTGAGTATAGTTGGTACTGAATTCAACCAGTAGACATGCACGTAGGCTATCATGATTTACATCATTAATTGCATGGCTGCTTACCTGTGGGCTAGCTATACGGGGGCCTGCATGCCCTTCTGTATGGGAAATTAAGAAACCACCTTCCATGATCTCCTCCCTTTCTAGTCTAAGCATGAAAAAAGAAACATTGTTTTATGGTTTTCAAGTGGAGACATAGAGGTATATCTCCAGCCACACAATCCAAACGGAAACTTCATATTTCGAGGTCCCGTTCCTCTGAACACCTGTCAAATTTGAATAATTGATCCAACAGTTTTTGCGTATGTATGAAAACAGGTGATCGTTGAACAGGCTTCTGTTTTCAGATGCTCAGCAACAGTAGACTTCTTTGAAAATCAGTCCACGGTATATCCCCCGACCGTGAATGATGATCATATGTATGAGCATGTGAGGAAGGTGGCAATTGATCTGTTGGGTCCAGCGAACTTCAGGGTGGTACCACCAATGATGGGTGCAGAGGACTTCTCGTTTTACACTCAAGTGGTCCCTGCAGCTTTCTATTACATAGGCGTGAGGAACGAGACATTGGGGTCAACACACACGGGTCATTCACCATATTTCATGATAGATGAAGATGTTCTTCCCATAGGCGCTGCAACTCATGCAACTATTGCTGAAAGATATCTCATTGAGCATGGTTGAAGTGAGCGATAAGCCCTAGCTAGCTTATGCTGCTAGGCAAAAGTCATATCTCTCAGGGAAAGAATTGTGCAGAAATTTGCCACGTGATTCCTGCTTTCGTATTTGTACCATACATGGGGTTTGGGAGGGGGGCGATGGAGGGAATCAACTCCTCTTTGCCAGCGTAAAGGACAGAGGGAGAATTCATACTCATGGATGTGGTTGTAAGCAGCAACTCTGTAGAACACTTTCAAGCTATAGTAATTTGCTTATATTTGTTCAGTCAAAGCATTGGAGTTGTATTCACGGTGATTTAACCTGATTGAAAGATGGGTAGAAGTTATTTTTAAAAAAAGTCTTTAATTTGAAGATGTATTTTAATAATATTTTTTTAAAATATATATATATAAACACATCAAAACAATTTAAAAACACATAAAAAATTAATTTGAAGCTAAAAATAATTTCAAAAAATTTAGAGAATATAGTTGGACTACAATATTAAATACTTAAAAAATCAATTTGGATGCAGAAGACATGTTTTATGTTGCTTTTTTGTTTAGTAGTTCCAAATTATTTCCTTCTTTTCAACTTTAAGAATTGTTTTTACATATAAAATAAAAATACACTTGTATATTAGATAATAATGATTGTTCCTCTTAGAGTATTAGAAGAAAACTAAAATCCATCTACAATATCCCTGAAATGCTAACCACTCTCCAAGTATACGAACAACCATAAACTAATTACTTAGCACCTGCTGAGCAATTATATACCTCATATGTCATCTAAAATAAAAAAATCCCAATCCCTTTAAACAACAAACCTCTACTACTAATCAATAACATAAATAAGGGATAAATATAGTTGAATTAGCACAACACTTAAAAGAGATGGGGTTAAAAGTAGGACAAACAACAATTTGTATTTACAATTGTCTAAAACCTGAACGGGTCAACAGACTATACACAATCTTGAGAGGAAAAAATATTATGAATTTTAAGCAATTTATTATAGATTATAACTAATCAATGAGAGAGCACATCGCTAAGTTCACTGACCAATATGGCTATCAAGCAACTAACTTTTTTATAAAACTAAGGTTGTTTGATTCATCTTTGATCAAAATAGCTCTCCACTAGTTCTCATATTACCTTACAACTCAATCAACAGTTTAAAAAAGATGGAGACTTGTTTTTATGAATATTTCTACAAGACAGAACTAGAGGTCATGTTGGATAAATTAGCTAAAATAGTCCAAACTCTAAGAGAGGCTATAAAAATTTATACCATTTGATTTAAGACATTAAAAACTAAGTGCATTGTGGCTATAACTGAGAAAGATTGCATAAAGTTAATACTAGAGGGAATGCAATAAAACATAAGGAAGAGGTTCATAAAAAAAAAAAAATTGACATCTACAACTTCATTGATGTTGTTGCTCATTAAGATAAAAGGCTAGCAAAATTGATAAAATAGAAGCCATTGAGAAGGATATATCATGTTGATTATTCAAATAATATTGTTGGTGTACATTTATGGACCAATTCAGACTCTAATAAAGAGTTTGAAAAGATCTAATAATAGCTCATATCGATCATAAAAATCAAAGATGGAAGAGTGTTTAAGATCTTGACATTAAAAAAAGGCTAAAAAGGCTTCTAAACCTGGTAGCAAAGATGTAAAGACTACCAAAGTAGTCGGAGAAAACAAAGAATACTTTTTTATTTATAAAAAAAGATTAAAGAAATCTTTGACTAGTTAATGTATGAGCGGTAAATTAAGCTCCTAAAAAAATTATATTATCCCAGAACTAATAAAATTAGAGGAAAACAATATTATAAGTGGTATAACTCTTAGAAATGTGACCCTAATAGGTGTGTAGTCTTTAACAATCAAATCTAGAAAGCCTTAAAATCCAGAAAAATCCATAAATGAAAGTTAATGGTGATTTATTCCTCGAGGTCACTAAAATAGTGGATGCCTCCAAGCTCGATTGGCTTCTTCAAAAAAAGATAGCAATAAAAAGAAAAAAAACATCGACCATAATAAAGGCTGGTGTTGGTCATGTATGTTAGTACTAGAAAAAAATGCATATTTTATGGAAAAGCTAAATAGATGTCTTGACAAGCCTAAGATATACCTAATAATAAGGTGTTTCTATGCCTTACTTACCACATGATTCTTTCAAAGGGTAAAGACTAGGTATGCAATGTTAAGCAAGTAGTAACTCAGAGATATATCAAAACCTTTAAGCCTAAAATATGAATGAATAGCACAAGCACTAGCCATATCAAATATCATTTAAACTCAATGAGAAGTTAGATGATGAGCTTATCAACTATCATGAACATCTCCTAGACTTGGAAATCAAATGAAAATAAGGACAACTTTAAAAAAACCTATTTTAGAAGAATCCAACGCCTAAACACCTTAGTGATGAAGGAGGATACACATGTAAGTGTATAGGCCTTGTATAAAATTGATTGGTTAAATGTAGCATTAATTTTGTTCATGTGAAAATATATTTATTATTAGTAATGACATTATTTATATTTCATAATCCTTTATGTTTAATTAATGAGTTTAGAGTAAATATAAATCTCTTGGAACAAAAATGTTTTGCCAAAAAAATTATAAAGTTATTATCATGTGATTACATTGTTTTTAAAAGTTCTTGGCCGATGTTTTATTAAGACTAAACATTAATTAGAGTAGTTGAGACTGGTATATATTATATTCTTTTTTTATGAAAAAGTAGTTAATATTATAAGTTTAGGTATGAAAGATATCTAGAACTAATATGTAGATACTTGCCACATGACATGTACATTGAACTGACTCACATAGAGATTTCATATGAAAAGATTACTTATGTTTATTAAAAGGCTTATGTGACAGTTATTTACGTGATCTTTAGAATTGAAATCACTAAGTCATCTTATATAATAAATGTTATGTTTTGATCATGACTACATGTTTTTCTAATCAAATGTAATAACTGAGCATATATTGGGTATAACATGAACTATATGAAGATATTTGAGTGATCAATAAAAGATTCATTAACCTAGGTGAATTAGAGAAAATATTCTACATGCTTTCAAATAGTATTAATTGTGAAATCCTAGCACATGATGAAATAAGATTTGAAAAGAGTTTCAAATATTATTTAAATTATCAATGATTATGGTATTGAGAATAAACATGATTCAATAGAGTAGACACACTTCGTGCTATGATATCTAAATTGAAATGTCCATGATGAGAGGATGATGATTACGCTAAGAAAATAATCATTGAAAAGTTAAGTTAAATCACACATAACTTTCCTAATTTTTTAGGGATTATGACACATTACTAGATTATGTATTTGATCTTTAAATATAAAGCAATCAATTATTGAATTGATAATAAATTAAGTTATTTAATTTATTTAATTATATTTTCATTAGGATTGTGATTTATATTTAGGTCAACTTATTAGGAATCTAATGGGTCACATACATTAAGAATTATTAATCAAAAACTAAATTGAGATGATTAATCAAATGTCACTTAATTATGGATAAATTTTAGAAATTAAGGATTATACTATAATTAATAAATGATATTATAATTCTACACCTAAAGAGAACAAGTATGGACTTTACAGGGAGGTATTAAACATACTATAAAGGTGTTACAAGTGGATTTTAATTATTAGGTCTAAACCCCCCTCCCCAATATTGCTTTCTTTGTGATAGAATAAAGGACAAGCTATTATGCTTTACTTTGGTATGTTGTACTAATATTTTCAAATGATTTGTTCATATTATCATATCAAGTTTTGATATTTTGGTTACTAGATGATGCATCAACTAAAATAGTTTAGGTAGATTACAAATCATATCTGGTTAATTCAAATATGACGGATACATGGTTATATAACGATAACATCGATCCAATATAATTCATAAGCATGGATAATATGGGTCATTTAATTGACTTTTCACTAAGCAAGAAGATAACATGTAGTGAGTGACTCATAATAGATTTTGCTAGGCTAAATAACTTGTAAAGAAAAAAAAATGGAAAAGAATTTGAAACATGGTATTAAATAAGTTATTATGACTTAATAACATATTTTAAGGCTTTTGATAAAGCTTGTAGAAGTATTAAATACCATAATAGAATTTTTTTTCAATAGATGAAAGATTAGGTTGCCTTGATTTCTTTACTCATTTAATTTGATCACATAAAAATTGCATGCTTTACAACTTAAACTAGTGTTATATCTAGTCTTATTTACAAATTTTGAACAATAAAATGAACTAAAATTGTTGCAAAGTTTAAATTTATAAATGTCTATATAGAGTTTGGGATCATTTGAGTAGAAGTATACAACATGTATTCTTTTTTATTTTTTTTTTAATACTAAATCTTTGAAAAATAACAAAGAATATATTACCAACTCTTATTTTATATTGTTCTCACATGATCAAGGTTGAAAATAAAATCGATCGGTTAGTCTTTAGATCATATCAGTATGATTTTAATGAATAACATAGAATAATAATTTATAAATAAAAAAATATATTAAAAGTATCTTACTAATAATTTAGTGATTTTATAAATCATTTATGTGGCAAGTAAATCAATTTTATAAATCACTATTGTTAGTAAGGTATTTTTCTTAGAGCAATGTTACATTTACAGATTAATTACAACAGATCTCCTATTAAAATGACGTGACAATTACTTTATTCATACTCTTTAAGTACTATTGATCTGTATGCATGACCCTTTCCTTTAATGTATTGATTTTATTTTTTATTTTTTCATAGACCTTTTCACAACGAACAAAAAAGTGAAAAGGATTTTCAAAACATTTCAAACTCACCATTTGCAAGGGCATGCATGCTGCAAGGTGCAAATGGCAAAACAAACCACATATACTAAAACAAATACGTTTCTTTTGACCAGCCATGATAGAACAGTGAGAGAAGTCCATTGAGAAGAACCCAGTAGGATCATAGCACACTAACCAGATGGATTATTCAGGACTCTAACAAAACCATGCCCAGAATTGATACATGACAAAACAGCATGTCTTTTTCAAAGCTCATCTTTTGCTGGCTCTTGTTGGGCAACTTCATCCCTGTTCTTCTCAATGAAATCAATGATGTCTTGTTTGGTCTTATCTCCTTCATACTGCACCATCTTTCCACTAGCTGACCTGAAGTAGACTGTGGGGAATCCTTTGACGTCGTAGGTATCGCCTGGGATATCATTTGCAGTGGCGTCCTACAGGTGCCGCAAGAAAATAGTTGCATCAATAGTAAGTCTTGTTTCCACGCAAAAACCTTACATCTAATTAAATCACAGGCAAATAAGCGTCGATACATTATTTTCAAGTGTTCATTACACAGTGACAAAACCATAGTGTAAATATCTAGAGAGAAAAAATACACAAAAGAGCAAGTGGATATGTTAAAGGTATGACTAAAACTAAAGTTCTTAGAGCAAAACGAATAAGAAAATCAGATGAAAATAACAAAACAGTAAGCAGCCAATCATTGTAATGACCCAAACGTATCGATAGTGATGAGGATATAACACCCTAATTTTCATATTGTGTCATCTTCCACATCATCAAGAATTTTTTTAAGAAAATACACATAGCTTCTTCAGACAGGAGATGAACAAAACTTACAAGCTTCGCAATAAGAACATCAGCATCACGTTGATATGAGACGGCAATTTCCTCCAAGATTGGAGCCAATTTTTGGCAGTGACCGCACCAAGGGGCATAAAACTCCAAAAGGACTGCAAAGATACAGTGTAAATACCCCAATTAACATTTTTGTGAACTTGTACAATCTGACAGAGATAAAAAGTACACAGAAAACACCCGCTTAAACAAACAGAAATGCTGCCATCCAATGGAACCATCACAAAAACACCAACGCATTCTAAACTAGGAATACAGTGAGGAAAGAATTAACAAACCCTAGAATCTAGCGAAGAAATAAAGGCAACTACATGTCATTAAAATAAACAGAGATGAAATAAAATGGAACAAGCACACCAATCTAATGATATAGTGAAGGAAGAACCGATGAACCCTGCAAAGCTGCATATCATACACACCATTTTTTCCAGATTTGGTAACCAAGTCATCAAGGCTGTCAGCGACAACAACTTTCACTGGCTCTTCATTAGCTTCGGGGATAGGTTCAGATTTAATAAATGGCGGTACTTTGCCTTCCTGCACAGAGTATTTCAAATAATTTTATACGTACCAAGAAGGCTTTCCATAAACAAAGACAATTAAACCCTTTTGGATCCCGTGACTGGAATATGAGTACCATCATCAACAAACTAAAAAACAGTGTAACTTGTACTTGAATATGAAAATTAAAACATAGGCATCACCTTGTACTCCTTCACCCAAGGAGCAATATGATCAGACTCCAAGTTTGACTTCAAGTATTTCTTTCCATCTGTGGTCTGTATGACGAGAAGAGGTGCTTGGTACTCTTTGAGTCCAAAGTACTGTTCATCCATGCAAACAATTTAAAGATAAAAAAGAAAATATTGAGTAAAAAAATTACAAAATGTACACATAAAAGAAGACTTTCTAACCTGTAGGGCACTTTGACTAGCCTCAAGGTCTCCCAACAAAAAGATTAACCCATCCCCTTTGTGTTGCTCAGCAACTTCTTGATAGTTAGTTTTAATGGAATCAGCACTGTGACCGCTGAAGTTCAAAAATAACATCGCCTGCAACGGTCAACCAGGTTCTTAGAAGATCCATAGTATACAGTAAAAGAAGACGCAAGCCAAGAGTCAGCAACAATCATATGATAAACCAGCCAGTTTTGTTCAAAAAGGTGTTTACTTGAAACTAATGCATAGAATAATAAGGAAAAGACCTTATTGTATTCGTTGGACATTGCATGATGCTCTGATATTTCATGAAGAGATGCAAAGTAAAATCTGGAATTAAGCACAGTATGGCTCGAGCTATCCATTTCCCTTCCTTACCTTCCAGAAAGCAAAGGTGAAAGAAATGGAGTGGAAGGGGACTACCTAAACAAATTATCCTAAGAGCATCAATGGTTAAAGAATAGTGTGATTTAGTACGTAATTCCAAATAATCACTTTGTAATTTATCAAAAAATGACAACAGTACTGAGAGCTTGTGTTTTTATACCTTATCAAGGAGGCTGTCAAAATATTTGACAATATAAGGGTGATTGCTTGGTTCATCATCGAAGACAGTCACAACGGGTGCACTAGACTCTTCAATAAACTTCTCAAGAGCATCCACATTAAAGTCCTGCAAGCATGTGGTTTTATCAGAAGAAACCATTGATTCACAAGACACTGCTGAAAACATATATATAAAAATATTACACAGAAGAAACTTTTACTCTCAAAAGGCATGGAAAATTTAACGTGAAACCCACTGCAAATAACGCAAATACCTTAGAATCAACAAAGAGTTCATCGAATGGCTTGAACAATCTAACTAGGGGTCCAGACACCGATGATTCCCCGCGTGGAAGGTGCTTAGCATCCAAAGTGTGGGCAAATTCATAGTCAGAACGCAATTTATCTGTGACAGCGAGAAAGCTCTCAAACTCCTCTCCAGAAAACTTTGGGAACACCCCAACCTGCAAAACCATAAAGAAACTATTAACATCCTAATTTCTGCAGAATCACGTACGTAAAAAGCAAACAAAAGGTGTACTTACAATTACTACTTTGTTGTCACCAATGAAACTAGTAGCATCATCAGCTGATTTCAATTCAGCAGAAGCAGGACCGGTTTGTTTCTTCAGATACTCAGCAATGCCATCTGCATCACGAGGGCCTTTGTATTCGTTAACAGATGTCCCTCCCTTTCTCAAAATTTTAATTGTGGGGAATCCCTGAACCTCATATTTCTCAGAGATCTCTTGGTTAACCTTCTCATCGGCATTAACTTTGGCAAGAACAATTTGAGGATCGTTACTGCTCAATATAGAAGCTGCTTTCTCATACTACAAAAGAAATTGACTTCATCAGCGAAACATGCACGCCATCACATAACAGGAATCCAAATCTTAAAAAGAAAAGGGTAGCTAGATATACTTAAAAAAGAAAAAAATCATTACCTCTGGTGCTAGATTCTGACAGTGGCCACACCTGTGCTAAAACAAAAGAGATTAGAACTCTAGCCCAAGTTAGAAGATTTTTCAAAATTTGATATAAACATAGGTCTTTTAACACATCATCAACAGCAAAACAAAAATAATAATTAAGAAAAACTGAAATCAAATTAAGTGAAAGAACTAAAAAGATGAAAAGAAAAGAACATAAGGAATTGAAGTGTAGTGTGTACGGTACCAAGGAGCGTAGAACTCAACGACGACGAAATCGTGCTTGGTGACGGTCTCAGTGAAATTGGAGTGGTCTAGCGTCAACACGTACTCCTTAGATTCATCCTCTCCAGTAGAAAGCGCTACAACGAGAGAGAAGACGAATAGACAAGACCAAAGCGAAACCTTAGAGACCATCATTTAGCGATTGAGGGAGAGTTTCGAGCGGTGTCTGATTCTTGTTCACGTTGGGTGCGGTGCAGGGTTTTATGGAGGCCTGCGAGTAGCAAGTGAACGAGCCGAACATGGAAGTAACACGTGGCATACTTCGCCTTCTCTTAGTACTTTTTTGAAGCCTACTCGCTTTCCATTTGCTGTGTATCCACGTGGATGGTGTTCATTGGATTAATCTCGTCACACGTGGACATTTTTGGTAAGTTCAATATTTTAAGGCAACTATATCTTGAGAATTTCTTGATTTAAATCCCGAGGTGAGTTATTTTTAAAAATATTTTTTATGTTAAAATATATTAAAATAATATTTTTTTATTTTTTTTAAAATCATTTCATTAAAATAATTTAAAATATATATATATATATAAATTATTTTTTAATAGAAAAAAGTTAATTTTTTTGAAACAGGGACTAATGCGCGTTTTCAATCAGGCTTTTTATATTGATACGATGGTACCAAAGAGTACTAATGAAATTAGTTCAACCAATTAAATAAGAAAACGTCATAGTAACTTCTTTCAACTTCCGTCAATTGTTTCACTTTTTACTAACCTTTCCTTAACCTTGACTTTCTACTCGTAGCCGTACACATAAATTTTAATTTTTTTATTGGTATGACAATTTTGTTTATTGTGTCAATTAAATGCTCTTATAAATAATTAATTAATTTCTCATATTCTAGATTTTTTTTATGCGAAAGAATGTCTCTTCAAAATAATATTATATTTAATAAAAAAATTATTTTAAATGATAATAAATCCTTTTAAAAGAGGAAAACTCTTTTGAGATTTTATTTTCTTACTATTTTATGATTTTCTATTTCAGGTATCTTCGAATTAGTTTTCAAATATTTAAGCTTAATTATCTTCTTTTTCCAAAACTAAAAATTATATTATAACTAATTAAAACATTTATTATTCTATTCAAACAAATGTAGAACAAATAATTCCAAGCAATGTTGTTAAAAATATATTTTTGACATAATACAAAAAACATAAAATAAAATGGATCATAAAAATAAATGGTAAAATCTTAAGAAATTTCCAAATAAACAAAAAAAATTATCTTAATTTTCATAAATGTACTCAATCGGCACAATAAAAATTTTGAGATAAAAAGAATTAAAATAATATACTCAGATGATAAAAGGTGTAAGTTGGTGTACCTACAATGCATTTTTTTTCCCGTAGGAAAGGTCAAAGCACGCATTGGTAATAGTAGAAAACTTTTTACTAATTAATTTATTAGCAGAAAGTAGATCGTTGGGCCACAGCGTATTGATTTTTCAAAGTAAAAAGTATTCAATCGTTCCTAGTGTTTTTTAGTAAAAAAAAGTTAAGTTTTGAGAGGGTTAACTCCATATGATTTTGTTAATTTGATAGTTTAAAAGTAATTTAGAAAAATAAAAAAAAATATAATTTGATTAAAAAAATTTCAAATAATATTTTTTTAATATTGAAATAATAAATTAAATTAACTAAGATCAACCTGAGTTAATTTATTAAATTCATTATTTGAATCATGAGATCATGATAATCTTATATAAAATAAATTAAGAAGCTTAAATCCTAAATAATGAAATTAAAAAATATATATATATATATATATACACATATAAAAAAAATAAAAACAAGTCTATTCGCTAAATCAACAACTCAGGTTATAAGATTAGAATAGCCTCAAAAAAAAAAAATCAACTTCATGTTAAATGATGAAATTAAAAAGAAATCAATTAAGAAAAGGATACAAAAAAAAACCCAAATCAACTCAGATTAATTTATCAAACTTATAACCCAAGTCAAGAAATTGGTATAACCTTAAAGAAAATAAACCAAAACAATGACCCAAACTAATTTGGGTTAATCTCCCAAACTCGCAATTCAGATTGTGAAATTGAGATTATCCATAAAAAAAAAATTATTAAATTTAAATCTCAATCAACCCTAATATATAAAATTAAAAATATATATTCTAAAAAAATCCAAATCTACCTAAATTAAGTCACAAGTCTCTTAACTTGGTTATAAGAAAGGTGGTATATAATGATTCCATCAATTACTTGGTAAAAAAAATTTGTGTAGACGGTTGATGATGAATTTGACCACATTCAAAGGTCAATGAGGTGTAAGGCCCGATTTTTTGAAGTGTTACCTCATTACACCCGATTTTTTTTAATTTTTAATTTTTTGCATTTTCAAAGGATAAAATAAAACGGCCTTCTCAAATTATTGAGGTGTGTGTAAGGCCCGGCCCGGCCCGGACCAGACCTAATTAAAATCTTTAAATGGGCCATGTCTAATCGTATACCTTGCTGATGATTTTAGGATGGTAGTAGACCTCATACGGAAACCATATCAGACTGTTACCAAACCAGCTGTATGCGCTTGTGAAATGCCTTTTTATTATTGTGCGTCTAACATAGATTCAACTAGAGCTGAAAATCCAAGTGCAATTTTCATTTTGAGCAGAGAAGGACCCAAATGCCCACCCACAACCACCACCTCCTCCTCCTCCTTGATTTTGCCGCCGCCGCCACTCCATAGCGATGGTAGGAAATAGCTAGCAGAATCCATCACCCAGATGGATTTTGTAGAGTGAGAACTCCACAAGCCTTTAATAAACCATTCTAATAACCACCACTCAAGGATCAAAATCCAACGGAAAATTCAGTGTTGACTACAATTGTCCTGCAAGTCAAGCATTCTGACCTGCGAATTGATCATTCCAAAAAATCACAAGGTACAATCCCTTGCCTTCCATTAATATTATCACTAAATTCGTATCAGAACAAAACATGACAGACGTAGATTATTCAAATGCATAGGAACAAAAATGAGAGCAGCTCCTCAATTTCATTACCAAGTACTTGAATGAAAAAAATTACGTTTTTTTCCTACATCAAAAAGTCTACATACATACACCATCTGAATCCTCCATCCAGTCCAGCTACACCAGGTACATCCACCAACAACCAATCAACCAATAAATGAATTTCTGTACAAAATTTCCTACATATCTATTCAAGGGTTAGGGAAGAACCAATTGTAAAGGAAACAACGTTTGACCTCACAAATTTCTATAAGCAATTCTACTTCATTGTGTTATCCAAGTGGTTCTTCAACCCATTGTGCCTAATCTCTATTGGTATATTTGTTTTTTTCCCTTTCCTACTGATCGATTATGAGTGATCCAGGTAAAACATGGTAACTTGCCTGAAGGACCTTCAACACAGCTGCTGATGCATTTCCTATGGGCGTCCAGCATCTTGAAGCCTAATTTCTTCATGAGCTTTCAAAAATTCTGAAGTGAAGTTGCCCAAAGCCTCAAAAATTGGGACCAAACCTGCTTGTAAACTACTAGAAGCTGCATCATGAACTAATTTGGCCGCTTCCTTGTGCCTTGCTCTCTCTTCTTCCAATTTCTTCCTCAATGAATCCAAATCCACCTTCAGATCATCTAGCGGTGAGATTCCACTTTCTGAAGGAACCTTTGACGTACTTTTATCTAATGATGCATCATGCTCGTGCTCGATCCTTTCCTTCTCCATACGTAGGGTTTTAAGCCGTTTCTCAAAATCCTTTGTAAGGTACTCTGCTTTGATCCTCTGTCGTTGCTCCTCACCTTGCCGTTCCCACAACTGATGCAAACTTGAAGCAAAACCAAGCATCGCATTCTCAACTCCCTCCTCAGAAACCCTATCCATTGCCTGGTACCAATCATTGAAAATTACAAAAATAGGCGGAGCACCAATCCTACTTGGGGAAAATGGAGCAATCCCATCAGGGGTTTCTTCAGGTTCCTGGTGAAGACACCTTAAAAGCCACCTATTTAATGACCCAACATAAGATTTTTGGGTGTTAATCCAGTTGTTAAAGCAGGTGCACCAATTGATAAGCTCCATTTCAAGTTCAACTGTGGCTTTCAAACCAGAATCTCTCTGTGCCTTAAGAGAGCGAACTTTGCTTTCCATGATAGCTTGGAACTGCTTCTGGTGACATTTGTGCATGGACTTCCACATCCTTATCAATCTGCAAATAAAAGTCAATGATCATATAAAAATGGAAGATTACAAAACATCTAAGAACAAACAACTGAGAGCACAAAAAAAAAAAAAAAAGCTCATGCGTTGGCTTTTTCCCCCATCTTCTAGTGATTTACGCATGCCAAATGGCAGCACTAGGACATATGAACACCCGGAAGTCTTCAAGTACCACAATTTCCTCTAGACCCGCAAGAGTGTACAAGGGTTATCAACACTTGAATGAAATACCTCATTACTCCCTAAAAATGTACAAAGATGATAACTAAATCAAGTAGCAACTGGAAATGAAGAATATTGATGGGTCCAAACAGCAGAAATGTCCATCTACTTGTGCATGTAACCAAATAATTCAGTGAACAAGGAGATGCCAAGACTCAAACCAGTTTATTAAATTCCTTTTAGTAAAGACCAGTGATAAAGGTCACTTTACCAACTAACATGCCCCATTTCTTTTCATCTCAATGCAGGATAAGAAGCATTGATGGTGTGTGAGATCACTATAGTTCTTGGTCACAAATCAACCCTGGTTCAAGTAACGTAAAAACACTGCATCCTTGTATGGACAAATGGGAAGCAATAGTCCCCAAGGACCAACCATCCACACATTTGCCCTAAAAGACCTAAAATACATATTGTGCATATAAGAAGTGCAAGTTATGAACTCCAAATTGCTTACTTAGCATTGAAAAGACCAAGGAGCATAGCTGTTAACATACCCATGAATCAATTTAGTGATCTGTGGCTCCAATTCTTCATCCCTCAACCTGTGTATCTTACTAGATATAGCATCAACAGCTCGGATACAAACATTGATTTTTGTCAGCAATTTTCTTACTGAAGCCTGTGTAGCATCAATTTTACTAGACTCAGCTCCACGGTCATCCAATATTTTTAACCTTTTGCACTGCTTTTCATACATGACCCGTAGCCGCTCTTCATCCTGAACATTCGCAGAAACACTTCACATGCTAAGAAACATTCAACAGCAACTAAAGTAATAGCACATCAATTAGTACTCAAAGCATCTTTCATAATATAAAGGCAATTAATTTTTGAGAATTTTCCATTTTGTTTTCTCCAAGGATAATTTCCTTTTCTCAGATATCATTAGCAGGCATGTTTAAATAATATTATAAATCAAAGACTGGTTGAACACTCAAACACTTGAACAAGATCCACTGTGAGGAAGAAAAACAAATAAGTCGACACTTCCATGTATAATAATTTGTTGGTGACGCAGAATAAAAAATTGCTTGTGTAAGCTTATTAACCGGAAGCTGTTTAACAAGTATTGAACTCAAACTTAATTATCAGATGAATATTTGAAAAATAAAATCATGGCAGCCAAAGAAGAAAGCCGAAGCTTCAATGCCCCATACCTTCACTTCCTTGTATAGTTTCTTCTCCCAAGCATAAATTTCCTGTAGAGTAGATGAAAGGTTTCTGTGCCTTGGGTCAAAGTCATTTCCAGGTTCGGCAGCATAAGCTTTGGCCAATTTCATTGTCCTAGAAGAAATGCGTGCTGATGGCCTTGCAGGAGGGTGGGAAGACCCCAAATACAGGATCCTGGAAAGAATCACTGCACCAAGCCACGTTAGTTTTACTTGAGCAGCAAAATTAATGTATTTGATAGAGATCATACTTAAATCTGACATAACAAGGGAAGTAAGTTATCTCCAGTAGGACCAATCAAACGGTAGAAAGAAAGGATGAGGCATTAAATTAAATTAACATTCAAGTTAATATTTCAAATCCTACTCGTGTGTGATACCATAGAGCAAATTTTCCATGGGTATTCTTGAAGGAAATCTAACCATTGAGAGAATAATTTCTTTCATTCTAAACTTTAACCTAGACTGCAAAGATGTGAGAGTACATATGGTAGACAATACGCCAAACAAAAAAGAGCATAAACCCAAAAGGGAGCCTGAGCATATGTCTAAGCAACAATCAAGAAAAACACTATAACTAGCATAACAAAAATACAAAACAAAATCCTACCTTTAAGCAGGGTACTTCTTCGCTGATGTTGGTAAGGCAACTTGCTCACCTCAAGCATTAATGCAACCTCTTTCCCATAATCATAAGCAGTCTCAAACTCATCGCTGATTTCCTTGACCACCTCTTGAAGATCCCTTGTGCCATGAGCCGAAAATGTAGTGGTATAAGTAGCAACACTACTATGCTTTGAAGATTCAACATCCATTGTTACATTAGATGCATCTTCAACCTCAAAAGTGACCCCCTTTTTCCTCACAGTCCCCTCCCCGGGACTCTTCGATACAATGCTATCAGGACTCTGAATTGTATCCGGACTCATACTGCTCTTTATTCCTTTACCCTTAATTGACTCTAAACTCTCACTACTACTTGCAATATGCCCAGATTTTGAAGTACCCTCTCCGTAATTCCTTTTCATTTCCTCATTAAATTTCATTCTCCCATTCAAATCCATGTCTTCACTCGCTTTCTTCTTCTCTTTATGAACCTCTTTCACCGCTTCTTGCTCCGCTTCATCTTCTAAATCAGGTATCCCTTCTCTCTCCCTCACCTCCTTTGAATCCGGGCTACTGGTACTCGACCCATACCCGTATCTCGCATTGGGATAATAACCCGGATACCCACCACTCCCACCATTATCGTATGCATCAAACACGTTGAAATAATCCCATGTCGACACTTTCGGTGGCGATGGTGGCACCGGTGGTGGCTTTTCGGGAGATGGCTGTCTTGCGGGCGATCCCCTCATCGGGTACCCAAAATACCCACCTCCATAATAACTCGAAGACCCATTTACAGACGGGTCCTCATATACCACCTTTTTTGCCGGGGTAGCTGACCTTTTCATATAAAACGTATTAGAATACGAATTCTCATGCGAGTATGGATACGGGTACTGGTTATAGTACGGGTTATCTCCTGAATAATTAGGAAAGCCCCAATTTCCTTGAGGTTGTTGATAATCAGTAAAATTATTATTGTAAGAGGTTGGAGGCACCTCTCTTACGGCTTCTTCTTCCTCTTCAGGGGTGTCATGAAATTGAATATGACCCGATGAGTTCGATTCGGTATCCGACCCGGAAGACAAATGCAAATGCGAATCTTCAACCTCGTCGTCTTTACTTTTGCTGTCTACAGAGTGCGAAAGTGAGGTTGAAGCAGAGGAATCCTTCGATTTGTGCCTGGATTTTCCTTCGCGAGGCGGTAATGTTAGTACGGGAGAGGCAGGAGAAGTAGAGGAAGAGGCGATCACGAGCCCTTCATCGACAAATCGGCGAATCGCGCCGCCAACTTCCCTGAGTGAATGGAAATAAGCCACGTGTGCAGCAGCGAAAGCGTAGCGGTGGTCGGAAGCAGCTTTGATTTCTTCTTTGCGCTCTCTGCAGAGAGTTACTAGTGGTAAATTGTCCACCTTAGATCCTCCACAGCCCATAGCAAGGAGAAATGAAAGCAAGTTTGATCAAGAGATGAAACGGCGTAGTTTTCATGGTGATTGTGTAATAATTCTAGAAGGAGAGGGCATTGTTTTGTGGATCAGTGGTTCTTTTCAGTGCACGGAGAAAGCGGTGGTCACAGATGGACGAGAAATGTACAGAATAGAAACCATGGTGGGAACTTGAATCCGACGGCTGGTATCGGAGTGATTGAATCAGGGATCGGGAAAGGAGTTTCGATTTTGAGTATTTTATTGTTTTTTGAAGAAGATGGACGGAAACTGAGACATGTTCGGGTTTAAAAAAACAAAACAAAAACAAAAAAAGGAATATTGATGTATGGAGATTTGTGATTGCAGTCAGGGAGGTGTTAGAGAGGGAGGGGGGAGCAGAAGAGGGGTTGCGGAGGGGTCCATGTCCTCTTCTTCTGTGCAGGGTTTTTGCAGAGAAAAGGAGGGAGAATTGAGAAGAGAAGAAGACTCGAGGAACCCGCCAGCCTATGGTAACGGACCTTTGTCATTATGATTTCTCGGGTAGTTTTCTTTTTGCCTTTTTCTATCTTACAGCCTTCTGGTTTCGTTGGTCGTTGGGGTTAATAGACCTGATAAAAAGACGCCCGCTTTCTAAACAGCAAAAAGAAAAATTAAAAAGCGAAAAAAACAGCGCTTCTCTCTTGTCAGGAAAGTTCTATTTCGTTTTGGTTCAGTGTTCAAAAACGACGTGGCATTAGTCAATGTCCATGCACGCTTGAAGGCGCCTTTTTTAAAAAAATAATAATAATTAAGTGCTAATAAAAAAATAATTATTTCAAAGAAGTTGAATGGTTATTTACGTAAAAATAAAATAACTGAGTTAGTACAAAAAAAAAAAACAATCAATGTGTATTTGTTCAGAGTTAAATTCAAGACGCGTTATTTAATTACACTACAGAATCAACTCCCATGAAAGGAAAGTTCTATTTCGTTTTGGTTGAATGGTAAAAAATAATGTGTCATGGGTCAATGTATCATCCATGCTTATCCATGCTTGAAGCATGTTGTTTTTTTTTTAATAATAATTGAGTGACGACAACCTCTGAAAAGAGTTACAAATAAAATAAAATAATAATTAGTAGAAAAAAAACAATGAAATTAGCTAATTAGCTATGTGTATTCATCCGCATTCAAAGCACGTTATTTAAGTACTCAAAAATCAACTCTCTTAAAAAGGAAAGTTATATCTCGTTGTGGTTGAATGATCTATTATATTTAACAAAATCAAATATATAAAATAGCAGGTTTTTAAACTATATTTATTAGATTTAATCCAGTTTAACAGATTGATTCAAAATCTCTAATTAAGTTTAAAAAAGTAAAAAAATTAGGCTGTAGTTGACCTGGAAAAATATGAGCGACTCATTAAATTAGTTTAGAATTTGCATGATCTTGCAACTTAATAAAACTCCTGTTTTTTAAATAAAAAAAATAATTTTAAAATATATATTTATTAAGAGGTGGAACAAATTCCGTGATGGTTCTCCGAAACAAAGTAAATTAATTTACAAATACTTTTCATTCGTGGGTGCTTTTTTCGCCCAGCCAAAAAAATTAATGAACAACTAGCATTATATATTATTTTTTTATGGTGCACCCCAAAACAAAACGTCTACAACATGGTGGTTTTATTTTAAAGGTTAAAAACAAATTACTATGGAAGACAAAAGATAGGCATTGCCTCGCATGCTTGGTGTAATCTTCTACGCGTGAATCTATTTTTTTTTATATTGGTTATTAATCTATATTAAATTTTATTATATAAATATTAAAAGATAATTTTTATTTTTCCAGTATAAAATTAGAAGCTCATTAAAGTATATACTCCATATTTATATATAAAAAAAAGTTATATTTTTTTTATATAAGATAAAAAATTATTTTGATTTAAATACTTTAACTTAAAAAAGAAAATAATATATTTTTAGTATATGATATATAAATTTTTAGAAATAATCTTTTAAATTTTATTATTTATAATATTTATAACCTCCATCCATATAAATTATTTTAATTTTTATATTTAAAATATTAAAATCTCAAATAAAAAAATTATTTTATTTTTTAAAATTAAGTCAAGCCAATCAATATCATCCAGAGCTCGTTTCCCAGAACAGGTCAACCCCGAGCCACATATAAAGACCATGGATTTAACCGTTTTGTTTTCAAATATGAAAAAGGTGAGGTGTTCCTTCGCTTTCCATACACGTGGATTGATATCCTTGTTTCTCGACATGATGTACAACTGGACATCTCACACACTTCTTTCTTTCACTGCTACAGACCCAGACCAGATAGAGCATTGATTTCCAAGATGACAGGAACACACTCTCATCGAAATATCACCCCCGCAAATCCCATATGAAAATATGGCTGCATTCAATAATGCTAGAGCTTTGAGGTGTCATGGCTGCCACGCATTCAATGAAATCCGACTACGTGTCTTCCTTCCAGGATTTCTTATTCAAGACGTGCATTTTTATTTTTGTGAACCTTGTACAGAGACAACAATACACTCGGTGTCCCTTTATATATATATATATATATATATATATATATATATTGGATAAAAAGAGAGTCGTTCCTGTTTATTAATTTACTGGATCTTGGCCCGTGTGCTATACTGTGGGACTGGATTATTTTTCCATAAAAAATATTGCGTGTTTTTTTTTTTAAATTATATCTTGGACTATAGATCCTGATTAAAATTAAATAAATTGATTTTATTTTAATTAAATAAAAAAAATAATGATAGTGATTGACCAAATTTGAAAAAAAGTGTCACGGCTATCTGAAAAAAAAATCTATTTCTAAAATTGAAAAAATAATGTAGCTAATTTTTTAATTAAATAAATATAGAATAATGAAATTATATAAAAAAAGAATAAAAAAAACTTAGCCTGAGTCAATCTACGTTAGCATAACAAATCTATAACCGGGTTGTAAAGAGAAAGCTAACTCGTTAAACTCACAGTTCAAATCATGAGATCAAAATACCTTAATGAAAAAGAAAATTAAGAAAACCATAAGACCTTTTTTTTTCAGAAAAAACATCGAATTAGAAAATTAGAAAAAACAATAAGTTTTTCAAAAAAGAATGTCAACTCGCACAACAACTTTTCAAAACCATAACTCGGGTCATTAGACCAAAAGTACCATATATAAAAACACTCATCCATCAAATGTTCAAGAATAAAATTGAAAAAAAAATAATAATACAAAAGGATCCAGAACTAAAAATAACAATTGAAAAAAATAATGATCAAAGTTGAAATAAAAAATAAATTAGCGAAAAAAACTATAAATTTTTTATTGAATAGTAAAATTAAAAAGAAAAATCAATTCAACAAAAAGACAAAAAAAATAATTAAAATAGCAAGGACAAATTTAAAAAAAAATAATGATAACAAATTGAAATTGAATGATAAAATTGAAAATAAATAAAAATTTTATAATAAATAAAAAAAAAAATAAAGATCGAACATGAACAAATAATATATCACAAATTGAGATTTAATATGAAATTAAAAATAAATAAATTTTTTACAAAAAAACCAAGAACAAAATTTAAAAATCAAATAAATAAGGATCAAATTAAACAAAATAATATATAGCAAATTGAGATTGAAAGATATAACTAAAAAAAAAAATTTTTTTACAAAATTATCAAGAATAAAATTAAAAATTAAAAAAATAATAATTAAAGTTGAAATATTAACTACAAGGATAACTGTAAAACTTTAAGTGTTCAGCATAAATTTTGAAGGGAGAAGAAAAGAAAGAAAAGAGGGAGAAAAAGGAAAAGCCACTAATAAAAAATAAATTTATTTATTTATTAAATTCAAAATGATTTTAAAATATCATGACTAAACCGCACAATGGTGCCTAATATGACACGAATGTTGCTGGTATATATCCTATGCTATGTTCCCGTGTCTTTTCAACTTCACTTTTTCTGTCTTTTCAACTTCTCTTTTCTCCTCACAGTAGAGGTGAAAAGTTTTGTTGGAATCCCTACAATGCCTTTTTTCTTCTTCTTTGAGTGAATAGCTTTCGTTTGTTTTGTGAATCTATTTGCCAAACAGGATGAATGTTATGATGGCTTGCCCCTCCAATGTAAGACTTTGCGTTAATATTTGAAATTGTGATGCAAAATAATTTTTTTATTTAAAAATATATTAAAATAAATTATTTTTAATTTCTTTTAATTTTTAAAATTATCATTATAAAACAATAAAAAAGACATCAGTTGATATTTTTTTAAGTAAAAAGCATTTTTAAAAACCACTCAAAAACATTAACTTAAGTGCTCCCAACACACCCTAAATTCACACATGTACACAAACCCCAATCATTAAATTAAAAAAAAAAAATACAAAGAGACTTCATAATTTCACTATGACCTGGAAACAGAGTAGATTTGCAAAGTGTTTTCATTATCTTTATTCTTGATTTCTTTTAGATTAATTTTTTTTTATTTCATCATTTTAGTTACATTGATTGTTGATTGAGCTAGATAATTTATTTCATGCTTTATTTTTTTGGGTTTTCACATTCTCGGAAAAAAGACCCCAGCATTGATTTGGTTTTTGAATTTGCAAAGAGAAATTTGGTTTGATTACCTTCATATAATTAAAAATAAAAGGACTGAAATTGAAAGTAAAGTAAAATGACAACCCTTTATATAAAAAGAATACATGTTTTTTCTTTTTTGCTCCATTATTTCTTTTTTTTTTCAATTCACTCATCAAGGCTTTTTTTCTTAATTTTATTATTTCATATTGTGTTGATTGGTGATTTGACTTAGTGATTTGGTTTATGTTGCTTTTTTCGGGGTTATTGTAGTCTAAAAAACCTTGATATCAAATTAGTTCTTGATTTTGCAAAAAATAATTTAATTTTATTGTTTGCAAAAAATAAAAAATAAAAGGATCAAAACTCTTGGTGAAATGGTATCCCTTAAAAAAAAAAAAGGAATCTAGTGTTAGTGCCTTTAGCTTTAAGATTTTGTCCAAATTTATTTTTGAGTCCTTTAGTTTGGAAATTATATGATTTAATTCAACACTTTTTTGTATTTACATTTTAGTTCCTGAATTTGAGAGATGAGAGAGAAAGTTGTTGGTTTACAGTGAAAAAAAAAAAAAAAGATTGGTGGTTGACCATATTTTGACAGTGAAATAATTTGATTTTAATGTCAGCAAGTTTTATTTGACAATTGAAGTTATATTATGATCTTTTTAAACCTTTATATTAAATGAAAAGATAGATTGTGATTGTGAGAAAGTTTATTTTCTTGGTTGGATTTTGTATTTTTTGACTATTTTTTTCTAGTGGGGTTAGGTTGATTAATTGTATTTGAAAGGTTATAAGGGTGTTTAAATAAGTATTTTTAGATGAAAATAGTTTTTGTATAAAAACAGCACCCCTAATTTTCTTGTCACCTTTATGGTGGCTAATTTTATTTTAATATTTATTAGCGTATATAATTCTCAATCTATTTTATTAAATCTACATATATAAGATTTAGAGTTAATAATTAATATTTTTTTTCTTGTAAAAATACACGCTATCAACTCATGAATATTTTTTTACATTAAGAGAATCTATCGAACCGCAATGTAGTCAAGTGGGGTTATTTTTTTACAATCTTAGTTCAACAAATCACAACTTATTATTTAATATCTAATTGTGTTTTTATAGCTATGATAATGAAATTAAACTAACAATATCATCAACTATTTTCATATTCGACGGTGGCTTTTGACGCGTCAAATAGAGAGGTTGAGGAATGATCGATAGCTGCTGCTGTAGTTGTTGTGGTTAAGTAGAAGTTTGATGGGAACGCATGAAGGGATGGATTGCCACGTGGCAAGAATATTGTTTCTGATGAATGGGAAAACAAAATATTATTCCTTGTTTTGTTAGACGGGTTTTGATTGATAGCGTAGCCAATGGGTGGGCTCATTCTAACCGACCACTTTTGCAGGGTCTACAAATTGCCAACGCAAGTCGCCGCACGTTATTACTTCCGCATCCAGATGTCTCCACCGAAAAAGCAAGAAAAAAAAAGAAGAGAAATTGCAAAGAAGCTCTGGGTGATATTAAAAAAAAAAAAAAAACGAAATTAAAACGAAAACGATAGCTGGGATTGGAGAATTTCCCCAAGCAGCTTGATGAGTATATTAGTGATCTTGGCTTTATTATTATTACTCCTCAGTTTTTAACCCTAAAATTTCCCAAAAATTCAAAAAAGAAGAATGTCTTTTTCAGAAATAGTCATTTTAAAAAGCAAATATTAAAATAATACAGTTTCTAATTGCAATTATGCAAGAATTTAATTTATAACCAGTCAAAAAACCATATTGACATGCAATTTAGGGTTTAATTGAAGAAAATTAGATAAAAAGATGAAATTGGCTATATTTGCACAAATTAAAAATAACGTGTTTTAAGTTTTTAACTCAGGCTAGAAATTATTGTACAAAAAAAAAAAAAAGGAAAGAAAAGAAGAGAAAACCATACCCAAACACCAAAAAACCCAAATCATGAGGAACAAAAGAGTTGGGTTTGTAGATCACTAAACTAGTTCATTTTGAACTAGAGAGTTCCATCAAGGATAAAGGAACAAGAGAGGAAAAAAAAGAAAGAAGGAAAAATATAGAAAAAGAAGCACAATCCATAGAAAAAGAAGAAAACCTAATCTAGAGAAAAAAACCACCAAAATTCTCTACACCACTATGACAACCACCAGAAGCCTCAACAACACCTCCCCACTTTATTGGAAACACCCAACTTTTGATTTTTAAATGCATGAACAAGAGCTTAGTTCAAAAACAAATGTATTTATTTGATGTTCATGCAAGTTTTGTAATTAACATATTATTATTGTAAAATATTACTTTACATTTTCATTTTTCTGTTTGAAAAAGAAAAGGAATTTATTACATTGCATGTTTTGATATTAAATTTTATACTTGTTTATAAAACCTAAAACCTATTAAAATGTGACCAACCTTAAAAAAGCTTTTATGAGTCTACATTCCAAAACCTTTTAAAAAATCTAAAATTAGTCTAATCTAGTATTTTAAAATAGTCTTATTCATTATCAAAATTTTTTTGAAAAAATCAAAATTCTTTTTTAAAATGATAAAATCTTCAATTTTAAGGATTAACGTAAATTGTTTTTGTTAAAACTTTCATTTCAATGAAAATCATCTATTCTTAAAAATTAATTTAGACCTCGTTTGTTTGCTGAAAAATAGGTTTTTTTTTTTAAGTGGTTTCCTTGAAAAGTAAATTATTTTCCTGCGTTTGGTATTGTCATAAAAAATAAATTGAAAAATATTTTCAATGTTTAATTATATTATGAAAAATAAGTTAGAAAATAACTTATTAATATTTTTTAAATTTATTAAAATAATGAAGAACAAATCTTATAAATGAGAATGAAATTGAAAAAAAAATATAAATTTCATAAATTATTTCAAATAAAATAAATAATAATCAAAATAATAAAAATCAAATCTAACAGATAAAAAAAATTAAAAGATAATGAAATTAAAATAATAATAATTACAATTTCATAAATTATTTTAAATAAAATAAATAACAATAAAAAGAATGAGAATCAAATTTGATATATAAAAATTTTAATTAAAAAAATAATAAAAGAAAAAAAAATAACAATCATAAAAATAAGAACAAAAGTTGATATAAAAATCAAATCAAATTCTTAGGGGGTGAAATTGAAAAAAAAAATCAAAACAAAATATATAACAATCAAAAGTTTGATAACTAAATTTGTTATAATCACCAAATAATATGATATTTCTAAATTTTTCACAACTTCTAAAAATTATTTTCCGTCCAAAAAAAATACACTTTCCTAGAAATTAATTCAGATTTTCTTTTGCCTGAAAATTATTTTTTATTGACTTATTTTTCTAATGATAAATAAACACATAAAAGTTTAAAAAGTAATTTTTAAGAAACCAATTTTCACCAAACAAATGAATCCTTAATTTTTTTTCATGGAATCTTTTATTTTTAAAATTAATGTAATTTTCTATTGTTCTCACTTGCGCCTATTTGAGGGCTGTGAATCTTGTTTGGCTGGACTTCTTTATTTGACTTGGCCTGTTTGCCCTTGGGGTTTACTCTGAGAGTGAGCAATAATTGAAACTTTATTCAAATAATAACATTGAGAGAGGTTGTTTTTTAATTAAATGATTATTTTATGAGTTTTTAATGCTTTAAGAAGTGTGGGATTGACACTTCAAAAAGAGTGCGGCTGGGTATAGAGTTGCCTTGAGCCGTTTAGGCCTGGACAGTGGAGCTCACATATAAATGCATTGGCTTTGACTCTCCGTTTCGGATCCTTCAACCAATCATTACCTCAATACATTATGGTTTTCGATGCATGCATAGCTCATCATGCACCTCAGGAAACACCGCAATTAAAGCAGAGTGGATACAAAACAACACTGATCTAATAAGGATCCTCAGAAAAGAACTTAATTTCCAAGAAGAGATGTTAAAAGTGCCAGAACAGCAATCACAATAATGATATTTAGAAAATAGTTAGATTGGAGAGGCTTATCTGGGCTCCCGCCAACTGCTTCATACTCTGCTCTAATCTTCTGTTTCATAGTCTCTGACAACTCTCTCTGCAATTCAAATAGGCAACACTAGTTGAATTTATTCCTTTCTTCTTCATTTAGACTTCCAAGTTTTATATGTGATTTCACAAAAATTGCAAGTAGCTTCATCCTGTCTGTATTATTAAAAGAAACGGCAGTAGAAAACAAGATGCTTGTTTTTTAGTCCTGCAGTGAATCATGAAAAGTGAAAAAATGAACATTTTGCAAAACGTATATTTCTGCCATATAAATCATCCATGCAACCCTAAAAACCAAGGAACTTTTATGATTAACAATTAACAGAACGTTTTGCAACAACTTGCTTGTAATTACGACCTTTCCAGAGGAGTACTTGGCTGCCACAAACTTCTCTCCTGCAACACCATCTAGCATAATTCCCTGATCACCAAATCATCATTTAGTTTTTCAAGTTACAAACTTTCTTGCAACCATTGTATTTTACAATTGAATCTAATCGTGGTAGTTCCAATAAATTAAACATAGAAAAAGACTTTAAAAGACGGTGTATGTGTAGGTAAGCATGCATGGACAAGTTAACAAAGGGTTAGTTGGATCTAACCCCGGAGTTCATGGAAAGAATGTGTGCATGCGCAGCTGTGAGTGAAAGCACATTCACATGACATGTCATCAATCAGGAACTATTTTACAAGGCTTAGAAATCATAAACATCAGCCATCATAAGCTCTCAATTTTATTTTTTTTCCTGAAAAAACTGGGTTGCATATATAAGATGAACATTTGACCAAGACCTTTCAAATATTTTCGAGGGCAGTTATAGTAATCATTAGAACGTGGGTAAAGGCGAAAGACATGAATTGAGCATCTCGGGACAACACTTGGCTAACAAACCTCTGGAGGATCAAATTTTGCCCCAAGATTGCTGAGCTTCGCATGGGCTTCAGCATAATCCTTGAAGAATGCCTCCTTATCTTCAGCATATTTCTCTGCATACACCTGCAGTTTATGCAATGCTTAGCTGATTAAAAAGATTGTTATGTGCTTCTTGACCATCTTACTCTCAAACCTCAATCCATTTTACCTTGAATGAAGGATCTTCAAAAAGAGCAGCATCAGTTGGCAATACAAGTAGATCTTCATCCTTTCTTTCTTTAATATCCTGTGCAGGTAAATCATATTCAGCAAAGAAGCATTGTAACACCCCCACTCCCCAACCCAAATTTTTACATCTTTCTTATGGTATAAATAGCACATTCTGATTGTCAAACCTTGAAGTACGAATTGTCAAACTTCAGCCATTCTGCTGTCCAGGACTGCCCTCCTGGTGCTCCAGGCCCATTTTTCTGTCAAGCAGCAGATAAAATGTGTAAATATCCAACTGTCAATGCTTTCTATAGCTACTACTGTTTCTATTACTACCCTCTATACAGGCTGCAAGATGAGATAAAAGGATCCTGATGGTGATATCAAAGATAAACCATCAATTACATATATTTGTAAACCAGAAAACATGCAATAATCCTATGTCAAATGCTCAGCTGTACGTTTTATCAAGGACAAAAAGAATACAGAGGAAACGGTAGTAGTTAATAAGGAAGTTGTAATAGAGATCTAACATCTCAACTGCATGTTTTAGCTTTAAGAATTGCCTGGCGGCTATAATCATATATCACTAGTTGCAATTCTCCAGAAAATAGAGAATATATAGAGAGAGGGAAAAGTTTGACCAGTAGTCAGTTTCTAGCATCTCATTCGAACAATTATTAGCCCATGAGCAAAAGATATGCTCCCAGTTCACAGTGATGTCAAATGAGAAGGAAGATGTATAGAAATCAAAGTTACTGGTTGAGCAATCAGGATTAATGGTTATTGAGGATCTTTCAAGGTAACTCTGAATATGAGATTGAGAAATCACTAGGAACCATCACCTAGAATCCCTCACTTGTGTACTATACATAAAGCTATATCTACTGTTGCATATGGAATCAATTGGTTAGTAGTAATTTAACCTTAATGAGACATAAAAGTCTAGGGAATCTCCATATTGAAATGAAACATTAATAACAGTAATAAATGATGATTGTGCAGTCTACGATTAAGCAACTCTAGAAATACTTATATTCTAAAAAATTGGAAGAAGTCGCTCTAATACCGTATACTTCGTCTCTGGTTTGCCCCAACCACTGCGTTCTGGTCTAGACCTTCCTAGTGTGTGTGCACCAGACAATGCAACTATTTCCTGCAGTTTAAAGACTTAAACAGCAAACATAATATACACATTGAGATAGCATCAAGCAAAGCATGATATGCAATTAAGATTACCTTGTCATCTAATCCCATTCTATAGAAAACTCCTCGTAAATGATCAGCAGGTTTAGGGGGGCCAGCATCTATGCACCAATTAGAATTTTAGATATCAATACTTAACTGTAGTTAACAAGCATTAAGTTTATGAAAAACATTTATTACAAGAAAGGATTCAAACTGAAAATACTTACCGGGAAGCCTCCCCTCTTCAGGGCATTCATCAGGGACTGAGACATCCACCCTGCCATACTTCATGGGAATTTTGGGGCCTCCGGCTTCCTAAAACCACAACACATTTATCAATAAAATGTTTAAACAATGATTTCAAACAAATCACGCTAAATCCACAGAAGAGCAACCTAGACCTCTATAGCAGTTGCGCTGGCCATTTGGAACAAATCCGCATATGTCACACCAGAATACTTATCTTTGATAGGCTGAATCAGTTTCAATGCATCAACAAGCCCTAAAATCCCAGTTAATTAGGCAACAAATATTACAGAACCAAGCTAATTATTAGTTACACTAATTAAAATGTGAAACAATTACCTGCATTGGCTGCATGCTTAAGTTCAATTTCAAATCTAAGACTTCCATTGGCTCCACCCCTTTTTGGCCACTCCTCTATGTTCTTGTTGTATGTGCCTGCATCATGCCACCCCAACCGAACCTATAAAAGAAAACAACAGCATTATATCAGCATAGAAACTAGAAAGCGAAATTTTTTCTTGGCTAGCAAATAATTAAGCAGTTTATTATGAGTTGATCATTGAAATTTAAAGAGAAAAAAAATGTTTATATCAAGTAAATTAAAATAAATAATAAAACAGTATTACCAGAATAGGATGGCAAAATTTAGATTTAAGAAGCTCCTTAATATCTTCTCTCGCACTCTTCAACTGAGCAGAATCCGACGCCGCAGCAACGGTGCTCATTGACGATCGCTTCTACATTAAAAAAAAAACTCAGAAAAAAAACAGCCAGCGCAATATAATTTATTTATATATAGAGTGGGGGAGGAAGTGAGACCTGATCCTTAAAAATGAGGGGTGAGCGAGGAGGGAATCGGAGGCATTTGAGAGAGGAAGGAGAGTAAGAGGAAGAGGAGGCAAGAGAGAGTGAGGAGGAAGCTGAAGAAATAGAGCGACGGACGCGAGAGGGGGAGGGGAGGAGGCGGGAAGTGGCGGCGGCACCACCACTGAGAGAAGCCATTGGTTGCGATTTTGGTTGAGATAGTGTTAGTTGGGAGAGGTACTATGCCATCTGGGATTTTGCACCCGCTTATCTGTTGGTTGGCTGGCTCTCCTCGTGTTTTGGATGAAGTGAATGTGGTGCGCACACGCGCATTTATACAGGCTGTTTCGCAATAGAATCGGATTTCTTTGTGTCATTTCATTGTATGTTATTCATTATGCTATACATTATACATCATACATTGTATACTATCTCCGCTATGCATCAAATATTTTTATTTCTCATGGTATATGTAAGTTTTTTAACATATTTTTATAGTTAAAAAATTTAAGTGCAAATAAAAAAATATATGTCTAAATGTAATTAAATAAATTGATAACTATGTGCACTAATAAATAAATAAAAAATCATTAACGACACTTGAAAATAAAACATGAAAAACTAAGAGACAGGTATAGATTAAAATATTTAATCTCGCTAGACAAGACATTTACCAAATCATATTAGCTAAATTTTTTTAATTAAAATATTTTTTATTTGATCAAATGATAATGAAAACAAACAAACATATTAAATTGATGTAATAAAATAAATAAATAATATGCAATGCTACACATATTAGAAATATTATCTAAAAATAAATATTTTTATTTAAAAAAATATAGCTCAATTATATAAAAGATAAAAATAAAAATCATAAATGAATTAGAAAAATATCTTCAAACATTAAACACATAACCAAAAAATCATCATCATTTAAAAGAGATTCTCTAAATAAAATAAAAGAGATAAAGGGTGTTAATATAAATATAATTGAATTTTTTTTTAAAAAAAAAAAAAAAAGTCAGGTGGTACTAGGCCTGGCAAACTAAGTTAGCCCACCTGACCCATTTCATCAAGGCCCGTATATCTGGGCCTTTTTTTATAATTGTACCTGGGATGAAAGACATGTCATCAGTTCTAATTTTTTTATATATAAAAAAAGCAGATGATGTATCATCTGTTTTCTCCAAATTCTAACCATTGTGATGGCTAAAAAATCAAGAATTATATTCCTTTGACTCAAAAACTTTTTTTTGACATTTTTTTTGCCCAAAACACTTTCAAAATCACAATAAACCGATATGTGGCCCAAAATACTGCCTCAAAAATAAAAATTTAAAAATACCTCAAAGAAAACTTTATCGTGAAATGAAATCTATTAATACTAAAATCAAATTTTTTTATTGTTGAATTATGGTAAAACATTATTTTCGCTCTCCTTAACACTTTTCAAATAACTCTCTCTTGAAGTCAAGAAATAAAATGCTAAGAAAAAACAATTTTGAATCAAAATTTAAATTACAAAAACTAAATGGATTGTAGAGTAAGAAAAAAAAAAGTATGTGGGCCAAACATTTATTTTTATTTTTTTTTGCAAATTTGAGATTGGTTATGGTTACTTAGATTTCTCGTTGTTTTATAGTTTTGTTTTTGTTGAAATTCATATTTTTTGAACAATTTTTTAAGAAATCAGTCATCAATCATAGTTTGCTACGATTAAAATAAAGTTTAAGGAAAAAAATTTAAAAAAATTATAACTAGCAAGGATTGTTACAGTGAAATACCTAGCTATTTTAAAATATCCTGTAATTGTAACTGTAACGTATTATTGTACACATCAAATTTTCGTATGATAAGATTAGGTGGTCAAAACAACATAAGCAAAAGCATAAAAAGGTTTAATTTTAACCTTCTTCTGGGTGGATATCGGATAGGATCAGCACTAGAAAAAATAATAAACTGCTCTTGGATTGTTTAATTATAAAGCTAGATCAATCAAATAATTATAAACTTAGCTTATTACACAAGAGGGGACTCAGCAAACACCACGACTCCTCACTTTTTTACCAAACTATTTGTCTCAAAATGAATGTAAAAGAGGTTGAAGTTGGCAATTTGATTCTGCCATTTTTCCCTACCCCAGAAAAAAAAAAAGTTGAGAAATGCAATACATGGAAACAATTTTTTTATTATTATTAATATGAATATTCTAACGTGCATCTTAATTAATTCTATTAAATTTAAAATTAAAAAATATATAAGTTTTTGGTAATTCTTAAAAAACTTAAACTTATAATTATTAAAAATTAAATTTAATATCTAATTAATTAAGCTATTCCGAAAAAAAAAAACTTCGTGTGCAATCATGCAGACTGATTATTAACTCCCTCAGCTGTATTTATTTAGATCAGCCCAGCACATGTGCCCAAAATTAATAATCCAAACCCAACTACCAAGAGCTCAGGAACCAGGCCTAAGAAAATAGGGCCGCATATTAATCTCGGTAGACATAGCTTTAAGGTGGGCCGAAATGCTACGTGTTGTTAGGAATTGTGTTTAAATAATATTTTTTAAAAAAAATTATTATTTTTTTATTTTTTAAAAACAAAATGCCTCATGGCACAAGAGAAATGAAATGAGCTATATTTTATCTTGATGAAGCCAGGTGGCTGAATTTCCTGTCAATCCACGATTCATTCATTTATTTATTTATTTATGTCAAAGATACTATGAATACAACAATGATAATACCACATTAATTGTCAAACATATTCGTGATGATTTTAAAAATCTCTGTAATGAATATACAGAAAAAAAATAAAATAAAAAATCAAAGTATTCTGAAATTACTATTTATTTTTTATTTAAGGGATAATTGCAAAAATCTTTCTACAGTATAATTATTATTATTTTATTTTTTCTAAAATTACAGTATACAATTAACTCAAAATTTAAAGTAAAATAAAACAATAAATTTACTATCCTATACAATATAACACGAATACACAAACAACATATCATTTTTTTTTCTAATCTATAATTTTTTTTTAATTCAATAACAAAGTTATGATATTTAATATAAAAACTCTTTGGTCATTAATTGAAATATAATAACAATTTTGTAAGTAGTTTAAATTTTACGGGAGGATGCATTCTCTTATACAATTTATAAACCATAAAATATAAATGGTAATTTATGAAATAATAGAGATAAGGTCAAAGAGAGGAAGGGCAGTTTTTTTTTTTTTTTAAATCAAATTTCACAGGTGGCAGGTTCTAATTTCTTCGATACCATTGCATTAGGTGACACGTTGCTATCGATGACGTCACATATTAATCCTTTTTTGTTTCTTTTGGTATGTCCAAGATTGTAAAAAGTTGTTGATGATGACGATTATAGTTTGTGTTCTTTTACTTTGAAAGTGCAATGCTATGCTACGATAACTCATAAAAAGTATAGAATATTATTAGGTGCCTGCTACATCTACATTGTCGTTGCCTTATTGTCGACAATATTTAAACTATATATAGTAGGTGGTACAATGAATCAAGAGATTTGTTTGTTTTATATACTCAAGTTTGATTTATATGGTTGCTTAATATAATAGCTATTGAAAGCTTTATATAATTGTTAACTTTTATGATCCGTGAGATTAATGAAGGTGCATTCAAGCAGGTCCAGATTCCCATGTTAATAAAATAAAAAATGAGATGGAAAACAAAATTTCAAGCTTTTTTTTTTTTCATTCAAGTCCTTTCTTTTTTATTGGATTCCTTTTTTATTATTATTCAAGTTCCTTTAAAAAAAAAATATTAAGTGTAATGATAAAATTAAGGAACCAAATATATAAGTAAAACATGAGCCACAGATGTTGATTTGGATTTACGAATCCAATCATAATTTTTTAAAAAAATCATGAAGATTTGGTAGAAAGGCAAATAAATAGGATTGATCGTTCTTGAATATGAGGCATGATTATTGAAGGAAATAAATGAACATATTTGTTTCTAAATAATAAGTCATGAGAAGCAGGTCCATGGCCTAAAAATATATATTATTTGATTGCGAAGAAAGAAAATTGATTGAGCATTAGAAAAGGGGGATTAGATTGATTAGTGACCATTGTGTATCAGTAGTTGCTATTACGGAAAGGAAATGAACGTGATATGTGATATTTCATGTAGGAGTGAGAAAAAAATTGGAAAACTAATTAAATTGAAAAAATTAAAAAAAAAATAACTGATTAAACAATTAAAATTTTTTAAAAACTAACTGGTTTGGTTTTATAAATTTAAAACTGAAAAAATCAAACTAAACTCAAACAAAAAAAAATCAAACCAAACTAGAAAAAAAACCGAGCCAAACAAAAAAAAAATGGCTAAATCATTTGAACCGTTTTTGTTCTAAAAAATCAAACCAAACTAAAACAGGTCGGTTTGAACCAGTTTTAATTTTTTAAAAAAAATTTAATTTGGTTATTTTTTAATATAAAAACCTAACTGAAAATGATTACCCTAATTATATGTATTGCATTGAAAGATAATTGTAACAAATATATAATTATCAATATAAACTAAATGAGTTAATTTTGATACATGTATTTAGTAATACCTAAGTGGTGGGATAAGATTTTGAAGGATTTCTGAAGGATACTGTTAGAGGTCTAGGCGCGGGGACGCGCCAACGAAAGCACACTGCCTAGAATTCAGCAGCGATGGACAGCGGCAGAGACGAATTCGGCAGGTAGCGTGCAATGGTTTGTGCAAGTCTTTGAGCTGGCGACTTGGCATGGACATGGGGCTTAGATAATGGACCTTCTAAGTCAACAGCTGACGCAGCAACAACTGGCAGTTGGACTGCCAGAACGTGGGTGAAGTGGCACAGCTTCATGGCCCAGAACGTGAGTGACTTGGCAGCTTCGTGGGGGCAAAACGTGGGTGATGTGGCAGCATCCTGTGGCCAGAACGTGGAGCATTACTAGGGTGCTCTTCAAGCTGATAGGATCATGGGGATCATGGGAGAGAAAGTGTCCCACTAAGTCCTAGAAAATAGGGGTCATGGGTGAGCCTTGCAGCTCACATATGTATCTATAAATAGGCTGCAAAGCCTTGCTGTGTAGAATGCAATTTATGTGCAGAGCACATACACTCTTATTGTGTAATCTTTTGTTGACGAGATAAATAAAGGTTGAGAGGTATTCTTGTAAAGATTCGGTGTGCTTGCTTGTGTTTGTTCTTTGTTTACGACGAGGCGATTGTGAGAACCTCTTTGGATGAGCGAAACACATAGTCGTAGGAAACACGAGTGAAAGGGAGGCAAGGCTGAGTCTAGTTGGGACTAGACTGCCGCATTGGGTTGAATTTCGTTGCGAAAAATTTAATCCCGTGACAGATACCATGGTGAAAGGATAAAGATCATGAGGATGTGTCATACTCGTGGAAAGAAAGAAGGATAACTTTGGAATAAATAAAGGAAAGTTAATGTAAACATTGTACAGTGAAAATATCCTCAAAATGAATCATTAGTTATGGATATTATGGTAATAAATATGTATATGCAGAGATTAGTATTGATGTCTTTTAGTTTATTTAATTTTTTTATTAGGTAGACTTTTATATAAATGGAAGGATTATGTGTAAATAAATTTAGAATAAGTGAACAAGGAACGTGTGATAAAAAAAATCAAACTTTTATAACCTAAAGAGCCCCATTTTCAAGGACAAAGCACATTTTATTTAGTCTAAAAACTAAAAATTAAATCAAACTTTTTGATTTTAATCTGTTTTTTTTTTAATTTAATAAAGAATTAAACTACCTTCATTAAACTCTCTCATCAAAACGAATATATTGACCAAGATTGATTTTTTTTCATCTTAATATGATTGATTAAGAACCTTCTCTCTTTTTTTTCTATTTTCTGATGATTTTCTTTCTTTTCTTTCAATTATTAGAAACAAAAAATTTTATGACTGAAATGTAAACTTTAAAAGAAGAGATTAAAATATAGAAAAACACGCCTCTTGAATAGTAAAAACATAGAAAATGACCCTTCTTGTTTTATGCCGTTAATTTTGATCCCTGCTATTTAATTATTTTTAAACTGAATTCTGTAATTTTATTCCATAATAGTAATCTTTATATAACATAGAAATAAACATAGTCATAAAACATACCTAAGAGCATGTAAAGCGAAACAAACTCCATTGCATAAAAACATTCAAACATGGCATACGAGGATTAAAAAACAAAAACAAAAATCTAATAAAGTGTCCGAATTTCAAGGACCAAAAAGAACAAGAAAAAGAAAAAGCCATCAACAATGATATGCTAATGTATTATTACATTAGGTGAACCGTGGCAGTACAATGAATTCCCCATCTATTTTTTTTTCATTAATTGTTGATTATTTATAAATTAACAGTTAATGAAAAAACCTTGCGTGCTTAATTTTAATTACATCCTCTAATACTAAATTAATAACCACCATCATGGCAACGCACGTGATCATAAAATTGATAAGAGATTTTTGGCAGCAACATTAAATAGTACAAATCGAATTTAAAGAATATTTATTTTTGTTTTTCAAATGTGTTTTTTATAAAAAAATATTTTTTAAATTTTTTTATTTCAGACATTTTAACGTGGTAGTATCAAAAATAAATAAATAAAAATTATTTTATTATATTTTTAAATAAAAAATAACATTACCAAACTTAAAAATAAGCAATTTATGTTGTCTTCTCATGATTTATCAATTTACCTAGCTTGCTAACAAGAAAGATTAAAGGATACAAAACCAAATTTTGTTGTGGACTATCTAGTATGTTAGATATTGTGGTAGCTTTTGTAGTTGTGATTTAAAAAAATTATTTAATAAAAAGTACTTTTAGTTGAGGTTGGTTTGATATTTATATATGTTTGGTTAAAATCATGACTGAAATTGAGATTGAACAAAAAGTAGTTTAATATATTTGATTAAGAATGTTTTTCAAATTGAGGTTATAAGATATATATATATATATATATATATATATATATATAAATAATAGTTTTAAATTTAAATATTGTAGATTTAACTACTGTTATTATATCATGAAATAAATAATACTTTATATAAAATATTTTTATTGTTCCATTAATCTATCTACAACTCCATCACGTATGAAATTCATTTGATAAAGATTATAATTTTTATGGTTTTTTGAGTGTGCAACAAAATCAGGTAAAATATCATCAGGAACAAAATTGAGATTTCAATCAAATTTTACAAATGTTAAATCATCATGCGACCTCCTTTTAATTTATGCAGTGTCATTGAATAATATTAAACACTAGTTTTTCGAATAAAACACAATTAAAAATAAAAAAAAATTAATTTTTTTACTAGATTGGACCCGATCCAATATATTTAGGTTTGGGTCAAATCCGGACCAATCATGAACAGTTGAGACGTTCTCCATTATTCACGTGAACAATGAAGAATGAATTAATTCACTCTCCATAGACGGTATAAGAAGAGAAGCAACTTGAAGCTGTTTTTGGTTAATCTATGTTTTAAATGTAAATTATACTAGATCCTATAAATAGTAAATTATTTTTTATAATTTACCAAACAGTTTTTTTAATGATTTATTTTAAAATCAGAAATAACCACATAAATAAACATCCTCTAAATCCTTGTAGCTTGTGCTAATAATCTCTAAAAAACACACACACACAAAACCATGATACCCCAGGGAAAGTGTGGCTGTTGATTCCCAGAGTTTAATCGATCCTTTTTCTCTTTCAATTGATTACACACACACACACACTCTGACGTCCTGGCTGGTCATTTGTTTTGATCGAGTTTTTTTCTTTTTCGTTTTTTCTCGCGGCACTTTTCCTTGAGAGCAGACCAGCAATGGCTTGCCTTGAGGACACCGTGGCGTGTAAGATAACACCAAAGTTCGGTGTACCTGCGAGACCAATGTCTCAACAGAATTACCTACCTTCATCTATGCAGGTAGGCCCATGTCACTAGAAGCATACTTCTCTGGTCACCCAAATAACTCAAAAGTCAGATCATACTCTGTCAAGACGTGACAGAAATTCTAAAATCAACCTCCACCGACGGCCTCTTGGTTTGGTGATATGTTTACAGCACAACACCTTCACTCACAGAGGTATCTAACATACCTAAAAATGGATTTAAAAGCGTGTGCTCCGAGGACTAATAAGTCGTCAGTTTTTCTAGAAAAAAAAAATTGCATAGAAAATTGAGACTTTTTTAAAACCATAGCAACATTTAACGATTTTTTCTGAATTCTAAATGGTCACGGCCACCTGCACCCTTGCTGGGGGATGCCGATGGTTACCCGTCGTTTTTATATTCATATCTTAATTATTACTTATTAAATATAAAATTTAAATATTTATAAAATTATTTATTATATATGTATATATATATATTTGAAGTATGTATATACATATTAAATAATAAAATGATAAATATTAATCATATATATATGTGTGTGTGAGAGAGAGAGAGAGTTTTATGTCAACATTAAAATTTATATATATATATATATATATCATTTTGTATTAAAAAATATCTAAATGTTATACAAATATATCTATATAATATAAATATATATTTCAAGTTAGGTTCGGACGGGTTTATATATATATATATATATATATGAGAATAATATATTTTAAAATATAATATTATAAGAAAATTATAAATTACTAGTGTGTGTATGAGAAATAATATACTAGGATATATATTAATATACTATATAAATATATTAATTTGATATATTAGTGCATATAATACTTTAATTTAGATGATATTGCTAGAAAATACACTTGAATACAAAACATGCTATATTATAAAATAATCATACATTTTAAATCTAATAAATAGTGTTATAAAATTAGAATACCATAAAAAAATAATTTATTTTCAATGTTCTCCAGCACCAAAAAATGTTTGATAAAACTAAGAATTCTACTTTAAAAAAAAATTAATAACTCAGAATGTATTATTTTGTAACTTATTTTCTTTCATATGTTTAAAGACTAGAAAATGATTTTCAAGTCATTGTTTTTCATTACACATCAAACATATTAATGTGTTTTACTTGAAAATATTTAACAATATTATATGTCTATAATATTATATTTATACACACACATGTATGCATGTATAGTTACATTTTATAAAATAAATTATATATAAATATATGATATAATATTTTTTTTCACCTATAAATTTAAGATGATCAATTCTATAGTTTTTAGACCCAGCCTGGTCCAAGGTCCAGGTTCCGAGTTTTGACCCGGTCAATTATTAGTTTTTTACAAAAATCAAAATGACACAATTTTAGAAGAAAAAAAAAGTCAATGAGTTGAAACCGGGGTTTTGACCAAGTCTTGTCAAATCAACCTGCTGAATCACGCCGAGTTTTTTTTTTTCTGTTTTTTTTTAACCAGTCCCGGATTGATCTACGGGGCCGGATCAAATTTAAAACTATATTTAATTCATCCTTAGTTAACAGATCATGCCGGCCATGACCTGCCCTAAAATGTTAATCCAGGTTAAAGGCAAAACCATGCTATATCATTTATTTTAATTGAAGCTACTCCATTTCAATTTTTAATTTTTTTTAAAACACATTATTTTGAAACAAGATCTTCTTAAAAGAGTCCTCATCATTTTGGAAAAAGAAGAAGACGTCATGACATCTTTTTTTATGTTTTGTTTTTTTTTGTTAACATGAAACCACATCATTTAAAAATTAAAAAATCTAGAACAATATTGTTTTTTACGAAGAAGAAGAAATTTGTCCAGATCTAACCTAGGCCGATGCCAGCTTTGCGTTACGGATTAATCAACTGATTCATTCATCCAATTAAATGATGGAATAGAAATAATTAAATTGGTGAAAATGGGTAGTTGACTTGGAAAACTCAAAAACTCGATAAAAGCGAGGCGGAGGCGCGGGCATGGCGGCGTGGGTTGCGCGCGCGCGAACCTTCCATGGTGAGCCAGCGAGGTGGGAAGACACGCAAATGATACAGATTCCAGACTTCTCGCTGCGGTCGACGACTTTTTGATGAATCGGATTCAACGCTGATACAGTGATTGTAACTTGCATCCGATTTGCTCTTATTTGGTAGCATACTCTTCGAAACAGGGCGGTGGGAATCACTCTCCAATGCATCTCAGGTTAAAGCCAAACGGTAGGATTTTTGGAGTTGGGGGATTTGATTCGCTGCTAATTTCATACTCTGTAAGTGATGTTATATTTGTAAAGCTCGAATTTATCATATTTTATAAAAAAAAAAATAATTGATTCATTGACCTGATCAACTCATACTTTATATAATCAAAACTCAGCTTTTAATCATTGATTTTTTTATATATAAAAAAATTATTAAAATAATATTATTTTAATTTTTTAAAATTAAAATTAAATGTTGGTTTTAGTTAACCTAAATCAACAATCAGACTTTATCCCAAGTCATATTTTACAAATAGAAGTTATACTCGGAATCTTGTAGCAATAGGAAGGAAAATGGGAATATCATTTTAAGAATTTCAAAATTGAAATTGCAAGTGATTTCCGTGTTTTTTTTAGGCAGGATTCCTGTGATTGTAGCATTAATAGGTATATTTTGGGATTATTTATGAGAACTCTTTTTGGGTGCATAAATTTTAGCAAAAAAAAATTGAATTTTTTGGAAACGCCGGTTGGCCCGCATTTCCAAACGCTCTCAAAGGCATGGGTTTTTCCTATTAAAGATTGCACTATTTATCCTCCCACATATTATTATGGATAAATTGTGTAATTTTTTTTTTGTTCCTTCAATTTGATCCTTAGATTTTTTTTCCATGTGATTGCATTTTTTTGGCCAAATTCAAGGACAATTAAAAAATTTATTGGATAAGGATGAAATTAAAAGATTGGGGACTAAAATGAAAAAGACACCATAAACGAGTGATGATTTCAAAGTTAATTAAAAAGTTTAATATGGTTCTCATATTTTAAAAACTATAAATGTTCGGTACCTCAATATTTTATCAATTTTATTTTGGTACAAAAATCAATTTTTGTTATTTTTTAGTTTTTGATTTGAGAGATGAGAGAGAGAAAGTGTCACTGCCTAGCCCAACCTACTAGATATTGTCCGTTTTGGGCCTTATTGCCCTCATGAATTTGTTTTTGGTGACCACGCATGGCACTAAAACATGTCTGACAAGTCAGTAACCCACACTACTAATAAGGTCAGTTACCAAATCCTCACTCGTCGATGTGAAATATTACAATCCACCTCTTTTAAAAAGTCCGACGACCCCGTTGGCATAATCAGATAACCAGTGAGGCCGGCTCTAATACCACATGTCACAACCTGGCTTAACCTGCCAGATATTTTCCACTTTGAGTCTTATCGCCCTTATGGATTTGTTCTCAGTGACCACACATGGCCCCAAAATGCGTCTAACAAGTCAACAACCAGCACTATTAATAAGGTTAGCTACAAAATCCTCACCTTTCAATGCGGGATATTATAGAAAGGTCCCCGAATTCCAACGTAAAGAGAGTTACTATCGTTGACACCAATTCAGGCCACCAAAATAGTCGATCTTGATGTCGAATGATTACATTTGATGAAAGAGGTTTATGTTAGGTGACTTTCACTTTGAAATTGCCTAAACAAATATGAGCTTGTGAAGATTTTGGGTTTTGAAATGATTATTTTGGGTTTTAGAGGCATGAATAGGTTTATCACAATTTCTAGGGTGTTTTGGGTTAAAAAATGATTGAAAATGAATTTTTAAGTTAAAGAACCTTCTGGCCTGATTTTCCAGCCACCATAGTGGCTGAATTTTGGAAAAATTAGGCAACGTGTCATCCGATTATTTTTTTTTCAAAACAATAGGATGGCCAAATGCAACATAAAAAAGGCCCATGCACACGAGCATTAATGAATAGGCCCAACAACGCCGTGCCCCTATGCCTTTTTCTTATTTTTTTAATTAATTCTTTTTTTAATTGTTTTTTCCAAAATTATTATTTTTATTTATATTTTACTTTTATTTTATTCAAACATTTTAATGTGTGTTTCTATTCCTATTATCGTTTAATTTGATAAAATGATTATTTTGATCAATAAGATTTAGCGAACACAATTAGGTAAATATCTTGTCTTACAAGATTAAATATCTTAATTTATGTTTGTCTCTTGATTTTTTCTGTTTTATTTTTAGTTAGAATTAATGAGTACACATAGTTCTTGATTTATTTGATTAAATATATGCATAGATTTTTTTGTTTTGCTCTTAAAAATAAATTAGCTACAAAAATGCATTAAAAAAACTAGCATATACAATTTTTATAATAAAAGATAAAAATATCTCACCTATAGCAGAACATATGTCACATAACTAGTAAAATAAACTAAAGGAGGATGATAAAATACTATTTCTTTCACCATGATGCCAGACTCAGTGCATGGTGGACTGCTACAATGCATCTGATTTTGGTTTTTTTTTTTTTTGTTCTTAAGAAATTATTCATTTTAGTCATCATTTTTTCAATTTTGTCATTTCATGTCATGATCATACAAGTTTAAGCCTATTAATTTGCTTTGGTTCACATGCTATACCTTGGTCATGATGTCAAAAAATGCCTTGACATTAAATTGATGCTAAATTTTTTAAAATAGAATTTGATTTTATCAATTTATAAAATTGAAATAATAGGGATCAAATTTAATATAGAAAAAAAACACAACCTTTTTATTCTTTTTTATTGTACATGGGCGTGGAAAACTACAGTTTAATCTTTATAGTTTTTTTTTTTAATCTTTTTTAGAGTTTCAGGTTTTAACACTAAATTTCATTTGTTTTACATTTCAGTTCCTAGAATTTGATATGAGAGAGAGAGAGAGAGAGAGAGAGAGAGAGAGAGAGAGAGAGAGAGAGAGAGAGAGAGAGAGAGAGAGAATCATTGAAACATAGGAGATAATAAAGAAAATGATCAATTAGTCACATTCCAACCATTAAAAAGATCGTTCTATGATGTTAAGAGATTCTTGTTGACGGAAAGAGTTCCATTGAGGTATTTTCTTAAGAGAGTATAAAAAGACCCAGTCTAATCATCTTATTAGATCATCTACTAGCATCCAATTCCATTCATATTGATAACTCATTAACCAATAGTCAAGTCCAATCACCTTGTTAGTCGACAATTAGTGACCAAGTTTGATCACCTCTTTAGCCTATTAAACACTGATGGAAAGGCCTAGCTTTAATTTAAATTTATTCTGACTTCATCAATGATCTTTTTTTATGGGAACATGAATAAAAGCTAATTCATTTTCATTTCACACCTCATCCAAAAAAATATTTTTATAACTAACGACTTAAAAACTTCAAGATATGAGGGAGGAACTAACATCTCCATCACAAGTACTTTAGCTCCTTTAAATTTCCACCAACTCTCTATAAAATAAAGGTGCTCAATGATATTATTCTAGTTATATAGCAATAGCTTTATATTATTCCACACTGTCAATAAAAAATACAACACTTAGATCCATCACATGCATCAATAAATGCATAGAGACAACTCTCGTTCCTCAAATAAACATGAAAAAATGACATGCAAGTAAGCACAAGAACACTCATGCTCCAACCCTTTCAAAAAAGTTGTTCCTGCTATGAAGAACAATCATTGGCAAATCCTAGCCATAAGAGTATTTATTGCAATCAATCTCCCTTCAAATCTCTCTAGTATACTCCTCCTAATAAAAAAAAAACCATACACAAAATGAGATTGGTAACTACATAAGCTCCTTGGAATGAACATTGTTCCCACCAAATATGATATTTTATATTTTATCATTAAGTGTTACACACCCATCTCTTAAAAGATCATGTGTTCGTTAAAGTTAACTAAGACAATTACAATGGACTTACTGATCCAAGATAACACATACAAAATATATGGACCATCTTAGAGCTTGTAATATAAGATAAAGACATTTTGTGCAAAGTCCTTCCAATAACATTTCATGGATTTGCTCAGGCGTAATAACATAACGTAGAGTGTTACTTTGTTTTTATCTCTTATGATTTTAGTGCCAAACCAATATCCCTCTTCAACATAAGTATACTAGCTAATAAAAGCATAATCAAGCTCTCCATCATCACATAAGGAGAAGATGAGAGCATCAAAGTGTACCTCTAAAGGTTTGACGAAGAAATGTTTAACGTGGAAAGTCTACTCGAACCCATTACCACTAAAACCCTTACTAATGAGGTTTAAAATTATTTTTTATAGAAGCGTCTATATAATCTCCCTAATTGAATTCTTCTCGCAATAAAATAAACAATGAAAAATCATATTTGAGTAAAAGAAGTGTACGTGACCAGACAAGAACACCCTCATTTCCAAGCAACCTTAGGGCATCTAAAAGGAACATCAAGTGATCAAGTTGAGATCGACTTATTTTTTCTAAGCTCATTACCAGACCTTTGATCACCACAAGTGTTAAGGTATTAGCCTCTATTAAGGGAAAAGAATTTTTGTGATACCTATATTTCATAGAGTGGCATAAAAAAAACCCAATAATTTTTTTTTTCACCATGACATCGGTCATGATACTAATGAATGTCATACCCTTAAAAAATATAGAAAGATTGATCATTAGGGTTATGATATAAACAATAGTGAAAGATAACATGGGTTGTTACATGTCAAAATCCTGAAAGCCAAGAACATCATAATTATGAAAATACACCCAAAATATTCAATTTGTATTCATCTAAGTCTTGTCAAAAGATTATTACAACCCTTTATATACTAAATAAGAAAATTATTCTCTTCAAATAGAAAAACTAGGAAAGCCTAATAATACATTATAAAAAAAACAAAAAAACAAAATTCCTAAAATGAAAAGCAAGAGTTAAAAACAACTAAGAAAAATATTGATTTTTTCCAAAAAGCTCTTGCATCAGTCTCCTCGGATTGGAAGGGACTTTTCCCTAGGTTTAGGGCTTGCTAAGAAATTATTCTCCCTTAGAGGTAAGAAAAAAAATCGAATAACTAATTAAACTGAGAAAAAAATAACATAAAAAATCAAACCAAGAAAAAAACTGAATAAATCGATTAGAAAACAAAAAAAAATGGTTTCGGTTCAATTTTAATTTTATAAGTCTAAAACTAACAAAATCAGACCGAATTGAGATGATTTAGCCCAAATATAAATACCTAACAAGTATAAAATGAAAACCAAACCCTAGAAATTTTAACCAAGACACACCCTCAGCCACCCCTCTTTGACCCTCTCATCACAAACCATTTTTTATCTTACCTCGTCTTTCTTTGATCAACAAGACCAATTTTTGTTTTATTTTGTTTTCCTTTTCCTCTTTATATAAACAAGACATGCTCTCTCTTTCCATCTTATTTAATGAGTTTTTTATGTTTTTAATAGTATATGCGATTGATTTATCTCTAATTTTTTCATTTGTTGATGTTGATGGATTTTTTTCATTCCCCTTGCAAGTTCTTTGAAGTTGCACGCTCTTATGTCTTTTTTCTTTCTAAGCTTTTATTTTTCTAGTTTAATTTTGTTTTTTTATTTATGGTTTGCTTGGAGATACTGATTTGTTTGGTTTGTTTCATTCTCTTTGATGGATTTGTTTTTCATCTTTTTACTTTTCAAGGAAAATGTTTCCTTACTATTGGCTCAATTAATGTAGGAAGTCACTCCATTAAAGTTTGATGAGGATGTGTGTTTCACCATGGCTATTGAAAGTAGTGGTGGAAAGGTGTGATGTTCTTCGTGAAAAATCATGAGATTTCATTTAAATTTTATGATAAATCTATATTTTCAAATAATTATGTTTGTTGCTTTTATGATTTGTTTTGGTTATTATTGTAAAGGTGTGCTTGGTTAAGAAGAAAAAGGAGAAATGAGAGAGCTTTAACTCTTATATGTGTTATTTTAATTATTACATGAATAAAACTTTGAACTTGGGATTATTAGTTTTCTACGTTTTCTGGTTTTGTGTGTGTTTAAGAGTGTGCATGAGTGCTACTATTGTTTACTTCCATAAACTTTTGAACAAGTTAAATCAATATTTTATTGTTATCTTAGCTTTGCTAGGTTCATGGCTTTTTTTTGTCCCACTGATTGGTATTTATTATTGAGGTTTTATTGTTTATTTGTTTTATTTATAACAAAGAAAGAAGACATGTTAATTTTAAGCAATGATTTATTTTTATTTAATGTAGTTATTGAATATTTGGTTTTGGGCTAATTTTGGTTTGTTGTATGTTTATGCAAAGACGAGCATTCACTTAACCATAAGAATCATAACTTTGCAATTTGGTACTGCTAAGAAAATGAATGAACTTTATGACATTATTCATTTTGAAGTTGTTCTATTAATACTTTTTCACAAGGTATCCCCCCGTTTCTCTTATAATAACAATCTATTAGGGAAAAAAAAAAAAAAGAAGAACAACAACCTTTGCAATTCATATGATACAAAAAAAAAAAAAATACTTATAACATATTATGAAATTCGTTGTTTTGTAGACACCTTATGCAAATTCTTTGACTTACAACCTTTTTCCATTTCAGTTGCCAAGTTGGTAGCAGGATTATGTTAAAGAAGATGGTCAATGTTCAATTCAATCTTTATTTAAAAATAATAATCAATAAAGTCTTTAATTAAGCTTTGTTATACATTTAATGTAGTCCTTAGATTTTTCTATCATTGACGAGTTATTATCACAAAAAAAAAAAAAGAGAATGGACAAGCCAAGCTTATAATAAATAAAAATTACTATATAAAAAGTTACATTTTAGGGCCCATAACGAGAGGAAAAAAAAAAAAACAAATCAAAACACATGTAGGCAAGTGTACAAAAACCTAAAACAAGCTAAAAAAAGCCCAGGCCCAATTAAATTGAAACAAGTCCAACTAGTTTTGAAAGGAAAAAACCTGTACCAAACCGACATGTAATTATTAGTTTGAACTAGTTCGTCAGTTCGGTTCGGTTTATAATTTAAAGAGAATATAAATTTTAGTTTTGTTAGTTTTTCACCCTATCCTTCACCAGTAACATTGTTTTTATGTATACGTCATCCCACCATAGATCCCTAACAACTTTGTATGGGTTATCAATTATTAATCTCTAACACAACATTTTTATATGAGTCACCCCATCATAGATCCCTAACATATTACCTTTGTACGATCCATCCCATCATAGGTCTTATCACCAAGATTTTCAATAATATTAATTAATATAGATGGAAATAACACACTAATTTCTAATTTTTTATTTCCTAAAGAGAAACCTCTTTATTCATTCCTACATAATAACGTCTTGTTCTACAATCTCTTCGAGATATGGTTATTCTATAATATACACTAATTAACTATCAGGAATAGTTGAGGTCTAATACACGTGCTCTATGACCTCCAACCAAAATCATTAGTAATCATTGGGCTTTCATACCAATTGATGCAGACATGAGTGAAGGATAACGAGATTTGTTAAAAATCAAAACCCTTAAAGACCAAGAACACTATAACTATGAGAAGATGTCTAAAACATTCAATTTTTATTTATTCAAATCTCACTTATCAAGAGGCTATTACAACCCTTTATATATAAAAACAAAAAAAACCATATTAATACTAAATAGGAAAATATAAAAAATATAAAAGTTATTCCCTTTAAATAAAAAAAAGTAGAAAAGCCTAATAATACTTAATTAAAAAAAATTACAAAACTGAAAAGAAAGAAATAAAAGTAACTAAGAAAAATATTTATTTTCTGAAAAAATTCTTGTATCAACTTACCTCAAATAATTTTTCAAGAAGGAAATGCATTTTGAACAAAAAAAGGTTGACACATACCATGATGCGTTGCTCAAGATTAGATAGGCTCCAGGGATTGTATCTCCATTTGCATGAGAAATTCTTTTGAAACCCAAAATGACCCGATATCTCATCACCTTAGTATTAAAAAAAGTATCATATTGATTATTTTTTTAAAGTTAAGCCATGTCTTTATTGGTTTTTTAGATTGTCTTTAAACCTGCTAAGTCGATCAAATCATATCAAATTAACATTCACATGGTTTAATTTAAAGTTTGGTTTATGCAGTGATTCAAGTTGGAAAGTTTTAAGGATGACCAACTGTGAAAGGTTTAACAACACTTACAAAGAGTTTCCCATGACAATGTACTACCATTGTGTTGTTATTATTTTTTTTATATGCTAACATTAAAATTATTAAGGTGTTATTTTTTTAAAGCTGAAAGTTATTTTTGGAATAATAATAAAATGGTGCTTAAAAAAATGGTGCGAGACAAAGGAGTTTTACTTGGAAGATGTCTTTTTTACCATTGTTTTAAATCATTCTAATTTTATTTTTTTTTATGTTTTCTGAATGCTTTTAGTTTTTATTAAACAAATGATATTGAAATAATTGTTATATTTTTTTTTAAAAAAATCAAAGATATTAATAAGAAAAGGAAGGCTTTTACTAGAAATTTTTTTAATTGAATTTAAATTATTACTCTTCTTATAAAAAATATTAGTGCCACGTAATTAAATTAAAAAAATTCAAGATCTTCTCATAACACATGAACATATATCCTTAGCTCCACGTATTTCTCAATTTCATGAATTAGTTTTTAGTTAGCATTAAAATCTTTTTTTAGCATTTGTTAGCATATATGTTCCCTGGTATATTTTATTAAAAGATGCATCAAAATTTGAATTAATGATTAAGATTTCTCTTGGCAAAAAAATTCGTCAACAACATTTAAACATTATTTTTCATGTTAAAAAATTTGTTAATGCATGTATTATAGCATGAGCCAATTATATATAAGTTTTTTTTTTCCAAACTAGCATAGTAGGAAAAATATTTACCAAAATAGCTTAAGTGGGAAAAACATTTCTTAACACACACAACATAGTCACTCATATAGGTCCATATATGCGACTTGCTATTAATCTCTTTTATAACACGTGCTAGCAAATCATTTTTTCTTATATGGTGCATGTACATACAAAAAGTTTTGCATGTTGCTTGTGTTACACATTAAAAAAAAAATTGACCCTCTAACCTATGTGCAACACACGACAATATCTAAGTATTTCGTCAACTTTAAGTGGTGGGTGACTCTCTAAAAGCTTTAGAGGTGACTTTTCTCGGTGTCTATAACGTTGTTTCATCGATATCTTTGTAATGTAATTGGTGTCATATCATCAGACTAACGGTGTGTTTTCAGCGTTTTGTTCTTTTCTTTTTTCTTTTTTTTTTTTTCTTTTTTTCTTTTTTTCTTTCTTCTACTTTGGTTATTATGTCAGCCTATTCTTTTTCTCTCTCTCATTTGGTCCCTCATTTTTTATGTTTAGTTAATTTTAGTTTTATTATTATTATCATCTCATCAATTAACTTATTTTTATTGGAGTTGGGCAAAGAAACCTTTTTTTTTTTTTGGCAAAAACAAGAGATGAAATGATCATAATAATGAAATCAAAGTAACTAAATAGAAAAATTAAGGGGCTAAATGAAGAAATAAACTAGCAAAAAAGAAGGAAGAATATTTTTCCATATAAGTTGCTCATAGGAGACCCCACGCAAAACTCACCCTAGCAACTAGTCAAATAGTGTTAATTTTCAACTACGGTAGCTGAAGAAATATCTTTTTTTCAACCTTGCATGTTTTGAAAAAAACTACGTTACTTATTTTCAATTCCAACTTTTTTTTATTATTATGTACAATATATGTTTTGAAGTTTAATAATAGTTTTTTTTAAAAAATATTTTTTATTAAAAAATATATCAAAATAATATATTTTTTATTTTTAAAAAAATTATTTTTAATATTATCACATTAAAATAATTTTAAAATATAAATAAAAAAATTTAAATTTTATCCACCCTCCTCCATTTACAAGGCAATACCAAACAGAGACTTTGAGTTTTGTACTCGTCCTACGTCCTCATACGGTAGAGAGCAGCACGACTTCTCATACAATAAATAATTGATTCTTTGCTACCATCATCCCGAGACAAACCCATTCGACGACGCGCTTTAAGATCCGGTGAAAACACGGCCCAAATCTCTCGTCTTATCAAGTTATCTTTCCTCTCCCGCTTAGAAGCCGGCTCGACAACTACACCACTACAAGCGACAGCAACACATTTATATTATTATTCCTCTCCCATTAATGCTAAGTAAATTCCCTTTTACAAAAGTCGAGTCCAATCCAAACAGAAATAAAGTATCCTTCTCTTTGCCTATTAGAACAAAACACATTACATCACGCAAAACTCTTATCTTTGTGTCCATCGAGTGGTGAAATGGCGACGAAGGAGGAGGAGAACACGGTGTTTGATGTGAAGGCAGCGAATGTGTTAACCCAGGAGCTGAGAGACGTTTTTGCTTCTGGTAAAACAAGGAGTTACGAGTGGAGAATATCTCAGTTGAAGAGTATTGTTAAGATGTGCGATGAACACGAGGAAGACATTGTTGATGCTCTCCGTCTAGATCTCTCCAAGCCTCAACTTGAATCCATCGTTTATGAGGTCTGAGAAATCCCAGGCATAACCTTTTTTTTTAGAAAAATCTTAGTTTTTTTTTTTTTTGTTTTGTTATATATGATATTCTCAAACGTGATATGATGTGATTTTTTATTTATTTTTATGCGTGAGCAACTGTTTTATAAATGGAACGATTTTAATGCGGAATCGGTGACTATCTATCCGTCTAATCTATTATTGAATTTCAGTTAGAGTTGAGGGAGGAACCAGTAATTGATGACTCTTTATTTTTAGCTGTACTACAGGACACTGAAATCACAACCGCCGCGTTTTTGTTTCTTGATCTTTGGTTTGACTAGCAGTCTGTTATGATGTGGGTTCCCCACTACTCTCTAGCTTTTAATTTAATGGATATTCTTAGGTCTGGTTTAATCCCGTATCTTTCATGTCTTACTTTCGATTGCCATTACTGTTCGTCTGTCTCATGAAGAGTTGGGCAGGAGTGGTCCTCTATTGACGAGAGAAGCATTAATGACACGCCACTTTTTTTCTCTGTTTTATTTTTTTAAAATGTTCCTGTCACAAGGTTTGGCCTCTGTCTCGAATATGATACGCAGGTGATGTGTGGCATTCAAGGGAACCTGCAGGACTCGGGCATTTATAGATAGATAGATAGAATGTTTATTGCACTGCTATTCTTCAGGAATATGACTGATACCTAGGATGCCAGATATTCATGATGGAAGGAAATTATGTCAATAAAGAAACAAAGAAATTTGTTTGGATAAATATGATGTTGATTTCTAAATCAAAGATAGCCTGCTACAGATATGAAACCTGAGTCAATTGCCTAACCTGATGTTTATTGTATTTGACTCTAATTGTGGAGTTGGTGCTTTAGATTGTTTAGCATGCGCAAACCTTGTTTAGTTCAGTTCTGTTTGGCCGGGTACAGTGGCAATGAGATTGTAAGTGGAATCTGGGATGGGATTTTAGTACAACTAGATTGAATGTGCCAATGAAGAAACAAGTAACTGGGCAGTATTTCCTAGAAAACCATTTTCCTGGTAAGACTTTTGCCGAAAGAAATCCAAAATCATATCACCATGACTCCAAAGCACCACCAACTGTATTTACTATGGATTTAACTGTTTTATCAGGGAATAGTTACAATTTCTTATTAATCTGCTACAGCTTAATTGCTAATTACGGACGTCATCTTTTAATCTTGTAAGATGAACTTTATTGATAGGATGTGAGGTGTGCATGTGCAAGCACTTGCATCTTTGTGCATCTGAAAGAGAATAACGGAAGCTGCTGCTTTTTATATAAATTCGAAAAATCTAGCTCCCTAAATATTCTCATGAAATAACTTATATTATACGAGTTCTATGTGAAATTTCATGTCAGTTTCTCAAAAGTTGACTGATGGTTTGTTATGCAGTTAACTATGGTAAAAAACTCGTGTGCATTGGCTATTAAGGAACTGAAACGTTGGATGATGCCAGAAAAGGTAGCTGCTTTGAATATTGCTCCACTATTTGTAGTTTGTTTACAGTTTTGATCTTTTTGGTAATTGAGTTGAGTGTAATCAATATATCTTTTCATTGCAGGCAAAAACTACTTTGACAACTTTTCCTTCATCGGCTGAAATACTGTCAGAACCACTGGGTGCTGTGTTGATTATTTCAGCATGGAATTACCCTTTCTGTATGTTCATAGAAAAGCCCTATATTTCTTTGCATTTATTGTTGATACTATAATAATCAATTCTTATTTCTCTCTTTCTAGTGTTGTCTATGGATCCACTCATTGGAGCTATTGCAGCCGGTAATGCTATGGTTTTAAAACCATCAGAACTTGCACCAGCTTCATCCGCACTGCTTGCAAAGCTACTTCCAGAGTATTTGGATTGCTCTTTGATAAAGGTTGTTGAGGGGGCTGTTTCTGAAACTTCTGCACTACTGGAGCAAAAGTGGGACAAAATATTTTATACAGGTTCTTCTTCATTCCTCGGTTTGTATGTGCATGTGATGTCTAATTGTTAAATTGTTCTATAGATAGAAGTATATGGCGGTAAATCAACACTAAAGAAACTGTGTACTTATTTTCTTACAATTCTCTGAAGTGATATAAGAACATCTTGCTAGATGTTGAACAAGTTGCGGAATTCTTTTTCCAGAGGTATTTTGAAAGGTTTCAACTCAGCTGCTTAGTAAAAGTCTTAGAGGTCCTCTCTGCATTTCTGTGATTGACATGTTTGGAAAAGTGTAATTTTATTAAACTGACAAAAAAAGGGAGCAACCATAAGCATATTGAGCATACACAGTAATATGCCATGATGAAGGGAGAAGGCAAGGCAGAATAGAGCAGGAAAATACATTCCGCTTTATACTAATCTCAAGAAAATCATGTGTGAGAGAGGTGATCCTTCTTTTTTTTGTCTGTTTGACATGGCTGTCATAGAACATTCTATAATTTTTGGTGTTCCTAAATGTCTCATGTCAATCATCATCATACCACTTAAATTGCTTGTTGTAATTTGTGAGATTTTCCTGGCAAGTTTGGTAGCATGTTCTTATTATCATCTGAGGGGCTGTAGCTTCTGTATTCCTCTAAAAGAAGTAATTTTGGCTCTCGGATTGCTGTACTTAAACCTTGTAAACTGAAATTTGGTTGAAGGGCATTGTAGAATCCAGATTTTCTATACATTAGTTCCTTTACATGAGGCAGTTTGTTGGAATTTGGGAGTATGTGAGACTTAGTGGTCAGTACTTTTCTGAAGAATGAAAGCTTCTCGTGGTTGTGGAGTTAAATAGAATATGAAGAGGTTAGAATGTTTTATGCTGGGCTTGCTATTATAATGGTAGATCAAGTAATGCATCTTTTGCCTAGGGATGGCATGTTTCTCTTTAGATTCGAGAGTGATAAAATGCATTGCTTTGGGATGTTGCTGACGTGGAGTGATGCTACTATTTTCTCAGGACAATGCTCCTCAGAGTATTCAGCTATCCCAGTTTGTTGAATATGATATTCAAAACGTGCTCTTTTGAAGTACTACTATATTTAGTGTTTGTCTCATTTAAAGGGCATGGTTTTATGCCTCAAATAATTAGTCTAAAAAGAGGAAAAAATAAGAAACAATTCAACTATTGCCCAGTTGACAGAACTTTCAGTTATTCTTTTGGAGAAACCCTGCAAGTAAAAGAGGAAACTAAACTGATGCTTTAAGCACAAATTAAATGGTGTTTTATTCAACACAAACTTGAACCCAAAAACATGTCATCCTTGATTTTACAGGCAATGGAAGAGTAGGACGAATTGTGATGGCTGCTGCAGCAAAACACCTGACACCGGTTGTTTTGGAGCTTGGAGGAAAATCTCCAGTTGTTGTCGATTCAGGTATCGATATACAGGTAAAAAGCTCCTTGCATCTCTTTACATGTGTGTGTTATGGGTGCCATTTTCTCCATGTTCATTGCTACATACCGTTGGTTAAGGCACCATAAGTTTCTTCTTACTGTCATTTTCTGACACATCTACCTGCTTGTCCAAGATTGCAACTAGGCGGATAATTGTAGGCAAGTGGGGGTGTAATAATGGACAAGCATGCATCTCTCCGGATTACATTATAACGACGAAAGATTGTGCTGAGAAGCTGGTAATGCTGATTTCAAGCATTCATTTCTTTTTCCTTGTTGGAACATTTTGTTTTTCAGCCACTCATTAATTCCTTCTGTGGTACAGGTGGACTCTCTGAAAAAAGAACTAGAGGCATTTTATGGAAAGAACCCATTGGAATCAAAAGACTTATCTCGAATTGTGAATTCCAACCATTTTGCTCGTTTGACAAAGCTACTGGATGAGGATAAGGTTTCTGGGAAGATTGTTTATGGAGGTGAAAGAGATGAAGCCAACCTGTGAGTATCTGCTTGCCATTTTCTTGGTTCGTTAATTTAGTTTAACTTGGTGCTATTTGCTTTGCATTGACAAATCTTTTCTTCAATGGCAGGAGAATTGCTCCCACCATATTATTGGGCGTCCCACAAAACTCTCTAATAATGAAAGAAGAGATATTTGGTCCATTGCTTCCCATTCTCACTGTAAGCATCAAGAGATCCTCGGCTCATAGCTGTATTAATGTACGGACAGTGTATGAAGTAGGACATAAAACTGAATCTAGACTGCTTCTACAACATTAAAGGAGGAGCTTCTCTTTACAATGGGTAGAAGTGATAGCTCTGATATTATATATGCGGAGTAATTACTATTACAAATAGCAAAAAACATCATGGTTTTCTATATATGCTCTCTCTCTGTGCTTGTTGATCAAAATGAGTTGGTAGGAGGTTGTCTTCCACTTTAGTGGAGTAATTTTCTGCTGGAACAATGCCTTTGTAAATGATAAAAAGGAAAGATTAATCGTTACTGTTTTCTGGATAACAGTAATATTTTTTTAAGAGTAGAAAGTTCAATAGGTTGTCACATAATTCTTGTAATAAAATGTGGGATGCCAATTATGATTTCTTTTGTTTTTTTGTTCAAACAGGTCAGCAAAATCGAGGATAGCTTTGATATAATAAAATCAGGAACAAAGCCACTTGCAGCTTATTTATTTACCAATAACAAGAAGCTGAAGGAGCAGTTTTTGATGTCTGTTTCTGCAGGGGGTGTGGTCATTAATGACACTACTTTGCATGTAATTATTCTTCTCTGAACTTCCAGAACCTTGTGCATATCCTTGCATATATGCATACTACACGAGCAGTCTCAGTCTGTATGGTTATCACCCAGGTACACTTTATAGTTGGGGGTGATGGTGGCCGGAGATGAATGAGTGCCTCTGGCGCTCACAGTACTCGTGAATGATTCCGGCACTCTCTCCTTTTCACATGAAGTGGGAATTACCATGATAACAAACCATGGACCACAATTATGTGCGAGGGAGGGACTAAGACTCCTGGATTCCAAGGCTGTCGTTTGTTCCATCTTTACATATACTTGCTCTTGAAATTTGTGGACGTAATTTCATTAACTGAATAACCATCTAGTATCTGCACCTAATATGTTCTTGATGGTGCAGCTTGCAGTTCATAGTGTACCATTTGGGGGCGTGGGCGAGAGCGGAATGGGTTCATACCATGGCAAATTTTCCTTCGATGCTTTTAGCCACAAGAAGGCAGTCGTGTATCGAAGTTTTGTAGGTGATGCATCTTTGAGATATCCACCGTACACACTGGGAAAGCTAAGATTGATGAAGGCTCTAATCACTGGTAATTTTTGGACAATACTTCGCACCCTGCTTGGAATGTCTTAAGTCTAGGTATATAATGTGATGTGTTCAGTGTGAGCTCAATCACTATGTTATTTTTGTACTTAATTTAAGTTGGAACGTTGATTCATTACAAGAACGAAAGTGGAGTGCATTGTCAGTTAAACCCTCTAATGAATAAAATTTGTTTTGTAAGTGTGTTATAATGCATTTCAAAAGTATTTTTTTTTTTAAAATAAATCGAACAATTTATTGTAGCCGTCGGCCATGTAGCCAAATGGCGCCTGGTAGCATTGCATGTCTGAGAGTTTGCGAGTTAGGACCTTGTCCCAGCAGCTGATGCTGTAAGGGATAAACTACCACGAATCTTCTACTAGTGACAACCAAATATTGGTCAGATTCTAGACAAGAGGAATACCATAGAGATTCTAGGTGTGTCGTCCGATGATCAGCTGGGTGTGGATCGGCTCCAAGGGAAAACTGAATGATTCAAGAGGAATCCTCTAAAAAACTAAGAATATCTGACCGTTGTTCATCTGTCAGTTGTGTCGGGAATTCAACGAGGAAGACAACTCTCAAGTTTCCTCTCCGCCCCTGCTCTTTTGTGCTTGGCATGCCTTGACCTTCTATGATCCTTTCATAGCCATGGTGAATGATATCGTCGATCATCAAACTTGTTTCCTCGCCGCCCAACAAAGGGACTGAGATCCGGCAACCAGTTAGAGCCTTCACTAGTGGAACTTCTACTCCTATCTCCAAACCTTCTCCTTCCCTCCGAAACAGAGAGTGTCGTTTCTCGGCAATCACGAGGATTATATCAGCTGTGCAAGTGCCAGGCCTCTCTTTTCCCGTTCCTTCAAATGTGATCTTCGTTCCCTTTCTCCATCCTGGCTTCACTCTAACTGTCAATGTTTCCTCTTCTTGAATTACTTGCCTGCCAGAAACAATGGAAGACATCATCAATATAACTAGCTAGTGATGTTTTTCTCCGTTCTAGTTTCATCCTTCTTCGATCGACTTTCAAATGCCCTGCGGAGTCTCCTGGCAAATATGTGCACGCCTTCCGAAAAAGGGTCGTTGTTTCCCCGGCTTAAAACTATTCTTTGCGACTCGGATTTTTTTACAAAGAACGTGGTTTTATGGAATTTTTAACATTTAGCAACCAAGACATGAAGAATTGCAATTTCGAAGCCTGATCTAATTGTAAATCATGTTATCAAGGAGAAGAACAATCAAAATTCATATGAAAAAACGGAAGCAATAAACGATGAACTCTGGACCTGGGAACAGACCCTGTATTTGTAATTATGACATCTCTTGTTATCTCGATCTTTTTCATGCACCCATAACATAACTCCTCAAGCGTGCACTCGAGAAGCCTTTCAATAGCCGGAGGTTTCATCTTTCCCGTTGAGTTTGAAAACATGATGGTGCTGGCGTTCTTCCGGCTTGCATTTCTTGAGAGAGATGCAGACAAGCCATGACGTGAATCGGTTCTTTTCTGACTCGTATTTCTCTTTCGGAAAGATAATTTTCGAGAAGGGCTCTTCAGGCTTCCACTTCTTGACAGAGGAGAAGATATATTAGGAAAGCAGCGATCCGTGCTTTTATGTCTGAAGAATCCTCTTGGACTCGAAGGATTGTATCTAAAACTGTGGATTCCATTCATCGTCTTTCCCTCTTCTGTATCGTAACCAAGTTCCTGGAAATTCCACCTACGTGAGGATATGCAATATTCGTGATGGATGTGAGTTTCGTTAATTTTTAAAGATAAACGTCTTGATGGGATTTCAGGATTTCGAATCTCTATGCCAGTTTGTTCGAGAGATGATCAAAACAAAAACTTCTGGAAAATATAATTCCTGCAAACTTTACATTTATTAATTTATGCATGGAAGTACCTATACCTCGGGAGCTTGGCTGATGGCTTCAAATTTCACTTGTAATTCATCTGATCTGCCTGAAGACGGTGGAGATAATTTTCTATCACCGCGACACCATCCGGCGAATATGCATAGATAGGCTTTGCAAAATTCTTTAAAGCTGGAAGGTTGCTCTTTCTTCACAGAAACGGGGGCACCTGTTGGTAAGCCTAGAATGTCAGGACGAACCATGAGAAAAAGAAAGGGAGAGGGAGAGGGAAAGGGAATAATCACGGGAATCAAGAGTTTGTTGAGGCCTTTAATTAGCAGAATCCGTTAAAAGAGATGGAGGCTACCTTATCTTAATCATGCTTAATTGCTTATTAAACCTGTTCTAGTCTGGCAATTAACTTGAAATTTAGTTAATTTAAGTATTTAACTAAACTTATATAAGATCCAATTAAATCAATTCCAAATTTTTTTTTTTTAAACTTTTATCCAAAATAATATCATGTTTATTTTTTTTATGTGTCATTTCATTTTTTAAAAAAAAATTAAATCAGCATGATCGATCTAACTTGAATTTTAAAGTACTTCAAATTCCAAATGGATTTGATAACTATGACCTTGGTTAGCTAGTACTAGCATATTGTTAGTGAGTTGTCTACAAATTTTTAAAAATTATTTATTTTATTTAATTAGATGATAAAAATAAATAAATAAAATTATGAAAGAATATTTTTTTTGTCAAATTTGTCTTTTCTTATTTATGTAACTTCTTTGTTATTTTGACACAAAAATATTTTATTTATTAGTAGAATAGTTCATTAAAAAAAAAAGTAAAATCAATAAAAAAAAGTATTTGTGAAAACTATAATAATTTGAATTAAAATGGAAAATATATGTATATAATGCATATTAGAATACCACATAATTATTCATAAAACAATCAATAATATTATCATAAAAAAAAGACTTAATCTTCTTTAAAAACAATAGCATAATTGAACAATCACTTAAATATTATTTTATTTTATTTTTTTAAATTTTTTTTGTCAAAAATAATAAATAAATATACAAGAAAGAAAAAAGCTTTGACCCATGCGGACTTAGAAGGCTTGGCCCACTCCCTTGTTTTTTTTAAATGGATGAATGAAATGTTGTTTTTTTTTTTTTTATAAATCATCTATATTGTTTTTTAATTGACTTTCAACCATCAAACTCCATATTTGTATTTTTTAAACATAAAAACCCTAGTTTTTAACTTATTTTCATTTGAAAACACCTCAAAAATATTCTAGAAACCTCAATAAATCAATTTCTAACCTCAAAATAGCTTACAGTCACTCTAAGAAAAATCAACCAAATAATATAAAACTTTGTATAAGTTTCGATATATTTTTTATCATAAACAAAAAGACTTAATCTTTTTAAAAACAATAGCATAATTGAACAATCACTTAAATATTATTTTATTTTATTTTTAAAATTTTTTTTGTCAAAAATAATAAATAAATATACAAGAAAGAAAAAAGCTTTGACCCATGCGGACTTAGAAGGCTTGGCCCACTCACTTGTTTTTTTAAATGGATGAATGAAATGTTGTTTTTCCCTTTTTCTTATAAATCATCTATGTTGTTTTTTAATTGACTTTCAACCATCAAACTCTATATTTGCATTTTTAAACATAAAAACCCTAGTTTTTAACTTATTTTCATTTGAAAACACCTCAAAAATATTTTAGAAACCTCAATAAATCAATTTCTCTTTGATACTAAGATAGCTTTTTCTATTGTCGGAATGTGATTGGTCAAAAACTTTCTCTTTCCTCTCTCTTTTTTATAGTAAATTTCTCTCTTCATTCAAAAACTTTGCACAGTGACAAATGTACAGTGAAAATCTCACGCTTTGGGTCTGGCAATCATGTCAAACCCAAGGTAGTGGATTGCTAGACCCAAAACGTTTGAGTCTAACAGTCATGGGAAACTTAGGGGTCATGGGTTTGGCAGTCATGCTAAAAATAGATGACGCGTTACTTGCCAGGGCAGATGACATATCGCTTGTTTTGCCCAAATATGGTTCCTGAAAAACTTGGGCCTGTGCTCTTTTGAATTAAAAACCTATTTTGCAACTTTTTTTTAACCCAAAACACCCTGCAAAACCATGAAAAACTCATTCATGGCCTTAAAAAATCGCTTTAAAAACTGAACTCAACCTTAAATTAAAAATCAACTTGAGTTCAGATTTATTTTTTATGAAATTTTAAGGTATAAAAAAACCTAATGTGAACTCCTCGCATCAAATGGAACAATTTAACACAAAAATCTTTCATTTTGGTGGCTTAAATTGGGGCCAATAACAAGTTTTTTTATCTACTGCTAGAATCTGGCGATCCCTCTCTCCCTCTCCTCTCTTAACTAGGGACCAAAAAATAAACCTTTATACCAAAATTGAATTGGAACAATTTTTAGGGATTGCAATTGTAGGACCAAAATGAATGTTTTCAAAACTTATGGTATGTTACCTATATTTGTCGTGTTTTTTTTATTTCGATCCCTTCTTTTCCAATCCCACCATTTCATAAGAATTTGAAATCAATTGCTCTTTAAATAGGACTTGATTGCCTAAAAATAAAGTTTGAGGACCAAATTGAAAAAAAATAAATATATGCACAATGATAATTATAGAGTGAAAATCCCATTCCTCTTAGTATATAAGTAATTAAGAATGAATGTATAGGTTTGAAATTAAATTGAAATTTCCCAAAAAAATAAAAAAATTTATTTTTACCTATATTTTTATTTTTATTTACAATTTGCTCCTCATTTAAAAGTCTTTTTTTATTATTATTATTTTATAAAAGTTTCATCTAAGCCTCCATATCCTTCAAGATTGTGTTTTTGCCTCACGTGGAATCCTACTTAGCCATTATATTCCTATCTGGACACGTGTCGCATGGAACGTGGCATCTGATGGTGACGTGCGATATTATATGGCCCCATTATTAACTGCATGCGTATTCAGAGTCTTTTCCCAGAATAATGAATGCAATGTCTTCATTTTGATCGGCTTTTAACTCTTCTTTTTTATCATCTACGGACTATACTGTTGCTTTATCTTTCGTGCACCCAAGGAAACGCATACGTTCAAAGATTTGGATTTTGGAGACAAATCTTGTTCACTCAGAACCATCTACTCCTCCTCGCTTTATGACGAAGAAGCTTTTATTTAGGCTTTTATTTTATGAGATATCCATGCCTATCTACTTGTTTTGTATTGATTATATATATCATTTAGTTTTTCTTATATAATGTTTTTAATGTAATAAATCATCTCAATTATAATGATACATTATATTATAATTTTAAAAATTATATAATTAAGCATGTAGATATAATAAATCAAGATTAATTAACAAATATTAAGCCGTATGACCAAAATACTGTAGCAAGTTTATTGTTCATCATCTCAGACCACCGTGGATTGAAATGATCAAATTTTTAAAAAAATTTCATCTGATCCTTGAATTGTTTTTTCACAATTGAGCCTAAATTTACACCCAATTACATTTTTTTTTTTAAAAAAAAGGGTTGGATTGAAAGTAAAATGATCAAAATAAAAAAATTGCAAGTAACACTGACTTTGAATTTCATACAAAAAATTTATTTAGTCTCCTTGTTTTTGGTTTATGGGTTATCGATCTCTTTGGTTTTTATAAATTCAATTTTGATACCATAATTTATTTTCCCCTTGTTTTTCAATTTAATTTCCATGAAAGAAAAGGGGGGAGCAGGCAGAATTGCTGGAATTTAGCTTAGAAAGATGAAGTTATTGTGTATGTTTATTCTGATCATCAAAATTGTTGAAAATGTTGTTAATAGGTTTTATATGGCGATAAAAGTCTTACAGTAGTTGTTTTGATTTTCAATACTGCTTAAAAAAACAGATCTAGGTTGAGGATAAAAAAATTTATTTGATTTGATTTTATTATTTGAGCTGTTTTTTGGGTTTATTAGGCTGTTAAGTGCTTGTTTATTTTTACGTTTCAAAAACGCACTTCAAAAAGTTTGAAATTCTTTTTAATAATACCTATTTTGTTTTTTATTTTTTAAAAATTACTTCTATCCGGCACAGCACGTACCGGATGTACTAGCTACTATACCGTCCACTAAAGGATGTCCGTGAGAGTACAGTTGAGAGTTGAGACACGAGTTTATTCGATGATGGAAAAAAAAAGGAGCGTTGGCGGGTAAGAAATTGGTTCCCGCCACTAAAGCGACAGGCCAGATCCAGAAACTCCTAGACCGGAGCCAAAAGCCCCCTGAATCCCACTGACATGACCTCAACAACCCTCAGTTCACCACCTTCGCTCCTCCTAAGTAAATTAAAAAATTACCCCTCTCACTGCTATTAAAAAAAGAAAAAACCCAAAAATAAAAAAAAATCGAAGCCCCCCCTCTCTCTCAAATAGTAACCTTTGCTTTCCATCTAAAATCATTTCCTCCTCACCCCGAAACCAAAAAAAAAAAATAAATAATAGAAAACCCACTGCTACACACAAATAAAAATAAATCCGAGTCTTCTTGTTTATGTCGTCGTCATCGTCGTCGTCGTCGTCGTTGTAATAACTGAAAAGTGTGTGTTGTCTCTCTCTCTCTTTCCACTCTAGCTTCTCGGCTTCTCCTTTTGTGTTTCAGGTACAGAAAATACTGTTAATTTCACTCTGATTTATTTTTTCCATCTTCTTTAACTGTGACTACTCAATATCGTTCTTGACGTCCTGATTTGTTCCTATTTCCTCTAATTACCAGTCCTCGTAGCAATCCCTTGCTCTTGATCATTTTTCTTGATGCTCAGTTGACGAGGTATTGAGATAATTTCTAGGGTTTTTTTACCCCCCCCTCTCGTACTTACTCTTTACTTTCTTTCAGTAATTGTTTCTTGAAATGTTGTTTTTGTCATGTAAAGACCAATTTTCTTTTAGCTCCATCCGTACCCTGCATTTTGATTGTTCCTCGGGAAAAATATGTTATTTTCCAGAGTCATTTAGAAATAGGAGTAAGGCATTGTTATAACTGATGCCTTCTGTTTGCTAGCAGAAATTGTGTGTTGAATTTCTGCTATATTTCTACTACCATTATTGGATAAATGCGTATACTTGCACATATCTTTGAAAACGGCCTTTTTCGGGGGCGAAATTGTATTTTTTGTTATCTTCGCTAGCACATAATTATGCTGTGTTATGGGCGCATAATTATTTGGATACTTTCGATTGCTTAAATATTTGATGAGATTTTTATTTTTACTCGTGAAATAATTGAGTTTTTTTTTAATCTGTGATAATTATCGTTGCTGATTAGCAGAGTAGGCTAATGATAAAATGACTCCACCAGCTACGCGAGGGAAAAATAAAAGGAATAGACCGGCTGATATTGCTAATATCACTTCTGAGATATTAAGGTACAACCTTTTATTACTTATGGAGATAGTCCGTTATGTGTATTGTTTTGATTTTGATTTTTATTGTTTCTTTGCATAGGAAAATTCATGCTCATGGTAAAGTTACTGATGGAGACGTGAACCAGCTGTACATGATATGGAAGCCAGTTTGTCAAGGCTGCCGTGTGAATACTAAAGATAACCCTAACTGCTTTTGTGGATTGATTCCACCACCCAATGGAAGTCGTAAATCTGGCTTATGGCAGAAAATGTCTGATATTCTTCAAGCACTTGGCTCAGACCCATCCAATGATCTTCGTAGTACTGATGAAACTCCGTCTGGTCTAACTAATCTGGGAGCAACATGCTATGCCAATAGTGTACTTCAGTGTCTGTACATGAATGCCTCGTTTCGAGAAGGTGTTTTCTCTGTTGAGCCAGATGTGTTAAACGAACAGCCTGTGTTATATCAGCTTGTCCGGCTTTTTGCACAGTTGCATGCTAGTAAATTAGCTTTTATTGATCCAGCTCCATTTATAACGACCCTGGAGCTAGATAATGCAGTTCAGCAGGATGGCCATGAGTTCCTGACCTTGCTTCTTTCACTGCTTGAACGTTGTCTGAGCCACTCTAAAGTTTCTAAGGCGAAAACAATTGTTCAAGATCTTTTTCGAGGAAGTGTATCACAAGTAACAACGTAAGACAAAGACCAATTTTGACTGTGTTTTATTTTTATTATTGGATTTTTGTTTGTTTATCTGGTGTTCTGATGATTATCCTTCTATGTTTATGTCAGTTGTATATTTTCTTCTTTTGATTTGCCTTATTGTTTGTGTGGTCATTTTTTAGTTATAGCACTTTTAAGTGTTTGCAATGCTTAATAGTCATTGATATGGATTTTACAGTTTTTTTTTTTTTTTTTTTTTGTTTGTTCTTTATGCAGGTGCTCAAATTGTGGAAGAGATTCTGAAGCATCTTCCAAAACTGAAGACTTCTACGAGCTGCAGATGAATGTCAAAGGCTTGAAAAGCTTAGACGAGAGTTTGGATCAGTACCTTAGTGTGGAACAGCTTCATGGAGAGAATCAATACAATTGTGAATTGTGTAAAAGCAGAGTCGATGCTACTCACCGCATCAGGTTGCGAACTCTACCTGATGTCCTTAATTTTCAGCTTAAGCGTTACGAGTTCCTTCCAAAGGTACTTTGTGATATCTTTTCAAGAGCATTATTTTTCATTGTCTTACCATTATGAAATCTTATAACTGTAAGTGCATTTATCTCTATTCCAATCTCTGAATTTTGGTTGTTCTATACTTTAATTTTCACCTTGGTGGTGTCGTGATCGGGCAGTAGCCTTTTCTTAAATGATGCATTGCAATTGACAAATGAGAACTTTTGCTCTGTTCTTATAGTGAAGATAATTACTTGCATGTGATGGGATTTGAAGTAGCTTTATTGAAATATCATGCATGGGTTTCTTGATGGAAAAAAGGTTAATGCATTGCTCGCGGTGAATTCAGAGAAAAATTACTATTGATGGATTTTGTGACAATGGTGTGAAGTAGGAGTTTGATAATAGGCTCATAAACAGTGACTATTTTAAAACTTCTTGTGA